>NC_141900.1:102820733-103130830 GCF_057802395.1 Ceratotherium simum simum
ACGTGGGACGTGAACCGCTTCACCTCGGCAGCCACATGTGCAATTTCTGCAAATGACGAACATCTTCATCACAGATGTGTGCCTCTCGGTCACTCACTCTAGGCTCACTTGGGCCCTGCCTGCCCTTCGGCTTTCGCCCTCCGCCTGGTTCCACCTTTCTAGAGTGGGCTGCCCTCCCGCCCTCCAGCCTTGCTTCAGGCGGTGCCTGCGAATGTAGCCGCCAGGAAGGACCCCTCCCCAGACGAGCCCTGGTTTGAGGCCCTCAGCTCGCATCTGGGGAGCGCTCTCGGGGCGTGAGAGGAGACAGAGGCACCGGCTCCGTGGAGCAGACCCCGCCACCCGGCCGAGTCGACCCAGCCGCGGGGCGGAAGTGGCCGCTGGGGCCGACAGGGGGCGCGCTGCGCGGGCCTGCGGCTCGTCTAGGCCGGAGCCGTTCCGGCTGCGCTCGGTGCCCACAAAGCGCCAGCTGAGGGGCCGCTGCGGGCTGAGCGCGGCTGAGCCTGCCCGCCCCCGAGCTCCACCGGCTGGCCGCCCCGCGCCCCCGTCGCGACCCCGCGCTCCGACTACTGGGCCTGACGGCCGCGCGAGCCCGGGCGGGGAAGGCAGGGCCGGGCGGGCGCCGCCTGCGGAGAGGCCGGGGGCCGGCCTGCGTGGGGCCGCGCGGCGGCGGCGGCGACTCCGGCCGGGCCGGACAGCGCGGGGCCATGGCCGAGGCGGCGGCGGCTCCGGTAAGGCGGCCCGCGCGAGCGCTGCGAGCCTGGGAGGGTCGGACCCGAGGGAGGGAGGAGGGCGGGAAGCCGGCCTGTCAGGCGCGGGGCCCGGAGCGGGGCGCAGCCCGAGCGGCCGAGCGCAGACGGGCGCCCCGGGGTCCCGCGGGGAGGGCCGGGGAGGGCCCGGTGGCCGGGTGGGACGCCGCCGGCGCGGGGCTGGGAGGGCTCGCCGCCTCCCTCCGTGAGATCCCGCGCCGGCTGCGAGGCCAGGGCGTCCCAGCCCTTCTAGAGGCTTCTAGCGGGGAGAGCCTGGGACGTTCCTGAGAGAGGATGCGTGAAGAGGGGCGCCTCCGCTCGGTGTCCGCGCTCCACAGCCCGCCAGACGCAGGCGGGGGCTGTGCGGTCGTCAGCCTCGGCTCTGGGAGCCGTCCTCACAGAATCTCCCGCAGCGCGGTCCGCCTGAGCCTCGCTCAGCCACGGAGGCGGTGGTGACGGTGACACTCGGTGTGTTGAAGGACTGCCCAGCACATGCCAGTGCCGGACACACAGGAGGGCCTCGGTCGGCACGCTGCAGGAACGCGGGCCGGGTTCCGAGGGCGGCGCGCCTGCTGCGCGTCTGTTCATTCAGCCGACGTTGACCGCAGGACGTTGACCGCAGGACGCTGACCGCAGGCCGCGGTGGGCCAGGCCCCCCGCCAGTTGCTGGTGCTGCAGAGATGACCGAGGCCGTCCCTGCACCCCCGACGCGGGTAGCATGAGCGGGGACCAGGCGAGTAACAGAGGGCTGAAAAGTATGCCCTGGATTTGCCAACTGAGAAGCCTTTGGTCACCCCAAGGAGAGCCATTTTAGTGGTCAAGCTGTGCTACCGAGGAGTGACTGGAAAGTGAGAGGAGGAGGAAGAGGAGGAAGAAGAGAGCCGCATCAGTGGGGTGGGGAATAGAGCAGAGGGGAATACCATCTCTGCCGTTGGACCTCTTTTTCCTTTTCCAACCTTTTTTTTTTTTAATATGGTAGAGATGATCATGCGTCTATGCTAGCCCTGTCCAGTGGAACTATAATGGAAGCCACATATAGATCTTTAAATTTTCTAGTAGTCATGTTTAAAAAGTAAAAAGAAATAGATAAAATGAATTTTAATGATATTTAACCCAATGCATACAAAATATTTCAATGTGGAATCAATATTAAATTATTAATGAAGTTTTACGTTTTCCCCCATACTAAACCTTCAAAATCTCCAGTGTATTTTACTTTATTTTTTGTGTGTGAGGAAGATCAGCCCTGTGCTAACATCTGCCAATCCTCCTCTTGTTTGCTGAGGAAGCCTGGCCCTGGGCTAACGTCTGTGCCCATCTTCCTCCACTTTGTATGGGACCCCGCCACAGCATGGCCTGACAAGCGGTGCGTCGTGCACACCGGGCCCCCAACCGGCGAACCCCGGCCGGCGCTGCAGAGGGCACACACTTAACCACTTGTGCCACACGGCTGGCCCCTCCAGTGTATTTTATACTCATGGCACATCTCAATCAAAACCATATTTCAAGTGCTCAGTAGCCACATGTGGCTACCATATTGAACAGTGTAGGTCCATCTTATGGAGAAGAATCAAGAGAGATTGAAATATTGACCATAAAAAAGAAGAAGAATGTACCTAAAAATGTGGAAAGAGTTGGCATTCAGAGCTTAAGTGGAGAGATCAATTTTAAATAGAATGAACCTTTTTCCTGTGGGAAGGAAAGAAGAAAGCAAGATTAAGTTACTGAAGAGTTTGAAGTGGGAAGGAGTGTGAAGAAAAAGAAGAGAAAGTTGAGAGAGTTTGGTCTAGTTACTCTAATTGTCTTCTCAAAGTAGGAGTCCATGTCATCTCCTCAGAGTGAGGGGGCCTGCAGTGGACAGGCATCTTACTACTCAACGCATGTTCCCTGAGCCAGCAGCATCACAATCACCTGGGAGCTTGTTAAAACTGCAGGATCTCAATTTTCTCCCAGACCTACGGAATCAAAGTCTGCATTTCAACAAGATCTCCAGATGATTCTTATGCACATTAGTTTGAGAAGTGCTGTACTAAAATTTAAGGAGACTGCGGGCGCAGGGGTTCTAGTGGCCACTAGATGGAATGGGAAAAGAAGCATGGGGGCACCAGGCAGTGTTGAGTCCCTGCTGAGCTTAGACACCATTGGTCTGTGGTGACACCAGTTTACCCGGTTCTGTGACTTCCTTTAGTAGGGCTTACCAGCCTGCTAACAGGAACGGAGAATGAGAACGATCGGACTGATTCAAATCTAGGGGTTAGCTGAGCAGGTGAGGCACAAAGACAGATGAGTGAAGGGGCTGAAGGTGGCTGAAATGATCAACCAAGGAAGAAAGGAAAGCCTGGAGCAGGCTGATAAACCAGGAGCAAATGGAATGGTCAAGGGTTTAGTGGGATTGCAGAGCAGGTGAAATGAGAAAAAGGTAGTGGGTGAGCTGGAGAGATGGGAGGTGGTGGCCAGAGAGCACGTTATCAAATTCATAGAGTCGAAAGGCTTTGTAGAGGTCATGCCTGTCAAGCCTTTTATTTTTTGTAGAAATTTCTTTTTTTTAAATGCACTCTGTTTTGAAGTACATTCAGTGTTAGGGCAGCCTGTTATTTTCTTGGAAAGATCTAGTTCCAAAATTATTTATATAGGCCAAGGTTTGCCTGCCTGAAAATTCCATGTTGGTTCTAGTTCTGCCCTCTGGAGTAACACAATATAAGATTAAACAAGCCTGTTCTGCTTTCTGTTATTAAGCCTCAAATGTTTGAAAATAGCTGTCATGTCTTCTCCAGACTCAACATTCTCAGCTTAAGTATTACTGAATGGTATGGTTGTGGTTTGTAAGCAGGGTGGTGGACAGGGCCACAGCATAAGTCAATAAGGGGTTTATCAGAGGGCACTGAGCTCAGTGAAACCTGGAAAGATCCTGATGCACTTAGGCCTTTTCCAGAGAGAGAGGATGCAGCAACAACTTGAGCCTCTGGACAGTTGGCTCTAGGGCCTTACATCCCAGGGAATATGTCAGGCTGGTTCTTGATCCAGCTTCACTCATTCACTGCCTTACCTAATCCATCCCTGAACCACCAAAGCAGTTCTCTTGGCTTTTGATGCCGATGAGCCCCATAAAGACGAGGCTTATGCAGGTGGTACTAAAACTATATTTAGATTAATCTCAGCCGGCCAGTTTAAGCGGTCCTTATCTGATTTTAGTTTGGATTAGGGCTCCTTCTAACATTCAGTGTCTTGTCTCATCTCTCCACTGCACACAGACTTCTGAATGGGACTCCGAATGCCTTACGTCCCTGCAGCCCCTTCCTCTTCCCACACCCCCAGCAGCAAATGAGGCACACCTGCAGACTGCAGCCATCTCCCTGTGGACAGTGGTGGCCGCCGTGCAGGCTATAGAGAGAAAGGTGGAAGTCCACAGCCGGCGACTCCTGCATCTAGAAGGACGGACAGGGACAGCAGAGAAGAAGCTAGCCAGCTGTGAAAAGACAGTGGCCGATCTTGGGAACCAGCTGGAGGGCAAGTGGGCCGTGCTGGGGACCCTGCTGCAGGAGTATGGGCTGCTGCAGAGGCGGCTGGAGAACTTGGAGAACCTCCTGAGAAACAGGAACTTCTGGATCCTGCGGCTGCCCCCGGGTATTAAAGGGGATATCCCAAAGGTAATACCTTCACTTCTAGATGGAAAGTGGTCCCACTAGTCCTTACACTAGTAGTAAGGGATAGTCTTGGTCGATCAGTTAGGCCAAAGGAACTATGAAGTTGTTTTGTGTTTATCTATCTGGGGAGCATTCCATGTTCAATTTAGCGACCATTTGAAGTGTTGAACTTCAGGTTGGAAAACTCTTCTTAATCCCAAGTTGGCTATCTGGCAGATAGGTCTCTTTTGCTTTCTCCTGCCCATTACCCCCGAGTCACTTTTCCCTTTGTTAACCTGTCTGCCACAATCTTGGTGTGGAAACTAAATTAAATATCATTTAAATCAGTCAATTTGAATTTGTTGGCAATTCTGGTGAAAAGTTAGAGGGAGGAGAAGGGAATGTATGTAGAGTAAATGGTTAATATAAGGGTTTAGGGCCATCTGTAGGTCTAGAACTGATGTAGATCCTGCCGTTCAGCATCCTTCACAGAAGTGTGCTGCAATGCTAGGGCCCAGCCTTTCTGGAGTGAATAGCCCATAAAACAAAAGGAAATATACATCATTCCTAGCTTGGAAACTAGCCTTGAGCCAGCTAGTTTCCAAGCATGCCTGCTTATTCATTCATTCATTCAACACATATTTCTTGAACACTTACTATTTGCTTGATATCTACATCCTGAAGGCACAGCAGTGAACAAGTCACTAAAGCTCCCCTGGAGTTTAAATTTTAGTGGGGAAAGAAAGATAACATAAACAAAGAAAAACTTATGTCCATTTAAGTGCTTTGATAAAAAATAAAAGTGCTATCTGGTGATTTATTTTAGATTGGGTATCAGAGAAGTTCTCATAAAGGAGCTAATATTTAGGTTGAGACTAAATAACAGGAAGGACCCAACTGTGAGATCTGAGGAAGAGCTTTCCAGGCAGAAAGAATACCTAGCGCAAAGTCCCGAAGGCACAAAGAAACTAGGAACACTGAGGGAAAGGAAGAAGGCCAGTAGGCTGGTGTACAGTGAGTAAAGGGGCATGACTGGAGAAGTGAGGAGGAGGCAGATGGTTTAGGGCAGTGTTTTTCAGCCCTGGCTGTACATGGGAATCATTAGGGTGGGTGGGGGGGCTTTTAAAATTTTGATGGGCATCACACCTAGAGATTCTGATTTAATAGGTCCAGAATGGGGCTGAAGCAGTAATAATTCTTAAAGCTCCACAGCTGATTCTAATATGCAGCTAGAGTTATGAACCACTGGGTAGGGCATTGGAGACCAAGGTGAGAGGTTTGGATTTTATCTTAGGTGTAATGGGAAGAAATTGCAGGGTTTTAAGCAGAGGAGTTATACTGGCTTGTATTTTGAAAGAATCACTTTGGCTACTTTGTGGAGAATGGATCATGGGGGTAAGAACAGAAGCAAGAAGAAAAAGAATAGGCAGCTATAATAGGAGGGATGAGAGTAGCAGTAATGGAGATGAGTGGACAGATTCAGGGTGTTTTTTTTTGGCGCAGGGAGATTAGCTCTGAGCTAACATCTGTTGCCAATCCCCCTCTTTTTGCTGAGGAAGACTGGCCGTGGGCTCACATCCGTGCCCATCTTCCTCTACTTTATATGAGATGCTGCCTCAGCATGGCTTGATAAGCCGTGAGTATGTCTGCGCCCTGGATCTGAACCTGCGAACCCCGGGGCCACTGAAGCAGAGTGCACAAACTTAACCACTACACCACCGGGCTGGCCCCCCCAATTCAGGGTGTTTTGATGGTAGAATTGACAATAAGACTTACTGATGGGAATTAGGGAAGGAAGAATTAAGAACAATAATTGTAAATTTACTGTGTGATAATTTACTTTGAATTTTACTGTTCTTTTGTTATTTCCTAAGAACCCTAACTTGGGTTTATATAGTTACTAAATATAAATAACAGAGTTGTCTTGTAACCCAGTTGGCTCCAGGGCACATGCTCTTAACCACCTTAGGTTTACTGACTCTTAGGCTTTTGGCTTGAAGAACCAGATGGATGGTGTTGGCATCTACTGAGATGGGGATATCTTGGGTGCGGGAAGGAATTGGGTGTTCTCCTTTGCAGTGTTAGGTTGGAGATGCCTGTGATACACTCAGGAGAGATGTGAAGTGGTCTCAGAAGCTCAGAGGTGAGAAATATTTGGGAGTCGACCTCCAGATGGTGTTGTGAGTCGTGCCACTGGAAGTGATGACCTCAGGAAGAAAGTGGAGAAGCAGGAGTCGTCCCAGGACCAGCTCCAGGGGTAGGAGGAGCCAGCAGAGGAGACTGAGGGGGAGTGGCCAGTGAGGTGGGAAAAGAAACAAGACAGGCAGTATGTGGGGTCACAGGGACGAGGAGAAAAGCATTTCAAGGAGAGAGTTGTCCTCTGAGAGGTCTAGAAAGAGGAAGATAGTGAATATGATTTGGCAACACAGACGTCGCTGGTGACCCTGCAGGAGTTGTTTCAGTGCGGTGAAGTGGGGATGGAAGACTGAACGGAGCGGGCGGGGAGAGATTGGGAAGAGAGAAAATGGAGGACCGTGAAGGGCTCTTGCAAGATTTGCGAAGGGGAGCAGAGACGAGGTAGCTGGAAGGGATATCAGAGGCAGTACTGGACAGACAACCTGCCCTAGTGTGTTTATTTGTGTATCTGGAGCCCCTCCAGAAGTTCTTTGGGATAATTTAAACTTAGTTTTTGCCATAAGAATAGCAGAAAAGGTAAGTTCAAGTTACTTATTGTTTTACCTGGATAAATGGATAACATTCAACCTGTCCTTCTTAAACTCCAAAATCATGTAATGTTGTGATTTCTTCATGAAATTAGAATATATTGAAGAGTTACTAGATTGAAATATGGGAAGTAAATTTTTGTGTCCTTGCTTTTTGAAAATGCTCTTAATCGGCCCTTACTTTTTTTTTTTTAATAACCTTTATTATTTTTTCATCTTTATTTTTGTGAGGAAGATCAGCTGTGAGCTAACATCCATGCCAGTCCTCCTCTTTTTGCTGAGGAAGACTGGCCCTGAGCTAACATCCGATGATCTTCCTCCACTTTATGTGGGGCTCTGCTACAGCATGGCCTGACAAGCGGTGCGTTGCTGCGTGCCTGGGATCCGAACCACGGCAGCCAGCAGCGGAGCGCGCATACTTACCCGCTACGCCAGGGGCCAGCCCCAATCTGCCCTTACATTTGAATGCCAAGTTCAAAATAATTTTCCTGCAGATTTTTTTTCTTAATTTTAATTTTTTAAATTGTAAATATACATAACAAAATTTACCATTTTAACCGTGTTTAAGTGTACAGTTCAGTGGCATTAAGTACATTCACATTGTTGTGCAACCACCACCACTATCCATCCCTAGAACTTCCCAAACTGAAACTCTGTCCCCATTAAACATCTCATTCCCCCTAACCCCAGCCCTTGGCAACCACCATTCTGCTTTGCATCTCTGTGAATTTAACTACTCCAGGTACCTCATATAAGTGAAATCACACAATTTTTGTCCTTTTGTGACTGGCTTATTTCTCTTAGCATAACACCTTCCAGGTTTATCCATGTTGTAGCATGTCAGAATTTCCTTCCTTTTTCAGGCTGAATAATATTCCATTTTCCTCAGAATTTTAAAGGTATTGGTCCATTGTCTCGTAACACCAAATGCCATTGATGAAAAGTTTAATACCAAACTGATTATCATTTGTTTGTAAGAAATCCATTTTTTCTCCCTGGAAGATTTTATCTTCTATTTGTTTTTCTAAAATTTGTTGAAGATATGTCTGGGTATAGCTGTTTTTAAATTTGTGTTGGACCCTTGGTGTCACCTGTCAATCAGAAGAATGGTATCTTTTCAGCTCTGGGAAATTTTCTTCTATGAATCTATTTTTATAATATTTCACACACACACATCCATTTTTTCTGTTTTCTTTCTGGAACTGCGGTTTGACAGATGATGGATTATTGTCTTTGTCTCTTTAACTTTTCCTTCATATTTTTTACCTTTTTAACTAGAGTTCCTTGACCTTTCTTTCCAGGCTTTCTAATTTTTAACAATTATATATTTAATTTTCAAGAGTACTTATTTTCTGCTCCTTTAAAGCGCACTGAATTTTTTTTAATGGATGCAATATCTACTAAATTTCTTTGGCAATATGGGTTAGAGGTTTGTTTGAATTTTAGTTTATTGATTTTTTTCCCCTTTAGGATCATTTGTAGTGTTTGTTCATCTTGGTGCTGTTACTTTTCTTCAAAATATTGAGTAATCCTTGGTTGTTTGTTCATATTTATGAGTGAAGGATTAGATTGATTACTTATGTTAATCATAGGAAGCTGACATGTTTTCTCTGCCACCGCTTAAGTCTGTTTAACCACAGGATCTTTCCTTTGCAGGAGAGGGCTCTCTCCATAGGTGTTCCATGTAGGTGGGCTTCACTTTAAGGTGCTTCGGCAAGGAGCAAATAGGCAGTGCAGGGACCACCCAGAGGCCAGAAGGAGTAAGGCAGTACTCTAAGCTGTCAGTTCCCATACTGGGATCCTGTGCTGTCTCCAGGCAGGTTGTGAAATTTCTGTAGAGATGAGGTCTTTGGTTTCAGCTTTGGGGTAAATATTGCTCGCTCTGCCAGGGCTGATGAGGAAGACAAGAGAGGGGGACCTGCTTCTAAAGATAGAACTTCAAACTGCAGTTTACAGCCACTTTTACTCCTATGCGGAGTATCTGCCAGCCTTGAGCTTGGAATTCTCTGGATTCCTCCACTGCAGTCCTTCCCTGTGCATCAGGGAGATGCAGCTTCCTCGCACACCTTAGACCCCAGCACATGCCCATCCTCTGGGTCTCCGTGAGACACTGATCAGAAACTCTGACTAGTGATGGCCTTCCTTCTCATTCTTGGTAGCGTTGTAGATATAGTCCCCCCTGATCTCATGTACTGTCGTTTCAGTGGAGTCTGGGAGGGAAGGGAAGGCCACGTGTGCTTATTCACAGTCTTGAACCAGAAGCCCACCGTTCCTTGATTGCTGTCATCATTTTATCGTATGTGTTTTTACTGTAAGCTATGACAAATGTTTTGTGTAGTGAGGTTAGATAAAAATAAACTCTCTATTGAGTATCTACACTTGCCCTCAGCCTGATTTTAGTTCCTGAGCAGGATGTAAAAATGAGTAATCTATGGTTCTAGCCCCTAGGGAACAAAATTTCTAGTTGGGGAGAAAAAGATGACACAAATGAAGCAGTTAGAAAAAAATACAGTTGCCTAATAGTATTGTATAGATCTTTGAATCTTAAAGGCTATGTTAAGTTTGTGACGATAAGTATGTATATTTTTATTGAATCTCTTAATTTTAGAAAAAAATATATGTATATATATCTTAGTTACCACAAGTCTTTCTTGTTCTATGATTGTCCCTTTCCCATAGCATCCTGTTTTTATTTTATGGGTGCAATATCTCTCAAATCTTTATGGGAATTCTCATTAGGTTTTAGTTTTTTTTTTTTAATTCTATTACCTAAGTATTTCTGTTTTTTTCCACATTTTTTCCCTCCTTTTATTTTAGTCTTTCTTGTTCATGGGGCATATTTTCTCTAAATGGTTATTGATACTTAGTTGTTAGCTCATATTTAAGAATAAAACTGGAGAAAGCTGCCAGGTAGGAGGAGGAAGAGCTAGCCATGATTATGATGAATAGCTAAACACCAGAATGAGGAAAGCTTATGCTAGGTGAGATTCTCAGTACTAGGTACCTTCAATTCCCCAGGCAACTCTTGTATTTCTTTACAGAACCTTCCAGTTTTTGCCTCGGGATAAGCACCTAGCTTTAGATGAAACTATGATGGAAGGTGGGGGGATTCTGTTTTGTATATGATCATTCTCTACATGCAACCGTGACTCCAACTAGATAGAATTCATAATTGTCCTCTGAATGCACTCTCCAATTTTCCATGCTTAAATGTTTTTCCCATTCCCATTAGGCCTGTTTATAACCTGCCTGTCCTTTAGGACCAGCCAAAGTCCCATCTCTTCTGGACTCATCTCAGTCCCATTATAGCTCTATTTCGAAAATTTCCTGTCCATGTCATTAACTGGAATACAGTCATACACTCCTTTTGGGCAGAAACCATATTTTTATAATCTTGGTGCTTAGGATAAACCTGGTACTTAGTAGATATTAAGAATATATTGTGGGGGGCCGGCTCCGTGGCTTAGCGGTTAAGTGTGTGCGCTCTGATGCTGGCGGCCCGGGTTCGGATCCCGGGAGCGCCCCGAGGCACCACTTCTCCATCCAACGTGAGGCCGAGTCCCACGTACAGCAACTAGAAGGATGTGAACCTATGACATACAACTATCTACTGGGGCTTTGGGGGGAAAAAACTGAATAAATAAAATCTTAAAAAAAAAAAAAAAGAATATATTGTGGGGCCCGCCCAGTGATGTAGTGGTTAAGTTCACGTGCTCCGCTTCGGTGGCCCGGGGTTTGTGAGTTCGGATCCTGGGCGCAGACCTATACACTGCTCATCAAGCCATGCTGAGGCAGCGTCCCACATAGAGCAACTAGAAGGATGTACAACTATGACATGCAACCATCTACTGGGGCTTTGGGGAGAAAAACGGAAAAAAAGGAGGAAGATTGGCAACAGATGTTAGCTCAGGGCCAATCTTCCTCAAAAAATATATATATATGTTGTGTTGTGTGAATTAAATACTGCTTTGCATTTGTACCTACGTCTGCGAGTGACAGTTTACCAGTAATGTCCTCCCCCCTCTCAAAACTCATAGCCCTAAAGTTTATCGCCTTTCTTCTTGAAAACGTTGTCAACTCCTGGAGGTTGGATCTGTCTCAAGTTTTTCCTGTATCCTTTTAGCATCTTGCAGTTTTTTGTACCTAGTAGGCACTTAGTAAAGATTTATTGAATGACCAAACTGCAGTGGGAGGGACTAACCCCAGTGTGATTGTAATTTCAGGTGCCTGTGACGTTTGATGATATCTCCATCTACTTTTCCACTCCAGAGTGGGAAAAATTAGAAGAATGGCAAAAGGAACTTTACAAGAATATCATGAAGGGCAACTACGAGTCTCTCATCTCCATGGGTGAGGCTAAGTGGCACCTTTTGAATGAGGTGACAGCAGCTCCAAGAGGGCTCAGAACAGTCCCTTTTCCTCCAGTGGTCCTCATTCTCACTCGGTCCTCACACCCTTCAGATTCTGATTCCAAGCCAAAGACTTCTAATTCACTCTTGCTAAATAGGAAATTGTCATTTCTCCTTTGCCAGTTCACAGGACAGAGAAGGAAGTTCAGGGTTATGGGTGTGCCAGCTGCAGAGGTTTCCATGGGTATCCTTCACTTTGAAAGGGCCTTGATTTCCCCAGTGACAGGCACACTGTCACTCTTACCCAATGAAAGCAGCAGGTGGCAGGTGCTGAAGTAGCACATGGACCTTTCCCACACCTTATCTCTCTTCTCACCTGCTTTCCTGATAGATCTCTTCCATATTGGACGTGAATTGATGGGGAAAGTGAACAGAATCTAAAAGTAATTTCCTGGGACTGTGGACCTCAAAGCCTTCAGTGCAGCCTTGATGGCAATTAGTATCATCCTCATTGATCTCTTTGTCATACCCTCTTTCCCTTCTTCCTCTCCTAGATTACGCCATGAATCAACCTGATGTCTTATCTCAGATTCAGCCAGAAGGAGACCATAATACAGAGGACCAGGCAGGGCCAGAGGAAAGTGAGATTCCCACAGACCCCAGTGAAGGTAAGTGGGAGAAGAGATTATCTACTCCTTATCTCTCTTTCCTGGTCAGGGATGATGGCTCCGCACTAAGTTAGCAGGGCTTGGACTTCTAGAGCCTCTCAGTGCTGAAGCAACTAGACTGTGAATGGATCATCAGGCATTTAAACAGGAGGGAGAGCTTAGAGATCACCTTGTCCAGTACCTTCACCCATCAATACCACACATGTGAGGGTTATGATAAAGGTTCTGAGACCTAAATATTTAGTAAAAAACAAAGTCCTTAGATGGCAGTGGAAGCAGTCATGCTTATCTGAAGGGAAGGGCTTGAGGGAATGTGCACTTGGCGGTTCAGAAGTGCTGGAGGGGCTGGGAGTCTGCACAGTCCCTCAGAGATGCACTTAACCAGCGGACCCCAATGACATCCACCTGGGCAAAGCGGATTTTGCCTGGTTTGGGAGCCAGCTGTCGTTAACTCTCCATAATTTTTTTGGTTGGCAGCTGCTTGATATTGTATGGGGAAGACTGCTAGCCAAAGTCCAGTTGTATTATTTCTCTCAAGTCCCACCTCTGCTCTCAGAAAAATCTCATACAATTTTTGTTTTTGCTTGTAGAGAGCTCACAGAAAGTTCATCCTCTAGACATCCCTATTAGATGAACTTCTCTTACAACCCACCTCCTGTCCCATGCACTGTTATTTTTTTCTAACATTTTATTATGAAAATTTTCAAACAATCAGAAAAGTTAAAATAATTTACAGTGAACACCTAGATACCTACTACCTAGATTTTACCACTAACATTTTATCACGTATTTGTCTATCTCTGCATCCTTCTATCTATCTATCAACCCATCTTATTTTCAGTGTATTTCAAAATCAATAGAGACATCAATACATTTCTCCCTAAATAGTTCAGCATGAATATCATTAAGCTAGAGTTCAACATTTGTGTATTTTTTTCCTTTTGAGGTAAATTTTACAAACAATGAAGTGCTCAAATCTTAAGTGAACATTCTCTGAGTTTTGAGGAATGCATATATCTGCCACACATTATATTATTTCTAAGAATGTATGGGTGATTGTGTTCAGGCACTGTAACAGGTCGAATTTGATTAATCTCCATCATGGATATAAATAATGATTCTAAAATCTTAAATAAAGATGGGTGACTTGATTACAGAAAGATTCATTGTTGGAAATAACTCCATAGTCTACTTTATTAGTTACCTGACGTAGTCCTCAGTGAGTTTAAATGAGTGTGTCATTTTATTTTTGGGGACAAATGGAAAAGATGTAAGTAATTTGGTTTTGTAATGATATATGAAAGTTTCACTTAGCTGCCATCTTGTCAATTTATTTTTACCTTGGTTTTTACCACTCCATTTGTGGGTAGTCAACCTATATACATTAATACATTTTTACTTAAAATTAACAACAGTGTAAGCATTGAATTTACTTAATACTCTGGTTTGATTCTTTATAGTTTTAGCTTGCTTTGATGATTATCAACCTAGATATTTACCGGAACTTAAAGATAGGATTCATATGACTTGAATGGATCAATATATAGAATTTAAAAAAAACCCTCAAATGTATTTATCCTTCAGAACCCTTTAAATTTTCCCCCTTTTAGATTTAATTATATATTCATGAATTTTTATTCATTTAATTCAATTATTTTCTTTTGGTTGCTCAAATTGTCAACTTGGCAAGTGAGAAGACTTTTAAACTGAGTCTTGTGTCCTTCCAGTACTGCCTTAGTACTTGTTTTCTTAAAAAAATATGTTCCAGGCTATGTTGGGGATCCCCAACACCACCCCCAGATTTGGTAATTTGCTAGCAGGACACACAAGACTCAGCATATAGTCATGTTTATGGCTAGATTTATCACAGTGAAGGGATACAAAACAAAATCAGTGAAGATGAAAGGCGCACAGGGCGGAGTCTGGAGGAAACCAGGGGCAGGCTTCCAGAGTCCTTGCTCAGTAGAGTCTCACAGGACACACTTAACTCCTCCAGCAAGGAGCTGTGACAACACATGCAGAGTGTTGTCTCCTGAGAAGCTCATTGGAGACTCAGTGCCCAGGGTTTTCACTGGGAGCTGGTCATGGCACCCTCTGCCTAGCACATCCCAAAATTCCAGAATCCCAGAAGGAAGGCGGATGTTCAGCATAAACCACACTTTGTACAAACAGTTTAGGCCCGTGAGGCACTCTTAACATTTAGGGAAAGTTTTATATCAGCACAGGGAACTGTTTGCCAGCCCAGGGCCAACCTTGCAAGCAGGCTTTCCTAAGTCTCAGCAGTCTCAGGCCTGCTGTGCTAACACAGGCCTATTTTAGATTTTCCTTCTAACACATTAAATATGTCCTAGTTCCTTTCAATGGAGAATAGTAGTCAACTGTCTGGTCACTGAGGTTCATAACAGATTGTTCCACACGACTACTAGGCAGAGGATACTAATGCTAAGCCACTTTAGTGACAGAATTAATAAAATATCTTTTTGATAGATTATTCTCCACTTAACTCTAGCCATTTAAATCATTTTTTTCATCTTGTTCTAATAGAAAAAAAAAACAAATCAAAACTTTTATGTTTGAGTAAGTAAGCGGCTTCTCTTTTCTCTAACATCATCTTTGTTAACCAATTTTATTTATTTTTTTTATTTTATTTTTTGTAATCTCAATAATTTCTGTCCTTTATTTAAATAATTTTTCATTATTATTTTTTTTCCGCAAAGCCCCAGTAGATAGTTGTATGTCATAGTTGGACATCCTTCTAGTTGCTGTATGTGGGACGCGGGCGGGCCTCAGCATGGCCGGACAAGCGGTGCCTCGGTGCGCACCCGGGATCCGAACCCAGGCCACCAGTAGCGGAGCGCGCGCACTTAACCGCTAAGCCATGGGGCTGGCCCTGTTAACCAATTTTAATATGCCATGTAATTTGTTGTTAGATCAGTGTGTTTATGTTAGAATATTGATGTAGTTTTAGAAACTGTAATTTTCTAAAATACATTTGGATTTTATCCATATTTCTTATAAAACCCCTAATTTATTATAGTATCCCATTTTAGAACTTTAAGAACCATGCATTATAATTAAATAAAAATATATAGGTAGAATAGATTTGGGGATAGTAATGGTTCCATGTGGCATCCCTTCCTTTTTATGTCCAAATGTCTTGGAATTAATTTTATACTCTGTCTCCATCATCATCATTTGAATCCAATGAAGGGAAAGAGAAATTATTATATCCTCTTAGGGAACAGGCATTGATGTGTACTATCTTAGATAAAATTGCAAACAATTAGTAGAGAGTAGTAGTGAATGTGAGAATACAGAAAAATATAAACTTGAGATTTTCTAAAACTCGTTAACTCTATTACCAGGGCTAAACTGTAGACTAGGTGTGTGTGTGTGGTCATTATTTGGTCACTGATAGTTTTAATATCGAACTCCAATTTTTTAGAATTTTTCGGAGAAAAACTTTACCCAGGAAGTTCAGATGGAATAATTACTGAAAGTCTATTATCTAGACCTTCTAGTTCAGAAGCCAAGGACTCAAGCCAAGATTTTAGAATGACCCAAAAGTAAAATAAATTAATTTCTGAAACTTGTAGCCCTGGGGAGACTTCTTTGATCATTGTTGTTTCAGATACATCATCATTATCTCATGTTTATCCTTGTTCACTCTGGTCCAGCAAGGCCATCTTTTCCTAAACAAAATAAGTGATCAAGGCACATTCCAATATGATAATCCTTTTATTTTAGTTTAACCTATTTGAGAACAAGAATCATCCTGGAAATGAGAAAACTTAGGGGTTTCAACTTATTACACAAATACTTAACACATTCACCTGGCTATGTTACAGTCCCTTACCTGTTTCACAAAAAGTTAAAAAAAAAAACAAAACCCAATGATAGTTTTTTACCAACGATAGTCTCATGTGTCAAGTATTTTTTATTATCTGCTTAAGGAGTCAGATCTCAGCACCAGTTTTAACTCACTCTGTTTATAACACCTTCGTACACATCCCAGAACCTCAAGGTTCCAGCTCCTTTTCAGACAGCATAGACCCTTGTCTGTTTAAAAGATACACATACACACACAAAATCCGAGTTCCTCATAGTTAAAATAACATTCAACCAGTGTAGACATTAAAATTTTATATTTTCTTGTTACCGGCCTTTCTATTTTTAACCACCTCTTAAACCTAACACCTCAGCATTTATCGACTTCCTCTTACCTGATCAGTCTTGAGTTTTTCTCCATTCCCTAGCTTTCTCCAAAGCCTGCTGCTTGCATGAACCAATGATTTTACTTTCATTTTGTGTCTCTTTAAGTATCCACTGTTGGGATTCCTCAGGCCTGTGAGGAATGTGCTTTGAGTGCCATTGTGGTGACTTGGCCAGCAGTTGCCATCCTGTCACCACGCTGGTGACTGTATCAGGCAGTCTTAGTGTTCAAATGCTCCTGCTCCCTTTATTTCATTGCCAGAAGGTCCTTAGGTTAGACAGTCCCACCACTCCCACCAGACTGTAGCAGACACTGCCGTATTCTATGCATTCTATGACAGTAGTACTGAGGACCAATTATTTAGTAAAATAAATACTTGTAGTACTGATCTAGTTGGTTAATTGGCCAGAGGAGCTTTCAGCATCATCATTCAAAAAGAGCAGTTAGCTTCCTGTGGCTTCCCAAGTTAAATGAAGACATACTCAGCTAGTGGGCGGTAATAACAATAGGCACTTATACTTCTAGAGAACTGGCTTGTTTTTTTTAGCCCTCCATAGTTTTTATGGTTGGCTGCTGACTAATATCGTAACAAAAGATTGGAAAGAATCCAAATGCCCATCAATAGAGGACTCTTGAATAAACAGTGGTACAGCTACAAAAAGGAATGAGAAAATTCTCTGTAGACTGCTGTAGACGGATGTCCAGAATATATTGTTAAGTAAAAAAATCCAAGAACGGAACAGTGTAGTATGCCACATAAAGAGGGGAAATACGAAGATGTATACATATTTGCTTATATTTTCACAAACAATGAAAGTTTAAAACAAAAACCAATAAGAATGGCTACCTATACAGGGAGAGAGAGATTAAAGATGGAAGCTAGAGCCTTGTAAATATTTTACATAATTAAAAAACAAAATTAACTTTAAAAAATCAAATACATGGTGAAATAACTAAACCATTTATTATGTTGGTGACATAAATATATAAAGTAGATTTCTTTCAAATGACTTTAAAACATAACTATATATCCCTAGAGGGATATATCCTAAAGACTAGAAGAACCACAAAAAAAATCTTAAATTGAGTTCATTTTTTTGTTAATAATATTGGTATTATTTTGAAACATATATTCAGATAAAGCAAAGATTATGTTAATATCATTAGGAACCAAGATTTTCAGGATAAGAGAGAAAATATACAAATATAAAATCAAAGGATTTAATTAAAACCTTGTAATCTTAAATGTGAATCATAAATATTAATATAAGCTCTTATGACACTTTTCTGTTTCTAAAAGGTGTGTATTTTATAGCTCTGTCCATTGAAAAGACTTAGAAGCAACAACAACCCATTAGCATTAGCATCCTTGGTCTCTAAATTCCATTTCTTGGAGAGATGGTTGGTTGTGTCCCTGGAGCAGAAATGTACCAGATGAACCTGGGATAGTCTGTCATACCAGAAATGAAGGAAACTAGATGTTCGATGACATGAAAAGACATAGAGCTGATCTGAAGGGGCTCCCACTGGCCAAAGAAGGGACAATTTGAGCATTTAAAAGAATAATGACTGCAGTGGACTGAAACTCATCAAATAACATTCTATGAGTTCATAATGATAAACCAAAAAAAAAAAGTCAAAACCACTTAAATCACATTTGTAGGTTTCCAGGGTACTAACTCATTATTCAGAAAATGGATGAAGGAAGCAGTTAAGCATTTTAAAAGTCTCATATTTTTGATGAATAGAAAGTTCATCCTCTGGATGTCTGTTAAAAGATCCTCTTCCTTATACCCAGACTCCCCTGCCTGCTTTTTTCTTTATATATATGTGTGTATAAAATCTGGGAGAAAAGATAAGGTGGGACTACGTTTAATACACTTCCGCCTTGTGGCTGAGAGTGGGAAGCTGGAGAGGCAACCTGCAGGGCGAGACAGTCTTTGGGGCCTTAGTCTTGTCCAACCTCTTATTTCTGCTTTGGGCACCTTTAGATTTCAGTGGTCTCTAACTGATTGGAAAGGCATTGGGCAAAACAGTGGGTTCTGTTCATTTGCTAGTAATAAAACCATAACCTGCCCACAAGGCTTTTTTGAAAAATAATAGAGGGAGCTTCAATTTACTCTCTGGACCTTGTCAGCTTGCCAGCTTGTCCTTTTAGGCCAAACGAGGCTCTACAGGCCTCGGCTGGAATAGCAAGCACAGCTGTTCCTGTGCTGACCACATGAGGCGTGTTACGTCCAGAGCCTTAGAGGCTGTTCTTTTTTTCTTTTGAAAAGAATCCCCAAGGCCTGAGGGACTTGCAAATACTATTCTTCCCTGCCCCAGGGTTTAGGAGACAATGACCTCTATCATTTAATAGGCAAAGGTGGTATGATCTCTTAGAAAGAGCCCAGAATTGGGAACCTGAAAAGTATGTTTCTGAACAGTCAGATCTGTGTTTAAACTGAGCTAACTTTGTAATTCTGGAAATGTAGTTGTTTTTTTAATTAATATTTAAGAAAGACTTTTTTTGTCAGTCTTGTTTCTTTTGCTTTTTTTCCTGCTGTATTTTAAAGCAGACCTTTGATAATATGGCGTTTCACTGTAAGTACTTCCTTATCGGCCCCCTCTACTTATTTTTTTTATTTATTTAATTTTTTTTTTGGTGAGGGAGATTCGCCCTGAGCTAACATTGTTGCCAGTCCTGCTGTTTTTTTGCTGGAGGAAGATTGGCCCTGAGCTAACATCTGTGCTAATCTTCCTCTATTTTGTATGTGGGATCATGAGCAGAGTAGGTCCGTGCCGGGGATCTCAACCCGCGAACCTTGGCCAGCTGAAGCAGAGTGTGTGGAACTTTAACCACTCGGCCACAGGGCCGGCCCCTGGACCCCCTCTACTTAAATGAAGAAAATATTCCCTGCTTCATTATTTCATAAAAAAGCTATGAGAGAAAAAAGTGAAAACATTTTGAAAATAAGTGTGTTAATGAAATGAAAGGTAGTATTGATTCTAGATTATTTCAGAGTATCATCTCCAAAATAAAAATTGATTTGTTTTGAAATGGGCTCACTGAAAATAGTGAATCAGGCTGAGTATATCATGTAAAAATACATAAATTTGGTTTCATTTTGACCTGATTTTCCAGATGTTGTATGCATTTTTTAAAGGCTGGTTCAGTTTTGTTGTTATGGTTAGTTAGAGATAAATATTTGGACAAAATAGTGTTCAACAAACTCACATGATTATGTCGCTTTCTGAGTCAAGCCCCTGAAGGCCATTCTCTTTTTTCCCCCACAAATAGAGCCTGGCATTTCAACATCAGATATTCTGTCTTGGATTAAACAAGAGGAAGAGCCCCAGGCTGGGGCCCCACAGGCGTCCAAGGAGAGTGACGTATACAAAGGCACCTATGCTGGTGAGTAATGGAAGAGACATCCAAGCCCAGATCCAGCTTATGCCAGGACTGACTGAGGAAACAGCAGATCAAATGGGGTGTGGAGCCCGAAGTGGGAGAAGAATGGGGAAGGAGGGGGGAAACACTCAAGTAAGTTAGAAATGAAACTAAGATAAATTTTTTTGTGTGTGTGAGGAGATCAGCCCTGTGCTAACATCTGCCAATCCTCCTCTTTTTTTGCTGAGGAAGACTGGCCCTGGGCTAACATCTGTGCCCATCTTCCTCCACTTTATATGGGACGCTGCCACAGCATGGCTTGACAAGCAGTGCGTTGGTGCACGCCTGGGATCTGAACCGGCAAACCCTGGGCCGCCACAGTGGAGTTCGTGCACTTAACTGCTTGTGCCACCGGGCCCGCCCCTAAGATAAATTTTAAGTGAGAAAACACTCTTAAGTGTAAAGACAAATTAGAATTGTCAGAGGAAGAAAATAAGTGCATACAGATGGACCAAAAGTATGAAGATGGGGAAAGACAGAAGAATATTTGAAGATCCTGTAGAAAGGATAGAACAAAATGGGGGGAGGGGGTGACACAAGCAATGGAGACAAAAATGTCATTGGAGAGGCGCAAATGGGAATGTTAATGAAGAGCTCTCCCTCAAGAAAAACAATGATGAGAAAAGAAATATCTTCCTTCTAAGATATTTAGGACCAGCTGTATTTTGCCATTTGAATTATAGAAGAGAATCTCAAGGTCCGAAGGGACCCAATCGTTTCTATAACTTAATGCAACCTGTTTTTTAATATCTTCTATGCCCTGTGTTCTTTTAGATTCTAGGAAATAAAAATTAAAAAGAAGAGTTTCTGTTCTTCAAGAAATTTATATTGGGGACACATGTACCAATGCTAGGCATGCCTGTTGTTCAAGGTCAAGGGTGAGTGGGATGGATGACTTATGAAAAAGAAATGAGAAGTTTGGAGAACGTACATCAGTTTTAGTTTAGATATTGAGATAAGGCCTAAAGAAGAATGTGAAGCCAGAATTGGGCCTTAGAAGACTGGCGTGATATGGTTGGGTATGATTTGGGAAGACAGGAAGAGAGGGGATGCATTCCACAATGGGAGTACAGAATGAGCAAAGATGTCAAAGCAGAAAGGTGTACTTTATTTTCAGGGAAAGTAAAGAGACAGCTGACTACAGTGAAGGAGTTACCTGGCAGAATGAAGAGGAAGAGGAATAGATAAATACGTGATTTTAGGCCTTGTCACAATAGGCAACAGAGAGTCTTTCAAAGGTCGTGAGAAGAGGAGAAATGTAATGAAAGTAATGCTGGGAAGACTGATGCCCAGGTTTTTCCTTTTCCAAACTGGGAGCACTGAAGAGGTGCAGTAGTAAATTCCGTGATGATTTGCCAAGGGTCTACAGATGCCTTGATGATTCTCTCAGCCTCCACTGAATTTCTTATCCGAGACAGTTAAGGGCTCACCTCAGGGCAGTCTGTTGGAGCAGGGCGGGAATACCAGGAGTTGCTGTGAGACGGGAGTTGACAGGTATGACTCTGAGCCCTTTCTTTCAGATGAAGAGCTGGTCATCAAAGCTGAAGGCCTAGCTAGAGCCTCCCTGTGCCCCGAGGTTCCAGTCACCTTCTCTTCACCAGCAGCAGCAAAGGATACTTTTTCGGATGTGGCTTTCAAAAGCCAGCAGTCTGCATCCGTGACAACTTTTGGACGTCCAGCCCCAGACCTGGCCGAAGCCTCCGAGGGACAGGTGACTTTTACTCAGTTGGGAAGCTACCCCCTCCCGCCTCCAGCGGGGGAGCAGGTGTTCTCATGCCACCACTGTGGCAAGAGCCTCAGCCAAGACATGTTGCTGACCCACCAATGTAGCCACACTGGTGAGCACCCCTTACCCTGTGCCCAGTGCCCGAAGCACTTTCCTCAGCAGGCCGACCTCAGCAGCAACTCCCAGGCCCAAACCGGTGAGACACCCCCAACCTGCCCTCACTGTGCCAGGACTTTCACTCACCCGTCAAGACTTACCTACCACCTCCGGGTCCATAACAGCACTGAGCGCCCTTTCCCCTGTCCCGACTGCCCGAAGCGCTTCGCCGACCAGGCCCGCCTCACCAGCCACCGGCGAGCCCACGCCAGCGAGAGGCCCTTCCGCTGCGCGCAGTGCGGCAGGAGCTTCAGCCTGAAGATCAGCCTGCTGCTCCACCAGCGAGGGCACGCGCAGGAGCGGCCTTTCTCCTGCCCGCAGTGTGGCATTGACTTCAACGGCCACTCGGCCCTCATTCGCCACCAGATGATCCACACAGGCGAGCGTCCTTACCCGTGCACTGACTGCAGTAAGAGCTTTATGCGCAAGGAGCACCTGCTGAACCATCGGCGGCTGCACACGGGCGAGCGGCCCTTCAGCTGCGCGCACTGCGGCAAGAGCTTCATCCGCAAGCACCACCTCATGAAGCACCAGCGCATCCACACGGGCGAGCGCCCCTACCCCTGCGCCTACTGCGGCCGGAGCTTCCGCTACAAACAGACGCTCAAGGACCACCTGCGCTCTGGCCACAGTGGCGGCTGTGGGGGCGTTACTGACCCGTCTGGACAGCCGCCTGACCCCCCAGGTCCCCTCCTAACTGGGCTCGAAACCTCTGGCCTAGGCGTTAACACTGAAGGTCTAGAGGCCAGTCAGTGGTATGGAGAAGGGAGTGGAGGGGGAGTTTTGTAAATCTCCCACCTTTCCTAGTTATCCATGCTCGCAGCTGGGCGAGAGAAGAGCCCAGAGCCCCTCTAGCCCCGCAGTAATTACCATCTGGCACGTTGATGAATTTGGGGTCCTATACACTTGACTAGAGACGTGCTTGAGTTTTGGAACTTAACATTACAAGAGCACCACATTTTGAAACCCAGAAAGATCTGGAAAGAAGCCCAGTATCCCCATCTTTTCAAAAATATTACCTAAGCAGAAGTTATAAGAATGTTGCAGGGAGGTTGGAAAGCAAGATTTGGCCTCCGGTAATCTGTCACAGGGTAGTAGGTTGATAATAATTGTAGCTCTAGGTAGAGACAGGTGTTTGGGAAGAGCCTCCAAAGCTTGAAGCCCATGGTGAGGCACGGGAATGTTTAACTGAGCCTTACATGAATTCCTTGATGGTTAGAAGCAAGTGCCAAAGCCTGAGTCCATGTTCCTGTTCCTCCCTGACACCAGTTCCAGTCTGCTCAGAGGCTCATGTGCTGCCTCTCCCAAATAACCAAGATGGCCTTCCCAAGTTTCCTAGATTCATTCTTCTAATACATTTTATTTAATATTGGGTGAGCAAGAAATCTGACTTTAAAACCTTCTTAAGGAGAACAGTTCTTAACTTTCACCAGCTTGATTTGAAGCAGTCGTGCTCGTAGTGGCATTTAAACTGCTAGAAACCTTTGCCAAGGTCCTGGTTAAATCCCAGCTTTAAAAGCTAGAGATCCCAGAGAAATGACAGAACAGCCTAAAATTTGTGCCTGAACCAAGTTTCTTGGAATCATTTATGTCAAATTCTTACTGTTTCGAAACCAATAAGCTGGATTTTCCATTCCTGGTCTGATATTCTTGACAGTCATCAGTAGAAAAGATCACAGCACCTTCTGGAAGCAGTACGGAGTTTCAGAAAGTGCAGTGGACTCTCAGCTTTCATCTCCTCAGTAGTGAGATAATAGTGTTATAACGCAGCTTTCTTGAGCCACCAGAGTATGTGTGTGCTCCGTCTGGCTCTACCCCATTGGCAGTGGACAGACTAAGGGACTTCCTAGCTCAATGAGAGCACCACGCACAGACAAGGACAGCCTCTTCCTGCTTGTTTCGCTTGTAGGGACCATGTGTTCTTTTGTTGGGGTCTTTCAATCACCTGGAAGCATCTGAGCCTGGTCCCACTCCTAAGTGGCTTTGCACTTCAGCATAAGTCCCTTGCCCTTTACAGATATCAAATTTTCATCTGCAAAATGAGGCTGATGAAAGGGAAAAAGTGAGCCCCAAGAAATTAAAAAAAAAAAAAATCTTGTGATGCATTCCTTCTCCTGCCAAAATCCTATCTCTAGTCTGGCTTCTATCCAGGCACAGGCAAATAAGACAGCAAAATCAAAGCAGAGACATTCTTGCTGAAACTTGACTGAAATCAATTTGATTTGTTGTTTTACTCTTGCTTGGAGCCTGAGGTAGAAAACAGAAAAAATGCAGAAGCTATAAGTCTTGGGCAGAAAAGCTGTTTATTCCTGCACTCTCTCATTTCCCCTGAATCTTCCTAAGATGGCTGGAACAGCGTCTGTGAGTATTTAGACAGGACACTTTCTTAATGAAGTGATAAGGGAAGGACTCATTTTTTCCTTATCACCTAGCCCAACCTTCATCCTACCTAGTTATGGGTAACCACACTAGGAAAAAGTGTGGTTACCCTGGCTAGCTTTGCTCCGGGAAGGCTCTGTCTGAACATGCTGCACTGTAGGATCATAACATTCATAAAACATATGCTCTGTGACTTTCACAATAACCGGGGATCATGGGAGACCTAAGAAATGTGTGTGAGACCTAGTCTGCTGTCATAACTTAGTCTGAAGGAGATGAAAAAACCCAAGGGTATGAAACAAACCAAGTCAGATGATGAGCAGAACCCTGGCATATTGCGATTAAGAGTTTTTTAGCTAGAATGTGGACCCATGCTATGGGAAAATTTGGATGTTCTGGGAATCCCAAAGCCAGGGTTCCGGTTTCACTAGAGTGAACCCACTAGGAACTTGAGGGTGAGATCCAGCTCTGGTTTGCACCTTGATCTCTCTAATGAAAAGGGCGAAGAGTCAAAGTGCTCACTTTAGGTGGTGAGCTCCCTTTTCTGAATGGGTTTAAGCATTTGCCACAGTGTGCTGGAGAAGGCGTTCCTACGCTAGGTGTGATGTTGGACTAGATAACATGGAAAATCCTTTTTTACTTAAAGATTTACTGAGGACACAGAGCTTATTAATGAGAGAGCCCTGTGGGTTAGGATGCTGCAAATAGATCCTACAGTCCCTTCTGCAAGGAACTGTGGCCAAACTTTGGCAAGAAGTGAACACAGTTCAAATACCAATGAGGCAAGAAGCTGAATGAAAGGGGATGGGCAGGGCTGTGCTAGAAAGATGGAAGTAGGTGTTATCCTAACCCTCAGGCCTCATACAAACTAGGGGTTCAACTATTGTACGTTCTGGTCTCTCCTTTGCCTCCACCAATCCTCCATCAGGTAGAACTCCAGGCTAGCTCTAAGTTAGAGTTTGTTTCCTTAAGCTTCAAGGGTAGAGAAGTAAAATGGATCAGTGGAAAAGATAAAGTCCAACAGCAAGGTTTAGGTGTGTAGAGGAGAAACTCTTGGCCCATCAAAGGCTCCTGAGAGAAACCATGCAGTTAACTCTGCAGTTGAAGTACCTGAGTATTGGTTGTCATGACCAGACAAGATACGAAAGAGGAAAACCCAGAACCGTGCTCTTCATCAGTCTGCCCTCTGGGCAAGAAGTCTACTCTCTCACGTGAATGGGCCCTATCTCCTCAGAGTGGATCCAGATGTTGACTATAACCAGATCCACACTTTGCTGACTAAGTTTTTCATCATCACCATTAGATGAACCTCTGATTCAGCCACAGATGTGAAAATAAATGGAAGTTGATTGCTTGTCCAGAAAGTGAAAGAAGATGACTCTGCTCCTTTCTGCTGGATATTTGATATTGGCGACACCATAGCTGGGCTCTAGCTAGAGCAGGGCTTTACATCACTTCCCTCATCATTAATAATCGTCTGCAGAGTTTCCATTGGAGGACTCTTCTGAGCTGCTTTCTGGAGCATTTTTGAGAGATTTGAGTGTCCATGTGTATCTCAACCAGGACAAGACCCTATGGCTTGCTGGGAAATAACAAATGTTCACTGTCTCAGTCCACAAAAGCCTTGTTGATAAAAAAAAAAAAAAAAAAAAAAAAAGGACCCGCGTTCCTTTATCTGTTCATTCCAAATGGGATGGAGAGCCCAAATTTCTGCTCAGATTTCCTCTTGAGGAGGGTCGGGAACCCCGTCCCTCCCCCCCATCATAGCTTCTTAGACGACAAAAGCATCCTCAACAGCTGCGTGAGGGCTGCTCAGTAGCAATGAGTAAAACAAGTCTTTCCCCCAAATGTTCTTATAGACCAGAGACTCGGTTATTATCAGGTATGTGTCTTTTCTGTGTGCTTGGTGGATCCCTTTGACTCTGCTTCATCTATAGTGAAGGATGCAGTCAGGGTTTGTACACAGAGGACATTCTTTGACTAGGGAAGTGTCAGGCTCTTATAAGCAAAAGATATTCAAGTTAGGTCAAATTGGGGCGTTAGGGATGGGGAGAGCACAGGGCCTTAACATAAGGACACATCATGTGGGTTAGTACAGTTTCATGGTTTAGAGCATGGACTCTGAGTCAGACCTAAATTCAAGTCCTGGCATCATCAGAAGTAACATATTATTTAACCACCATGAGCCTAGTTTCCTTATCTGTAAAACGGAAAATGAGACCTATGTCTCTGAGGTATCAGGGCTTAGGGGGAACCTGTGAATGTGCTTAGCACAGAGCCTGACACATAGGTGTCAGAATGGCAGCCATCAGGAAAGGTGTACGGGACCAACCAGAGAGAGGGTCATAAAGCAGGCTGAGCTTGAGGTGGAAAGTCAAGAACTGAGGCTGCTCTACAGAAGCACGTGATTGCTTGGTGTCAGCTTTTTCCTACCATCTTTTGCTTCTGTTTAGCCTATTCTTTTACTCTCTTTTCTGTACCTCCTGGCTCCCGCAAGTTTCGGTGTGCCATGACACCATGTGGCTCTGATTCTCTTCGTTTTTCTTAGTTCAGATTCTAAGGTGTGGCATCTGGCCCAGTTCCTCTTTCTATAACAAGCCTCAGAAGCTTCCAGACAGCCCTTGGATTGGCTGCCCTTGGGATACATGCTCATCTTGGTTCACTTAGCTGTAGTCAGGAGGGAAGGTCCTATGGTCCCTGTACCAGGATCTGTGGGCCTGGTAGTTTCACTTGGAGATGGGCAAACAGCACAGTATGGCATTTCTAGTACTGTCGGGATAGGAGAGAATCTGTTTCATCTGTATCAGGGTTCCATAAAAGACTTCTGCTTCGCTAGCACTAACATAGACCAGAGCTTATTGTCCCTTGCATAAAGGACCTGGAAGGTGCTGTCTGTGTATCCTGCAAAAGGAGTAATTTGTCCCTTTCTAGAGTGTTATTCCTCCCTTTCTGGCCCTGCTCCAGTTTCTTTTTAAATGTGTAACTCTGGCCGTAATTATATATATGTACACACACACATACACAATGACTTGTCAACTTGGTCAAATTGCCTCTTCAAAACAAAAAATTATTTCATACCTTTAAGACCACAGAAGAAAGAGCCCTGTGGGTTAAGGGCTTTAAGACCATCCACCCACTAATGAATGTGGATAAATACAGTCCAATCAGAGAAGCCTCAAAAGCAGTGGGCTGCAATGCTGTAAAAATCGCCAGGTTACGTTTCAAATAAAATATTTGATAAAACCTCATTGGGCTATGTGGCTTTGTGTTTGTTTATTAGCAAAGCCAGTATTTACTGTAAAATCTTGAAACTGGTCTAACAGTTAAGCCACCCGAGAATGGAGGCCATGTCTTATTTTATATCCCTCATGATGCGACATGCTGTTAGGGACGTGAATGCTCAGTGAATAATTGTACAGTGGGAAGACCACCTGAGTAGGGTTAAAAACTGGATTCTGGTCCTAGCTTAACATTCTCTACCTACTTCATATGGAGTAAGCACTTAATTTGAGTAGCTCTTATTTTCCTAATTCTAATGTGCACATGGAACAAGATGATAATATAAGGTCCCTTCCAACCCTAAAATCATAGAATTTAAGATTTTACTTCTTGGTCCTGTTTTCCTTGTCTGATTTCTCTCCAGATTCTGCCCTACTGAGTGATTGCTTCGACATAGCAGAATAAACACCTTGGAGAGGTATGCATTATTACAGAGTAAAGAATCTCATTCTAACCGTATTATAATTACTTCAAAGCTACACAAACTGACAAAATTCTAGAAAAACTATAAAATTTTGTTTTAAATACACAGTATACGTTTGACTGCATTTTTAAGCATAGTAAAACACACCAAATAACAATGGCTGTTATAGGGTGCTGGGGTCATTCAGTGGTTATTTTTCCCTGTAAATTTTGTGTAATGTAAAACATTTTTTGTATAGCATTTTTAATGCTTTTATAAGAATAAAGATTATTGTAATGGAAAAGGTCCTGGAAAGGAAGTCAGGAGGCCAGAGTTTTAATCTTGCTTTGGTTTTCTGATTCGTAGTGTGAGGATAATACATGGGTTACCAAGTTTACGTAGGTCTTGTGAGGCTCAAATGAGGGAAGGTCTTAAAAAGTGCTTTGAAACATACTGTAGGCCGAAGAAGAAAGTGTTGATATAGTAGGTGCAGGAGAATTACTTTTTGACCAGTTAAATAACTTCCTGGATGTTGTTGGTGCTTCTCTTCATTCAAGACTGGGCAGTGGTTGTTTCTTCACCTCCAATTTGCTTGCCTGTGCTGGGGAGAAGCTAGCCTGGGATTGCAATTTGGGGAGCAGTGGGAGAACAGAAGTATGAGTGGGCAGAGATTGAAAACAAAGTTTGATGCAGAAAATATCAGGTTGACCTATATAATGTGTTGACTTCTACCAGCAACTTCTGCCAGATAACCAGTTTTATGTATATGAGGAATTATAACAAATTAGGAAGGCAGACACATTACTAGAAAGGTTGGGTTAAACAAGCAGAATTCAAAATTAAGGATATACATAAAGCTATGTACATCAAGTCAGTTCTTGGCTTTGAGTTTATAGTTTAAAAAAATTATATAAGAAAGACAATATCTACAAGCCAATCTCAATGAATAAACAGCAGGATAAAAACAACCAGAACAATTAAATCAATCATTTTATTATTAGCCAATAAGTAGTAATTTAGGATGTTCATTTGCCCAGAGTGATCTTGTGGGGATGAAAGGAGGATATGAGGAACAGCAGGGAGTCTTTGCCACACTGGTTTGTTCTTGGCTGAACATTAGAATAACCCACAGAGCTTAAAAAACATATATGCCAGGGCCCACTCTGGCATGATTTAATTTGTCTGGGATGGGGACTGGATGTTTTGCTTTTTAAAGTTCCCCAAGTGATTTTAGTGCGCCTGCAAATTTAGAAGATCATGGAAAGAGAAAGTGAATTATTGGACTGGAAATCACCAGTCAGCCTGCTTTCCAGGAGCAGGGAGCTGTGGTTTGGAGATTAATAAAGAGTCTTTGAATGCACAATGGGAAATCATAATTTGATTCTACAGGCAGGGCCCAGCAGGAAATAAAGCAATGGGAACGGTTGTTGAAAAGTTCTGAGCCTAGCACCTTCTTGTAAGAGCAGTTTGTTGAAGAACAAAAAGGGACCTTGGTGACATCATTACCAGCTCGTATTTCACAATAATACATGGTTTTAATACCTTATTTGGGGCCGGCTCCGTGGCTTAGCGGTTAAGTGCGCGCGCTCTGATGCTGGCGGCCCGGGTTCGGATCCCGGGAGCGCCCCGAGGCACCACTTCTCCGTCCAACGCGAGGCCGAGTCCCACGTACAGCAACTAGAAGGATGTGAACCTATGACATACAACTATCTACTGGGGCTTTGGGGGGAAAAAACTGAATAAATAAAATCTTTAAAAAAAAAATACCTTATTTATTGCGTTTATAAAAACCAGTATTATTCTGCATGAGCAACAGATTTTATTGTGAAGGAATTTTGACCATTTTTAGTAATCAAATCCATGCTTCAAGTTGAAGGGTTGCCCATTGAGAAGATTCAAGAGAACATACTGCAGTTATTACCAACAGAAAACATGTCATCTGCATAAAGGGTTTCTAAGCCCTGGGTGCCTGTTGCATTAGGACTGTTGAGTAGTTTACTCACCTAGTCACCCAAGCAATTACGTATTGATTAAGACTGAGGCAAGTACCATAGAGTCATTAAGAACTGAAGAGAAGCCAGTGAACTTCACTCATCTACTGTGAAGACTTGTAAAGAAGGTGATGGAATGCCTATTGGAAGTAGGCTGAGAATAAACTCAAGAGGGAAAAAGTAGTATTTTCTCCAAACTTTACATAGGTATAAAGCAGCAATTTTCAGAAGTTAGTGAGAAAGAGAGGGAGAGGGAAAGAGGGAAAATGTGTGTGTGTGTTTGGGCATTTAAGTTTGAATAAAAATATTGGCAAGAGGAGGATCTGAAAAAGGCAACGATGTTGAAAACTCATTAGCAAGAGCAAATTAACCTTAAAACTGTATAATACAAAATATTTGACTATGATCCCCACATTAACACTTTCTGCCTCTTCTAAGTAGTCTTGGAGCTTTATCACCTTACCCCCAGCCCCCACCCCTCCATAAAGCCCTCCCTCTGATTTTTAGTCACATTTAGGATGTCAGTGACTTTGAAACCTAAGGAGTTACCCTTCCTTTGAGGTTGGCATAACTAGGGACAGTGTCCTAAAATGAAGATGGGAAGTTGTAACCATGGACAAGCCAGTGGGTGAGGGGGGCTTGAGGATCTGAGGCTGCCTTCTTTCCCTCTCCCATCAATAACATGTGGTCCTTAAGCCTGCTTGTTAAATTAGACATGGGGAGACACCAAGATAGAAGTGCAAATCTGCTTACCCTCTTCACTCAGCTAAGAGTAAATCTAGAAGTTTTCTTCCTCAAATAAAGCTTGTAGTTGTTGAAAGGACATGGAGTGCACAGGGAGCACCAGGAATTCTTGGGAAATGAGAAATGCATGTATTAGTGTTCTCCAGAGAAACAGAACCATCAGGATATATATATATATATATACACGAGGAGATTTATTATAGGATTCACTCATGCAATTATGGAGGCCAACAAGTCCCATGTTCCACCATCTGCAAGCTGGAAAACCAGGAAAGCCAGTGGTGTAATGCATTCCAAGTCCAAAGGCCCAAGAACCAGGAGCACCTATGTCCAAGGGCAGGAGGAGATGGATGCCCCAGCTCAAGGAAAGAGCAAATTCGTCCTTCCTCTGCCTTTTTGTTCTATTCAGGCCCTCAACGGATTGGATGATGCCCATCCACCTTGGTGAGGGCCATCTTCTTTACTTAGTCTACTGATTCAAATGCTAACTTCTTCTGGAAACACCCTCACAGACACACCCAGAAATAATGTTTTACCAGCTATCGGGCATCCCTTGGCTCAGTCAAGTGGATGCATAAAATTAACCATCATAACACATAAATATTCTGGCGTTTACGAATTCCCTCTCCTTTGGCCTCTCTTATATACTTTAGTTCAGCATCTATCACTTCAAATACCCTGTCCAGAGCAGTAGCTATAGAATTCCTAGGTGAGGAGATGAAAAGCAGTCAATTCCCACCTGAGAGCCTGAGGGGCCAGCCTAGGTCCTTCCTTTACAAGAAATGTTTATCAACAAGGATACTTGACATTTATAATCCACTTTATCCAGTTGCTCATTCTGTTCCCCAGTAAGTTAGCTAACAGGGTGATAACCTCTTGTAGTTGCAGGGTCTCTCCCACCCTAGCATATCTCTCAGCCCCATCAGCCTACTGGCCACTGGAGTACCCGTAAGAGAGTCCACAGCCTGTGCTGCTACAGCAGCCTTGTCCTCGTGCCCTTCTTGTTTTCTTTCTGGGAAGTGTCCTCTAATCCCCCCCATTGACTTCCCTCCTGCTGTATCCACTACCAGTTTTTGTGGCCTGTGTTTGTAGGCTTGGCAATTATAAAAATGTTAGTACAATGAAGCCTGTGCATTTAAACTCTGAGTTGAGTAGCTTTGCGACAGTGAACTGAACAGGCACTCTCTGGCTGTAAGGGGTGAAAGTGTGGCTAGCTATGTGAAAATCCACCCTCTGTGAAGGGGAATCGTGAAATGGATGTGCTACAGTGGTGTCTTACTGTGTAAAAAGGAAAGTAGTTATTATAAATAGTGTAATGTTTAGGAAGGGAATTAGTTTTAACTGCTTTATACTGAAAAGATGGCTCAAACCCTTGGGATTAAACTAGCCTCTCATTTCCACCTCTAGGAAAGAGGGAAGATGGCTGATGATCTATAGGTCAGAAGGTGTGCTCTGAGATGTGTCTCACTGGTGGGAATGAATTTACCTGGATATGTCAAGCTCTACTTGCCTGGTCCCCCTAATAATGTGGACATGGTATTTACAATCACGGGGCAGCCTGTGGCCAGAGAACAGAGGGAAGGAGAGCCCTGACTTTTGGGAACATAACCTTCACTAGCCTGTAAGCTCCCTGAGGACGGTACTAAGTCCGTGAGATACTCCTTCTGTGCCTAACAGAGAAGGTATGTGATGATTGTCCTTCTGCATATGGCTCTCTAAGCACATGTCTGTCTTGGGCCGATAATGCACTTTATTACCAAGTGCACTGGAACACAAGGGTACCAGTCTAGGGTGGTTCTGTGGCAGGTCTGTCTCTGCACAGGGTGATAAGCCTTGGAGATTTCTGTCTTAAGATAGGGCCTAGTCATTTAGGAAGACAAAGTAGACATTATTTTGAGGATAATTACAAGGACTTACCCTTTGGGGGTAACTACCTTTGTTGAGTGCCTACTATGTGGTGTTCTCACTGTTCTCATCTCATTTGATTTTACAGCTGTGGAGTATGCATTAGAAGAGACAGAGTGAAGCTCAGAGAAGTTAAATAGATTGCTCACAGTCACAGCTAGTGAATGGGGATTTTGGAATTTAAACTCAGGTGTATCCAACTGCAAAGCCCACCGTCTGCCTGAGCGGTACCTGCACACAGCAGGTGCTCAGTAAATATTCGTGGAATGAATGCGTGAACTTCCCCCTCCCCATCTTCTCCATCAGCCTACCCTGGCCTCTCCCTGGTTCCTCCTCTGACTTGTCCTGATGTTTCAAAGTGACATTGACCTACATTTAAGGGTTTTGGAAGAGGCTGCTCTTAAAATGCAGCGCACCTTTGCAGGGAGGAACAGTTTGGCCCTCTTCTGACACATTAGCCCATATCACTTCTCTATCATCCAAACCAATGCAAAGGCCTGGAACTGGTCCAGGTAAATTTGGGTTGGGAAGGGGGAGAGTGGGGAGGTGAAGACTGCAAAGGAGTGAGGGAAGGGAACCGGCCAGAAGAGTCTGGAGAGACAATTACTCTTGCAAAATTTTCAAAAGGTCGGGCACCGTTTTCCCTTGGGATACCCAATACGTATTTGCAGAATTAACAGAAATCAAGCGCACAGTTCACGACCCTGCATTGTTTGGGACTTTAGGGCAGGCCATCCCAGACTGAGGGGCTCTAACGAGCATATCCGCTAGGGCCACTTTGGAGGCCCCGGAGTGGCCCCGGCCGTCCCCGCAGGAGGGCAGGATCTCGGAGGCCATTGGCTGGCGCGCTGGCTGCGGAGGGGCGGGGAGCGCCGCCAAAGGGACTGTTTGCTCCTACGGGCTGTAGATGGAGCTGTCCGGCCCCGGCGAGGGGGAAGGCGCCTGGAAAACGTTCTTCTTCTCCCTGGCCGGCCCGAGCGGGGAACAGCACTCCCAGGATGCAGTTTGTGTCAACACGGCCGCAGCCTCAGCAGCTGGGCATCCAGGGCCTGGGGCTGGACAGCGGGAGCTGGAGCTGGGCCCAGGCTCTGCCCCCGGAGGAGGTCTGCCACCAAGAGCCGGCACTGCGCGGGGAAATGGCCGAGGGAATGCCGCCCATGCAGGTGGGTGCAGCCCCCGCCCAGCGCCATGGCCGCGCCGCCCGGCCGTGGGGGCGGGGCGCGGGCTGCGGGCACCGGGCGCGGGGCGGCCGTCTGGGCCGTAGGGCCTGGGCTTGCGGCGCGGGAACGGAAGCCCCGGCGGGCCGGGCACGGGCGGGCTCGCGCGGCAGGCGGGCGCAGCGGGCCCCGAGGCAGGCCCGGCCGCAGTCCCGCGCCCCGCGTCCTCGCAGGCCCGGCCCGCGCGCGCCGCCGAGCAGCAGGCCCCGAGGCCGCGTGCCGGCCGGCCTAGCGCCGGCGCCCGGAGGAGGCCCCGCGGGGCGGGAAGCCGGGAGCGCGCGGGTCCCGGGACCTGGCAGAGCCGTGCCCGCGTCACCACCGCCGGCCCGGGCTCGCCCTCGCGCCGGGCGGCGGAGGGTTTGCGGCAGCTCTCGGCCGGGCGGGGACGGCTGCGCGCAGAGTACCTCGTCAGGTTTACACTGTAGCCGCTCTGACGGCAAGGTGTTTTAAATGTTGTGTTGCCATCTTTCACCCAGTATAAGGAGTAATTCACTTTTCCCTTGCACCGGGTGTGACGGAGGGGGCCATTGAGAGGTGGCTTTGCCCTCCTTCCAGCGGTTGGCAAACTTGGCTGCACATTAGAATCACCTGAGCAGCTTTTAAGACGCCTGACGTCCAAGCCTCGTCCCAAATCTGTTAAATCAGCGTTTCTGGGGTTGAGAGCAGGCGCCAGTCATTTCTTAAAGCTCCCTGAGGATCTCAGGGTGCAGACCAGTTTGAGAGCCAGTGCTCCAGGATGGTGGGTAAGACACGAGGAGAGAGGCCTGGGTGGCTTTCCCAGGAGCAGAGGTGAGAGCTGACCCTGGGCTGGGCCAGTGCTGGTGGCCTGGTTCTGACAAGTCAGCCAGGAGTTGCAGTGTTGTATCGGATCATTTTTCAGCTTTAGGTCTCCAAATCTGTGAAAAGTAAACTGGGCCCAGTGACTTTCTGAACTCCTTCGTGGGCCAGGTGGGAGTGAAGCCTGAATTAGCCTGAGTGCATGGCTTTGATGGAAATACTGTTCCCTCTGACTTAGCAGGGTCTGGGACCCAGGGCCCTGCTCTCCTTTGTCCCATGTCACAGAGTGATTCCCTGGAAGCTGTGGGATGTTCCTCTGTGGCTGTCACAGCTGCTCCAAGTTATAGAGGGCAGTTGGCATGCCTGTCCCTAGTCTGGCCAGGTCATCTCTAAGCAGCAGGCCTTCACTTTGCCCAGCCTGAGGGCCTCTTCAGCAGCAACAGGGAAAACAGAAAATGACCCCGCCTCTTGTCCCACATGGCAAGGAGAGGCCGTTATCAGCCTTGCTGTCGTCCAGTGAGCCCTGGGTACTGGTACAGTATGGGGCCAGTGCCCAGGTCACCAGTGAACTGTGACCACTCTCTCTCAGTCATAGGGCTCAGCTCTCAACCTGCACCTTAGGCTTCCAGGATGAGGGAGCTGGGAGATGGGAGGAGGCCCTGGGCCATGGGGTACCCCTCCCCCTGGGAAGCAGGGAGGGGCCTGGGAGTTCTTCTCTTCCTCTTGGAGATGTCCCCTCCTCCCTTCCTCAGTGAGTGACATTTTTTGGCAAACCTATTTTCATTTTGGACAGTATGAGTAAATAGTTGTATATGGAAAAAAGTTCCTTGTCTGCCCTCTTGCTTGGGCTCTCTGGTGTCTCCCTTGGCGTGGCCCTGCCGGAAGCAGTGGCAGCACACGTACCTGAACTCAGCTTTTTGTTACCTGCAGCTCCTAGGGCTGCTCCAGTTGGCAGTGAAGCAAGATGCTGTCAAATGACCAGGCACTTCTCTGTGCCTCCATTTCATCATCTCTAAAGCAGAGATAATCATTCTTGCCCTAACCTGCTTAGAGATTTCTGGGAAGATTAGGGTCAGTCGACTTCCATGAAAATTCTTACTTTGAGACAGAAAACACTAGGCACTCTGAAGAGTTCATCACTAAGTCTAGCCTTGAAGAAAGTAGCTGTTCTAGTCAAAGAAAGTGGTTTGTGATGTTTTAGGCCAGGGTCCACAGCCTTGACTTGCCAAGGGTCGAGGTGGGTAAACAGTGACCAGCCTGACTCCTGCAGGCAGGAAAGGGGAAGGTTGAGTGGGTGGCTGCTCAAGCTATTGCTGGGACATTAATGAACTCCATAGCCTAAGAGGCAGGGCTTGGCAGAAGAATGAGAATCTGTGGCATTTGATTAGTTGTCCCTTGTTCTCAGGCCACCCTCCCCCTCACACAGCATCTCATCCTGGGCTGTCACTTTCTCCCTCTGCACACAGGCTCAAGAATGGGACATGGACGCCCGGCGGCCAATGCCTTTTCAGTTCCCGCCCTTCCCAGATAGGGCCCCCGTGTTCCCTGACCGCATGATGAGAGAGCCCCAGCTGCCCACAGCAGAGATCTCACTCTGGACCGTGGTGGCCGCCATTCAGGCGGTGGAGAGGAAGGTGGATGCCCAGGCCAGCCAGCTGCTGAATCTGGAGGGACGGACGGGGACAGCCGAGAAGAAGCTGGCCGACTGCGAGAAGACAGCCGTGGAGTTCGGGAACCACATGGAGAGCAAGTGGGCTGTGCTGGGGACCCTGCTGCAGGAGTACGGGCTGCTGCAGAGGCGGCTGGAGAACATGGAGAACCTGCTGAGAAACAGGAACTTCTGGGTCCTGCGGCTGCCCCCAGGCAGTAAGGGGGAGGTCCCCAAGGTATGTGGCAGTCCCTAGGGGCAGGGATGGAGGTGAGGACCAGCACATGTGAACAGAACTCTTGATTTCATCTTGTCGGTCCTTCTCAAACTTCTCTTGCTCCCTGTTGTCTAATTTCAGTGTCATCTTAAAGTCTGTCTCCACTTAAACAACCTAGTCTGGAATGTTCTACTTCAGTGAGCCTGGCCTCCACCATGCCCCACAGAGTCTGCATGTTTCTGTCATTGAATCGTTACTCTCACTGTTTTCAGCCCTCCCTGAGGTGGCTGAGTGTCTGCAAATTCCTGCAGCTCTTCATGCTTGGGTTTTCCACTTGGCACCTACAAATGACCATTTGTCATTGGTTAGCTTTGTATATGCTCATCTGAATGTGGTTGGAGATAGACCTAAAGCCACGCCGTCTGGAATCTCTTGAAAGTCGTGACCCGGACCCTCCAGTGGGCCGTTTTCACAGTCAGAATTCATGCTCCATTTCCTCTTCCATTTGCTCTCCCACTCTCCCCCCGGCTCATCTACACTGCACTCTCAGTTGATGACTCTTCTTTCTAGTCTACTGAGAAAATGGAGTCACTCAAAAGGGACTTCATGTGTAGCCACCATATATTCTCCCATCTGCCCACCTCATGTCCCCTGCCCTCCCTGGTACTGTGGGCTCGTCATCCACCCTTCACTTACTCCAGGATGTCACTCAGGCGTTTCTACCCTTCTCCTCTGCGTCATCAACTTTTCCCTCTCTACTGGTCACTTCCCACCAGCATGTAACATTGCCTGTCTCTATAAGAGTAAACCTCCATAGACCCTGCATCTCCCTCTAGTTAGGGCCACATTTCTCTGCTCCTCTTTAGAGCAGAATTCCTTAAATGAGTAGTCTATGTTTGCCCTCTCCAGTTCTTTCTTCCCCATTTTCTCTCCCACCCTTTTTAAACCTTTTTATTGTAGAAAATTCAAACATATGCAAAAGTAGATAGAATAGTGTAATGAATCCTCATGAACCCATCATCCAGCTTTACTAGTTATCAACTCTTGACCAATCTTGTTTCATCTAAATTCCTACCCATGTTCCCCTTCCATTTTATTTTGAAGCAAATGTCAGATAGCAATCATTTTATTTGTAAGTATTTCAGTATGTAGCAAAAAGTTAAAAACTTTTTAAAAAATAATAATCTCAATATTATTGCCACCACAACAAAAACCTCAACCTACTCAAATATCTAGATGGTGTTCAAATTTTCAATTCTTCCAAAAATATTGTATTTTTTTCCTATTAGTTTGTTCAAATGACAGCTTAAACAAAGTCTATAAATTGTGATTTCTATGTCTCTTAAGTCTTTTTTAAATCTATAGATTTCTCCTCCATCTCTTTCATTTCTCCTTGCAATTTATCTGTGGAAGAAGCTAGGTCATCCATCCTGTTGAGTTTCTCACTGTCTGGATTCCACTGACTGCATCCTCCATGGTCTCATTTGATGTGTTCCTCTGTTCTCGGTATTTCAGTAAATTGGTCATTGGATCATTCTCTTTGGCATCCACACCAATCAGGCTTTTGCTACCACCTCTCCATCCCCTTGTTCTTTTCAAAGCCCTAATGACATCTGTGGTGTTAAAGCCAGTGGTCGGTTCTCAGTCTTCATGCTCCCTGGCCGTCAGCAGCACTTCATGCAGGTGACCAGTCCCACCTTGAAACACCTTCTCATGTGGCTCTAGGGCACCTCTCTTGATTCTTTTCCTACCTCACTAGCTGCTGCTTCTCAGTCTTCTTCGCTGGTTCCACCTCCTTTTCCCGACTTCTTATGTTTAGAGTGGTCCGGGGCTTGGCCTTGACGTTTTGCTTGTTGTCTACACTCCCCCGCTCGTGATTTCATCCAGTCTCAGGGTTTTAAGTGCAGCCTGTGTGCCACCAACTCCCAAATGCAGTCTTGTCTTCTCCTTCTCTCTCTGTATCTTGCTCGGACTTCCTTCTTGAATGCCAGATTCACATTCCTACCTGCTAATTCTGCATCTCCGTCAAAACATCGGTAAATATCTTAACGTTAAACACGACCAAACTGAACTCCCCATCTTCCGCCTGAAACCTGTTCTACACAAAGTCATTCTCATCTCCGTTGAAGACAACGCCTTCCTTCCAATTGCTCAAGCCAGAAGCCTTGGAATCATACTTGCCTCCTCTGTTTCTCACACCCTACTTCCAAAAAATATGCTTCTAATAAACAGTCTGATTTTTCTTCAAAATATATCCAGTCAGACTACTCCTCCCCACCTCCACTAAGCCCACTATTGTCTGGTTGGAGACACCATCACGTCTCATCTGATTATTGCCATGGCCTTCTGCCTGGTCTCCTTGTCTCTGTCCTTGTCCGCCACCCCATACAATCTGTTCTCAGCAGAGCAGCCAGAGTGATCCTTTTAAAATATAAATCAGTCATATTACACCTCTGCTTAAAACCCCCAAGTGGCTTTCCATGGTATTCACCATAAAAGCCCCTGTTCTGTCAGTGGCCCTGTCTCTCCAGCCCCACCTTTCTGGCATCATCTTCACCCCCTCTCGCCCACTCCTCTCTGACACACTGGCCTCTTGCAGCTATACCAGCACAGCACATGGTCCCAACTCAGGGACTTTCCTCCACTGTAAAAACTCCTTCCCTGGGTACCTGCTCGGTTGTCACTTGATCAATGTGCTCTTCTGTGGCCACCCAATACAAAGGAATCATGTCCCCCCGCCCCCAGCACACTCCTCCCTGCCCTTGTTCTCATTTTCTCCAAAGCACTTGTGCCATCAGGCATCTTAAATATTTACTTCCTTTTTTGTCTTCTTGGTTGATTTTCCTCAACCAGAATGTAAATTCCGTTTGGTTCACTGCTACATCTCTGTGCCTGTGACGGTGCCTGGCTTATAGTCAGTACGCAAAAAATATTTGCCGAGTAACTCTTTCCAGCTGGAGAGCTCACACTTCCGTGTAAGGAACTGGATCTTCTATGTCTTTGTATCTGCTGAGGCAACCAACCCAGTGACTTTGCCAGAGGAGTCGTTTGACAGTGATGTATTGTGGCTTCACAGAACTGAGTTGTAATAGTGGCTTTGGTTCCTCCCTGAGACGTTCCCTGCCCCTGCAGCCCACGGGGCCTCATTTTCAGCATGGTGTGGCGTGTATTGCTTGTCTGGCACAATCAGATCTCCTTACACACTCTCCTTTTCTCTTGTCTGTGCTGCATGTTTTAACTCGGCGCTGTGTCCTTACTTGACATTGTTGGGTGTTGTGTGTGTTGGATCAGGCGTTAGGAGTCTTGAGTTGACATGTGCCCTCACGGAATGACAGAATGGTTATGGGGTCCGGAATCAGAGCACTAGGGTTTGAATCTTGGTTTTGCCATGCACTGGTTTTCTTACCTCTGGTCAGGTATGTTTTTTGTTGTCTCTGAGCCTCCTCTATTCCTCCTTTGAAAAAAGTAAAGTATGAAGAAATAATTCCCAGATGGTCCCTCTGAATTTCAGTGTTCTCATCTGTAAAATCAAGATGATAATGTGCTTGCTTGATGGAGTTGCGAGCATTAATTGATTTTGTTGGTGGGACAGGACTGTCCCATTGTATTATTTGTATTATTGTATTATTTATCTCTTGCTGTTTAACAAATTACCCCAAAACTTAGCAGCCTAAACAAATAATTATTTATCATTTTACAGTTTCTGTGTGTCAGGAATTTGGGAGCAGCTTAGCTGGGTGATTTGGCTCAGAGTCTCATGAAGTTATAGTCAAGCTATTGACTGGGACTACGGTCATCTGAAGGCTTGACTGGGGCTGGAGGATCCACTTCCAGTACGGCTCAGTCACTTGGCTGTGGGCAGGAAGCTTTAGTTCCTCACAGTGTGGACCTCTCCACAGAGCAGCTGGAGCATCCTCATGACACGGCAGCTGGCTTCCCCCAGAGTGAGTGATCCTCCAGGATAGAGGCTGCAGTGTCTTTTTTTTTTTGATGAGGAAGATCAGCCCTGAGCTAACATCCATGCCAATCCTCCTCTTTTTGTTGAGGAAGACTGGCCCTGGGCTAACATCTATGCCTGTCTTCCTCCACTTTATATGGGACGCTGCCACAGCATGGGCTACCAAATGGTGCATCGGTGTGCACCTGGGATCTGAAGCCGGGCCGCCAGCAGCGGAGAGTGTGCTCTTAACCACTACGCCAAGGGGCTGCCCCTGCAGTGTCTTTTATGACCTAGTCTCAGAAGTTGTCACCACCACTTCTTTATTTATTTGTTAGAAGTAAGTCACTAAATTCTGCCCACACTCAAGGGGAGGAGAATTAGTCCCTGCTTTTTGAAGGGACTGTCAAAGAATTTGTGGAAATAAACCATAAAGAATCTTAGTGAATATTGCTAGCAATAGTTATAATTCATTGTGTGGCCGTGCTAGGTGCATTCTCCTTGTCAGATTCAAGGAAAGCTGATGTCACTGAGATCCTTTGTGCCTTTTGGATCCTGTTGTGTTTGTTAACTGGTTCATAGATAATTCATGGATAGTCTTTTCTATCCAGCTAAACTGTAGGCTCCCTGCAGTCTCGGACCATGTGTCATACTTCTCCTGTATCCTGGCCCGGGGAGGTTTTTACAAAGTGATGGCTATTTCCAACTATAAGAATATGATTCCACAGTTTCGACCCTCCACAGAAATGGTGAAATGAGGCAGAGCAGTTGGTATGCTAGAAAAGATAATGAACTTGGTTTGGGGTACATTTAGTTTGAGGTGGTTAAAAAATGATTAAATGGAGCCACTCAGAAGGCTGTTGAAATGTGAACTTTGAAGGGAGCAAGGAAAGTTGAAGAGTGTCGTCTGCAAAGAGGTAACTGTTGAAGTTGTGAAAAGAATGAATTGCCAAGGGAACAGTGAAGAAACAGGGAAGGACAAGAGCGGAGCCTTGGTCTTGGGGGAGGAAGAGGAGGCAGTAAAGAATTTTGTGATTTTTATCTAGCAGCAGGGAATGAAGAGAGTGGTTTCAGTTTTCCCAGGTTGGGGAATGGCCAAGTCTGGTGGAAGGTCCAGGGAATTAGAAGTTCTAGTTCTGTTTCTAAAGATGGCTGGTGAGCTACCAGTCAGTAGGTGGCATACAGGTGTACACAGGACGCCCTTAAGGTTATGGGCACCTGATGCGCAAGGGCTGATGTTTCTAATTCATGTAAAGGTGCTGCCCACTTATCCACCTGTGCACCAGTGGGCCTGACACCCAGAGGCCTTTTTCTAATTCGCACAAGGTGCCACATAGGCGAGCAAGCTTTAGTCTTGTACATGGGGGTATGAAGACTGATGGACTAGGATTAGGGCTTGGGGGAGAATTGAGGGATTGGATTTCAGAGTGAGAGTGAAGGCCTGGTCTATTAGGGATGTGAAAGTGGTGGGAGGTAAGGCTCTGTGGTCGGAGAAGGGAAGTTCAGTTATTAAAGTCACGGAAGTGAAACCATTTTGAATGACTTGGTCCAAGGTGAGGCCATTCTGGTGAGTGACTGAAATGAATACAGACAAGGATCTTTGTCAAACTGAAGTAACAGCTTTATGTACCAGATGAGACTACCTGGAATAACAAGCTACTGACGTTACACGATGGATGACTCAGGCTGCAGTGAAACTTCATAGTATTGGCACCACTATTCAACACATCCAACAAATATTGATTGGCTCCAAACTGTGTGCTTCTGGATGCTTGGGCTGTAGCAGTGAATGAAACAGATCCAGATCCTGGAGCTTTAGCACATGCCTTTAGATTTTACATGTTTTAGTGACAAAAATGTAACTGTGTACCTAGAGGTGACCTGACCAGAAATGCAGGTTTTATAACAGGGTTTTATGTACTTGGCTGGTACCCACTCTGAGATCCTACCACACCCCTGTCCCCCTGAGTACCATAAGCTGCACATTGACTTCAGCCTTACCCTCAGGTCCCCAGTTTACCTAAAAGTGAAATTACAAAGGATATGGTAAAATGTTTAAAAAGAAAAGGCAGTGTTGACCATCATTGTTTTGGAAGCACAAGAAGATCAGGAACAGGGTGGACTGACTCCATTGAAATGGACTGGGCTGGGATTTGGAGGATGGGGAGCCATGGAGAGCAAAGGCCAGGCTCTAGGGTGGAATGGGCCCTGTAGCCTGTGAAGGGAGGTGATGGGAGAAGCAAGCAGGAGGGGCCAGACTAAAACTCTTGTTGGCCCAGGTGCCGGTGACTTTTGTCGACATTGCTGTTTACTTCTCTGAGGACGAGTGGAAGAACTTGGACGAATGGCAGAAGGAGCTTTACAACAACCTTGTTAAGGAGAACTACAAAACCCTGATGTCCCTGGGTAAGAACACCTTCCCTCCTCTGTGGAGAGCTATCTCTGGAGAGCGGAGTGACGTGCTTATCAACCAGTGTTCCCCTGGGCAAGGCGTTTCATGTTTATACATAATGGAAACTCAAGAAACTATTTGCCTATACTGCTAGGAACGTAGAATGATTTGTAATAGGATGAAAATTAAAAATCCAATTATAGAGCCTACCACTATAGAATTGAATGCTATGCTACTACTTATTTTGAAATACAGTCAAAATAGCATCACTTGCCCCTCACTACACACTACATCCCAACGGCCTTGGATAAGCCACAGTTGGTGTGCTGTTGGCTTTCAGAGACCAGCTATTTCTACCCTAGAAAGTGGAGAATCTGATGACTTGTTTTCAGGGTTCCTCATATGAGATTACCTGACACACTCACATAACTGCTACCACCTAGAGGGGCACTCCGGTGAGCAGGGAGAGTTGGGAGAGGGGAGAGTTCTGCCATCGTCCTTGATCAGGACTCGTTGGTCAACTTCACTCAGTCCTTCCTTCCCTTCCAACTCATTCCAGACTCAGAGAGTCCAGTGCCCAAGCCAGATGCTCCATCCCAGGTTGAGCCCAGGGAAGAGCCTTGCGTATGGGAGCAACGTGATCCAGAAGAGAGAGAAATCCTAATGGATCCGGACACAGGTGATGGCAGCTGAAAAGGGCCCCGGGTGCAGGGCAGGGCAGGGCAGGATAGAAGCCCTGCCGGCCCTGCATAGTTCGGGAGGGGCCTCTCTTGAGTCACTTGTGGTTCTGCTACCATTGAAATTTAGCAGTCACTTCCAGGAAGAGACTTCAGGGCCCAAAAGCACACCATGGATGTTTGTCTTTTGGGTTAGAGCCACGCAGCTGTGGACGCCCAGTTGAGCTGGGTGGAGAGAAGAGGAAGGCCAGCCTTGCAGCCTCCCAGGTCTGACAGTAGCCTGCAGTGAGAGGCCCGAGGCCTGGGAGCAGCCCGGGCCCAGCCCCAGGCAGGGGGACGGAGAGGGTGGGAGGGAGTCTGCACAGATGCAGAGTTTGCCACGGCCCATTGCTTCTTGGTTATCTCTTGTCTCCATATCATCACCCCATTCTCACACAGACCCCCACATCACAGGTGGGCTTACCCTTCAAGGCTTTCTCCTTACTCAAGAAGGAATCATTCGTCTTGAGGAAATCCAGTTCCTGAGAGCATTACACCTGCTCAGCATTTACGCTTGGGATAGAAGGTGCTAGGGTTCTACTCCCACTTCTGCCCTGGGGCTCTTTTCTCGGGGCCTCCGTTCTCCTGTACAGAGTTGGACCAGGTGAAATCTGGTCCTCTGACTATTCTCTGCCTTATCATATGAACTTTCACCTGTCTGTGCCCTCTGTCCCCCTTCTTTCTAAGAGGAGAGCATTTTCACTGAAACATCCCTTAGACGTCAGCTGTGGGGCAGTCCCCTTCCTTCCAGTCTGTTCTTTTTGTTGAGATATAATTCATGTACCATAAATTCACTTTTTTAAAGTGTATAATTCAGTGGTTCACAGAATTGTCCAACCATCATCACTATCTAATTCCAGAACCTCCTAATAGGAGACCCTGTACCCGTTAGCAGTCCCTCTCATTTCCCTTCCTCCCCAGCCCCTGGCAACCACTCATTGACTCTGTGTCTGTGGATTTGCCTGTTCTGGACAGTTCGTCTAAATGGCTCCTTCTCTGTCCTGAAGCACACTGCAAATGTTTGAGGTCAGCGGCCGTGGCAACCTCCCACACTTAAAGTGCTGGAACCTCAATGGTTTCCCTGAGTTATTATCCATCACTGTGTGCGAGATGGAACAGACACCACTCTGCCCATTTTATGGATGGAACGAGCATACTAAGAGCCAGAGTGGTCAAGTGACTCCTCCACTGGGCTGGGGGTAGAGTTGAAACCAGGATCCATGTCTTCCGCTTCCTCATCTAATCTCTTTCCTGCTGCCTGAGCTGTCTCCTGCCAGGGCTAGTACATTGTAACATAGACCAACGTAAGAGGAAAATGCCCTGTTTGTCATGTCTTGGGGTCTACATAGAGGATATGTCATTGTCTTTTATGGATAAGGATGCTGTGCGTTATTCATCTAAGAATGGGGCTGGGTTGCATCTCTTTGCCCAGTCTAACTTCTTGCTAATCATATATGAATGTGTGAGTGACTGCATGTGTGTGCGCATGTGTGAGCGTTTGTGTGTGTCTGGCCAAATCTTTCTGACTGGGGTGAAAAACAAGGACAAATGACTCCTTCACGGAGGTCAAACTTACGGCTTCATCCTGATTAGCACCCAACCCAACATGGAGCTGTTTCCAGAACTCTCTCCCAGCCTTATCTCACCTCATTTTGTTGCTTGGCCTACCCCTTTGTTCTGAATGTGGATCACTTCTCTGCTCCCAGGACCTTCTGCTCCTCGGGGTCCCCTGCAGTCGCCTGCAAGAACCCGAGACCTCTGTGCTCTTCCCTGGCAAGTGCTATCAGTTGTATTCCTGACCCCAAGAACGTCTGGGTGACAATCATTCAGAAAAAAGACACCAGATGATGTGGTTCTCTGTCCCCAGGAGCAGAGCCCCTGGTGCCTGCACAGGACGCGTCCTCTCAGGTGAAGCGGGAGGAAACCCTGTGTGTCCGGGGTCAGCGGGGCCTGGAGGAGAGAGCCATCCCCACGGAGTCCATCACTGGTGAGTGAGCCGAGGAGCCTCCCAAGCCCGGGAGGGAGAGGAACGGTCAGCATGGTCTGCAGGCTCCGGCGTTGTCTGTTGTGTGTGCCAGGCCGCAGGCCTGGGCTGGAAGTGGAAGAGCTGTGGACCCCAGACGGGCAGAGAGACGGGCGACCCCACAGGCATAGACATGGCACATGGCATTGACGATTTGCTGGCACATCTGGGCTTAGCTTGTTCTGTTTCGTCTTTTCTTTGTAATATCAGTTTTTGACTATTCCTTCCCCTCCTTGAAAAGCAATATCAGAGCAGAAAAAGTACTGAGTGTAAGGCGCTTTATGAGGCTCTGTGGGTGGGGGAAGATATCGGTCTGTAAGACCTGCTCCTGACCGGGAAGAGCCTTCATTGTTTTAAACAGGTATTTACGGGTTGCTGCCTCTGTGCCAGGCCCCTGCGCGGCTGCAATCCTGTGGGGTGGTCCGGATAGTGTCTCTTAGATGGTGTTCCAGCTGGACTCTATGTGAGAACTCTGTTAGAGCGGGTGTATAGTAGTCAGAGCTCTCCAGAGAACCAGTAGTGGGCGTGTGTGTGTGTTAGAGACTGATTGATTGATTGATTTTAAGGAATTGGCTTCTCCGGTTGTGGAGGCTGTTATGTCCAGAATCTGCAGGGTGGGCTGGCAGGCTGGAGACCCGGGCAGTCTGCTGGCAGAATTCCCTCTTCCTCAGGGGAGGTCAGCCTTTTTCTATTAAGTCCTTCAACTGGTGGGATGAGGCCCACCCATGATATGGAGGATAATCTGCTTTGCTCAAAGTCTACTGATTTAAATATTAATCTCATCTAAAAAAATGCCGTCACAGAAACATCTAGAATAATGTTCGGCTAAATATCGGGCTACTGTGCCTCGCCACATGGACGTGTAAAATTAACCATCACAAGATAAATTAACATCCTATAGCTCTTTGCTTATCCACAGGTTAGAGCTCCACAAACCTTACCCCTCTTAGTCAAAGCCTCACATCCACAGGTCAGTGATAACAGCGTCTGAACAGAGGAAAGCCCGTGCCATTTTTATCAGGCATGTTTCTGGAAAGCATCGTGGTGTTTCTATCTTCAAAGAGATCTTTAAGAGATAGAAGGCAATAAAGAGCCAAAGAGGTTTAATAGACCGTAGAAGAAAGAAGACGTAGGACACATCTTAGAAAAATCCTGTTAAAATGTTTAAGATACAAGGCTTTGTGGAAGGTGTCATTTTCCTGTAAAATCCCCTCATGAGGAGTGCCTCTCTCCATGGTGGTGCTCAGTACTGAGCATGAACCTCACTCTAAGGATGTCAGTTTCTGAAGCACAGAAAGACTCTCTTGAGGTCACTGTTATGTCTCTCCCCTATAGTATTCACTTATTTGCAGCAAAAGTTCCATTAATTGGGGCCAAGCTGACTTAAACCTATAATTAATTAGCATGTAATTTAATTATACTTGATTTTTAAGGAAAAGAAATAATTGTGTGAAGTGTGAGATTTACTCAAAGACTTGTTGGCATTTTCGTGTCCCCTAACGCCCATGCTGCTTTGTTCCCACGAGCAGACTCGCCAGCCTCTGCCCAGGACCTCTTGTCTCGGATTAAACAGGAGGAGCACCCGTGCGTGTGGGATCAGCAGGATCTGGCAGAGAGGGAGATTCCAACGGACCCCAATTCAGGTGAGCTCTCGAGATGCCGGAGTGAACATCAAAGACAGGCAGCCCCTCGGCCGCCTTGTGCAACTGCTGGGAAATCAAGCTGCCTGAGTCACCTTTGGTCAAAGGTCAATGAGAGCCTCAGAGAATACAATACAACATGTTCCTCAGTTAGCCACGTCTACAGATTTTGGAATATAGCCGTTAGTAAAGCGGAGAGGATGTTTCTAAAGGAATCATTAACTTGCTAATTTATTGTCAATGTAAGTGATACTAAAATTATTTCAGCACTGATTTTTGAACAATAAATATAACGAGAAAGGCTTTTAATAGTTGTGTATATTTCTGTGACAGAAAGAAAGTAATTTACATTTTCTGGAATTTTTCTTGATTGAATACTAACTAGTTAGATATCTTCCAAGAAACTTCTGGGGAGGAGCCAGGCGTGTAGGGAAGCATAAAAGAACAGTAGGGACACTCCACCCGCCTGGGGCCGTGTGTGTGTGTATGTGTGTGCGTGCGTGGGTGCACGCGCGTGTTCGAGAAAGAGTGTGTGTGTGTGTGTGAGAGAGTCTGTGTGTGTGTGTTCACATAGGCTCACAGAGCTGGAGAAGTCCAGTGTCATCTCGTTTGCTAGTTATGACCCCAAAATCTCACCCCACCCCACATACCAGGAAGAGAAGACCAGACGTAAAATCTAGCATTCCTTGTAGTGTGTCAGCTCTGCCACTTTACAGTGGAGAAATCAAGGGGTCCAGGGCAGAAGGGAAAGCCTGATAAAGCTTCCTGGTAAAGAGCCACAGTCTCCACTGTGGTTCTTATAATGACCTTGGCTCCCGCTTCTGCCACTGCTGATTTTTAAGTCCTGCTATTCATCCCTCCGTCCTGTGGGCCGTCAGAAACCAGGCTTCCCTCTGGTCTGTCCTGGACCCACAGGTTGCTCTGGGACTGATGGACAGAGTCGGAAGACCTGAGTTCTAATCCTGGCTCCGCCGCTGCACAGACTTTGGGACAAGGCTCGTCCTCCCTGGCCAACTCGAAACATAGCGAGCACCAGTGAGATCCCATTTATGAAGGCGCTTGACGGGGAGGATGGCCAGTAAATGAAACACAGACACCAAAGCCGCCACACACCCTGCGAGCCGGAGCAGCTGCCTTTGCATGTGATGGTTTTCAAACCTGTGATGGGATGCTCAGCAGAAAGGAACAGAATCTAAGATTGCCTTCTTTCCCTGAACAGAGTCTCTGATCTCAGCACACGACATTTTGTCATGGATCAAGCAGGAGGAGCAGCCGTACCCGTGGGGCCCACGTGACTCAATGGAAGGAGAGCTCGGATTAGATTCTGGCCCTGGTGAGTAACGCCCCCTGGGACTCCTGGGTGTTTTGTCCATAGGCTTGGTTGCTCACCTCAGCCTGCCCCCTGATGGAGTGCTATTCTGTCATGGGAGGCTTTCTGTGGTCTGTACCAAAGCATTGTCTCCTTTCCTTTTGGTGGATGACAGGTGTGTTCGTTTCCTCAGGCTTTCTTCAAGTTCCATGAACTAGGTGGCTTAAAACAACAGAAATGTGTTGTCTCATAGTTCTGGAGGCCAGAAGTCTGAAATCAAGGGGTCAGCAGAGCCATGCCCTCTCTGAAAGCTGTAGGGGACTCCTTCCTTGCCTCTTCCTGGCTTCTGGTGTTTGTTGGTAATCTTTAGCATTCCTTGGCTTGTAGAAGCATCACCCCGATCCTCTGTCTTCACATGGTGTTCTCTCTGTGTGTCTGTGTCTTCACCTGATCATTTTCTTATAAGGACATAAGTCATACTAGATCAGGGCCCACCCTACTCCAGTATGACCTCATTTTAACTAATGACGTCTGGAAAGAGCCTATTTCCAAATAAGTTCACATTCTGAGGTGCTGGGGGCTCGGATTTTGAGGTATCTTTTTTGGGGGATATAACTCAGCCCATAACAGCAGGGAAAGGAGAGTGGGCTGGGAGAGAGCTGAACCACTGGTGCCAGAGCAGGAGCTGAAGACAGCAGGTGGCTCACATACTGGAAAACACTGGCCAGAGGACCCAAGCCAGCCCTGAGTTGACATCTCAGAATAACTGGTGAAGATACTGACGCTCAAATAGGGAGAGGGGATTTTTTTTCCCCTGACAGGTATGGGACCAAACATCTCACTGACTTGGGTCTCTTGGGTCTTTTTTGAAGCTCCAAGTCTCCACAAGGACAGGAAGCCTAAGGTCATATGTTCACAGATTATTTAACACTCTTAGCATCAGGCTAGCGGTCCTTGCCAGACCCTGTACCATCATCTTGCCCTCAAGATGGCTGACTTAGTGTCTTCTGGTTGATCGGAGTATTGAAGGGACAGCTAAACACATGTTCCTTGTCCATACTCCTGACACCTCACAAGAGCTTAAAATCCATGTAAGAGTTGAGGATATAGGCTATTTCTGATCTGAAAGACCATTTTAAACTCAGGTAAGAGGATTCCACTCTCTGAGACAAACTTAGTTCGGTCTGGAAGAGCAGGGTGGGGCTGGAGGAATGAGTAGGGACAGGAGAAGAACAGTGTATACCCTTGTTTAAAACAGAATTTAAAGTGGTCCTCTGTCTAACCTGTTGGTGGGGTGGGATGAGGCAGGTATGCCAGGATACTGACCACGAGGACAGGAAGAAGTGACAGCAGTCAATTCCACTTCATTCTTGACAGTGCCCAGGCCACCATTTCTAGCTCTGGCCTTGAAGGCATAGGTACCAGTTCGTGAAACATTATGCCAGGAAATTCTGCCCAAACTTTTGTCTCTCAGTGCTACCTTTTGATTTTTGCAAGTCACGTGGGAGTATGTGGGCCTGGAGGAGCCTTTTCCTGGGGACCTGTGCGGTTGTGGGAATGGATCTAGGAAAGCCTGTACAGAAATTGCAAGGCTTTGCAAATTACCAGACTCTTTTACTTCTTCAGTTTGGATATGCTGAGTCATAGAACAATTTGCCTTATGATGTTTTATCTCTGGGAGGCCTTTGAACCTTAGCATTTGGGAGGAAATGGCCAGAATGTGGGAGAGGGGGGTATCTGAAAATGCTTCTCCTGCCTGCCCAGTCATTAAAGCCTCTTATCAGAGCCTCTTGTCTTTCCCCTAATGTGAGCCTGCCTTCCACTTGTTAGTGTTGGAGTGTGAAATTAGTGTCTCACCTGTGATTTCTTGGAGGTTTAAGACCCACCTAGTGTTGTGGTTGCCACGGACAACTGGATGGACTTTTGGTAAGACGTGGTGTCATGTGGCAGAGTCTTCTGGAGAGGGTTTGAAAGGGGAGAGGGTAAAACACAGAAATATGTGATACCTATCCCTGCAAGCCTCCTTCTCCGGCCCTGGGATATGCAAGAGAGAAAGACCTGGTGTTCTGTTTGACTCAAAGTCACACTTCAGCCTAACTGGACGTTACATTTTAGTAAAAGGGATTCTTCAATTTATGTGTTAATGAGTGTGTATTAGTCTCTGCCTCTGACAGTTAGTGTAAGAGGAAAAAAATCTAGTTCACCCAGAGTTAGTGTGCATGAGGCTCTGTGAAGCAGGAAAGGTGAGTAGGCCTTTGGAGTCCAGTGGCTACCAGGTGCTTCTGGAGTGAGTGGCGGTCAGGAGCCTGGAGCCGGACCACCCTACCCGTATGCCAACACCCACAGAATGTGATGGGATTGCACCCTCCCAAAATTCCCACATTATTCACTGCCTTGGGTTAAAACAGTGGTCCCAACCTTTTTTAGTTTCTATTATGTAACAAATATCTACTTAGTGCCTATTCTGTGCTATGCAGTATGACAAGCACTCGGAATAAGCAGTAAAGAAGGACCAGGGACCTTTCCTTTTGTGAGACGGTGATGGAGAGTAAACAAGCCAACAAGCAAACAGGATGAAGTCAGGGGCTGCTAAATGATCTGAGGAGGATGACTCAGGGAAAACAGGAGGATGGGAGGAGGGGAAGCAGGGCTACGGCAGGAGAGACTTCGCTGGGGAAGAAATACCAGAGCATGTTCAGATAATGAGAAGAAGCTGACCATGGGACCGCTGGAGAAGAGAAGACCAGAGAGGGAAGAGTGGAGGCGAAGGCCACGAGGCTTCAGGGGATGAAGTTGGAGCCATAGGCCGGAAGGAACCTGACTACCTGTGACCTATAGGCCCAGTTAGAGTTTGGATTTTATTCTAATATGAAAGGAGCCTAACAGAGCTTTTTAAACATGGTAGTGACAGGATCTGGCTTACATTTTACAAAGAGAAGTTCAGGAAGGGACTGGAGTGGGTTGGGGAACAAGAGCCAGAAACCATTTAGGAAGCTGGTACAGACCAGGTGGAGAGATGACGTTGGTCAGAGTTGGGATGGTAGCAATACACATGGAGATGGATTCAGGATGTACTTTGGAAGTATAACTGATGGATTGTATGTGGTGGATGAGGAGTCAAGAGTGACTTCTAGGTTTGGGTCCTGAAGAATGGGGTGAGTGGTGGTGCTGTTTGCTGCAATTGTGAGCCCTTGAAAAGAACCAGTTTAGCTATGTAAATCAAGTGTTCTTCTTTGCACCTGTTAAGTTTGAGATGACATCCAGGTAGCAATGTCAAGTAGCAGATAAACACGGGAGGCTGAAGTTCAAGAGAGAGCTTGGGACTAGACTGATTTGGGAGTTATGGGTTGCAGTGACTTCTGACACCAACTACCTGGAATTAGGTCAAACTTCACAGATAAAATGCCCCGTCCTCCACAAGACTGCTCTCACTTTAGACACCAGCTGCAAGTTCGAGGGTCCCCAGACCAACCTCCCTTCTGACAAGCTGGCACAAATTCAGGGGTTCCCATTAACCCTTCAGGTTCAATAATTCACGTGAAAAACTCACAGAACTCAGGAAAGCACTATACTTACAATTAGTTTTATTAGAGCAAAAGGATTCAAATCAGAACCAGCCAAAAGGAGAAATCCATAGGACCAGGTCTGGGAGGGTCCTAAACACAAAGCTTCTGTTGTCCACTCCCCCTGGAGTCTGGAGCGTCACCCTCCCAGCACAGTGATGTGTGACAACAAGCAGAGTATTGCCTGCTAGAGAAGTTCACCCGAGCTTCTGTGTCCAAAGGATTTATTGGGTCTTTTTAACATACGTATATGGCTGATTGAATTATTGGCCACCATGAGGTTGAACTCATTCTCCAGCCCCTGTCCCCTCCCTGGAGATTGGGCTCAAAGCCCCAACCCTCTAATCATGTGGTTGGTCTCTCAGGCATGTTCAGCTCCCATCTGAGTCCTCTTGTTAAACTATCAAAGGGCCTACCATGAGTCACCTCATTAGTGCAAACCATCAGGGCCTACCGTGAATAACAAAGACACTCCTATTGCCCAGGAAATTCCAAGGATGTAGAGGCTACCTCCCAGGAACTGGGGACAAAGACCAGCCAAATTGTTATACATAGATTATTTGAAGGCTGGGGACTGTATGAGATCTAGGGGGAGTGTAGACAAAGAATTAAAGAGACCCCAAGTGTGAGCCTGGAGGAAACCCAGAGGAGTATAGAGTCACAGAGGCCAGGAGGAGAGAATCTCTCAAGAGAGAGGGAGGGGTTAATTATGTCAAACAGGATGAGGGGTTGAGTATGCAGGACAGGGAAGAGGCGTTTGGATCTGGCATGTTGGAAGTTGTTGGTAACCTTGACAAAAGTTGTTTCAGTAGCATGCTGGGACATGCCTGAATGTGGTAGTCTGAAAGAGAATGGAGGTGAAGAAGTGGTAAACGCAAGTGAATGTTAATTAAAGAATATTGCTGAGAGACGGAACATAGAAATGAGATGAGATGGTACCTGGAGTGGGGGGAGTCACGGGGTCAAGGGAGAATGTTCTTTTAAGTTGGGAGATACTGGACCATTGTCTGGTAGGATGCTCTCAGCTGCTCTAGAACTTTGATTCAAACTGCCTGAAAGAATAAAGACATTTGTTCTCTTACGTAACTGTAGGTTGTTCAGCTGCAGCCTCAGTTGATTCAAGGACAGAGTTATGTTATCAAGGACCTAGGTTCTTTCCAACTCACTGCTCGGCCATCCTTGGTGGAGCTGCAGCTGTTCCAAGCAATCACATGCAGACCCAGAGGAAGAGGAAAGGCCATCCTTTTTCCTGTGCTCTCTCTAAAGAGTGAGGAAACTTTCCCAGAAGGCTCCCAGCAAACTCGTCCTCATGTCTCATCGGCCAGAACATGGTCACATGCTCATATCTGAATCACTTACTGGCCAGGGAACTCCAGAGTAAAAGTCCTCCAGTGAGAGGCTGGAGAAGGTGTGACGTAATCCTCGCAGGGAGTGGGAAAGTGGGGCACCCTGAGAAGTGAGGTGGGATGCCAAGCTGTTGGGGGCCCATGTGAGACCTGTGCAATTTTCTCCAGCCGTCCTCAGCTGCTTGAGTGCAGTTGCAGTGTTGGGGTTCCCCAGGCAAGCAGAACAGAAGAGACGGGGCAGAGGCGTTAAGGGCATTGCACAGCGAGCAACCGTGATGCTGACCACAGAGCTGGTCAGGAAGGGAGAACAAAGTTAAGGGGCATGATGGGATGGTGATAAAAGTGGACCGATGCTCAGACCAAGTTTGCAGAATTATCAGAGTAGGATTGGGATTGTTTAGAGTTGGGTTTCCTGGAGTCCCTGAGATGGAGGTTGATGTGCATGTGGTTTCTTTGGGAGTCCTCTTGGGAATAAGGCCTGTGAAGGAGTGAGAGGAGCAGGCTGGGTAGAGGGAGAAGCAATGCCCACAGTGCAGCTGCGACAGAGGCCAGAGCCAGTCCCGCAGGACAGGAGGGATGGCATTCTGGATTGAGGTCAGGGAGTTACTTTGGCCTCTCCCTGGCCACTGTCCTATGGAGCTGGTTCTCTGCCAGGTCAGTTCTGTGGGGATGGAGTGGGGCCGGCTGGGCTCAGTCTGTTTAGGGATGTCATGTAAGGAGGATAGGCCTCAGTCAGCCACCCATGGGCATGGGGGCTGGGTGGAAGCGTGGCATATGTGGCCTGAGAAGTGGCCTCTAGGAGCAGACAGGTCCGACAAGAGGTGGAGGACAGAGCGCAAGTGTCACCTTCTTCACTGTTCTACAGCTGCCCCTAAACAGGGGACAGGCTCCTCCAGGGAGAAAGGACTATGAATGGGGGATTGGGGAGGTGATGGAAGGTGAAGGCACGAGAAGACTCCTAAATATAGTCAGGAAACGGAATAGTTCCTCAGTCAGAAGTCGAGTCCTGGGCCTAAGATCACTGCTGTGATGCTCAGAGCCAGGACTTTGTGCCCCACTGACCTCCAAGGTAGTGGAGAACTGTGGACTCCGTCCGGAGACTCGGGGGTGCAATGAAACAGCATCATTGCAGGAGCGAGAACATTGCTTCCTGGGGAGGCTGGATGGGCAGTCACTTCCACACAGGGGTGCAGAGAGCCCCAGTCTCGTGAGGTCAGGGTCCAGATGGGGTCAGGCGCCAGGGTGGGACTCACACCAACCCAGCTGACGGTGCTGCTGTACAGTCTGAAGGCCACTTGTTTATGGGAACCCGAGTGCAAGTGGAAGGGTGGTTATGGTCCCAGCTCCCTGCATTCCATTCCTCTAGGCCTCCAGACAGGTTTTTTCCTTGGATAAGTTCTGGCAAATTCTTTCCCTCCAGTCAAGAGATTCTCCTTAGATAAATTAGCCTTAAACATCAGAAAACAGTTAAGTCTTATTTCCAGGGAATTCTGCCTTCCGCATAGCACCGGCCCCCCGGCCCCCAGCATTCTGGAGGGGTTGCCTATCCTAACTGCGTGCTCTCCAGCCGGGGGCTTTGGGCAGGTCAGAGGGTCAGGGAGCCCCAGAGCCACACAGGACATGACCGCCTGCCTTGTCCAATCCCCTCATTTTTTAGAGAAACTGAGGCCCAGATAGCCTGTGACTCGCACGAAGCCACAGAGGAAATTAACTAACTTCCTCTGAAATTAACTGTCAGCATGTCACTTCTTCGTGTCTCCTCCTCCCCAGGTGAGAGCCTGCTGATGGTGAAGAACCCGCCCCCGGCCCCGCCGCAGCCCCAGCCTGCTCCGCAGAGCCTGCCCCCGCTCCCGGCGGCCGACAACCCGGGCGGTCCCCCGAGCCGCGGCGCGGGTGCGCTGCTGGACGACGGCTTCCCGGCGCTGGCCCGGGAGCGCGGCGCTGGCGGGCGCCGCCGGCGGGAGGGCGGCGGGGGCGCTGGCGGGGCGCTGGGGGCGCCCGAAGCGGGCGCGGGCGGCGGCGGGGGCTGCGGCAGCTGTTGCCCGGGCGGCCTGCGGCGGAGCCTCCTGCTGCACGGCGCGCGCAGCAAGCCCTACTCGTGCCCCGAGTGCGGCAAGAGCTTCGGCGTGCGCAAGAGCCTCATCATCCACCACCGCAGCCACACCAAGGAGCGGCCGTACGAGTGCGCCGAGTGCGAGAAGAGCTTCAACTGCCACTCGGGCCTCATCCGCCACCAGATGACGCACCGCGGCGAGCGGCCCTACAAGTGCTCCGAGTGCGAGAAGACCTACAGCCGCAAGGAGCACCTGCAGAACCACCAGCGGCTGCACACGGGCGAGCGGCCCTTCCAGTGCGCGCTCTGCGGGAAGAGCTTCATCCGCAAGCAGAACCTGCTCAAGCACCAGCGCATCCACACGGGCGAGCGGCCCTACACGTGCGGCGAGTGCGGCAAGAGCTTCCGCTACAAGGAGTCTCTCAAGGACCACCTGCGCGTGCACAGCGCTGGCCCGGGCCTCGGCGCCCCGCGGCCCCCCCAGGCGCCGCCCGAGCGAGACTAGGGCTGGGCTGGGGGAGGGGAGGGCCCGGCGGCAGGAGCAGGGGTGGTGGGCCTGGGGACGTCCTGATCATCCACCATGCTGCCCGTGGTTCTCCCCCTCCCTCTGCCCGCCACCTGCTGGAAATCGGGAACAGGAATTGCACTCCAGACAGGGTCCCCCGAGGGTTGGGCAGGGGTCCCCCAGACCTGTCCGGCCTAAATGGACAGCCCAGCTCATCATAGGGTGGACCAAGGGGCCGTCTGATCGGCTTCCCTGTGGGGGAAGCCAGAGGAACAGCGACGAGGCGAGGGGCCTTGGGCACCCCCCTCAGACACCTAGTGTGCCCGTTTGGCCTTTGGGGTCACAGATTGTGATCAGGGGAAGCAGCCAGGGAGTCTCGGCGCCCTTCTGAGATAAGGAAGTAAGGTCCCAAAGTTAAGAGGCTGACGACGGAAGCGGAAGGTGAGGTGAGAAGAGGGATGTGCTAAGGGATGATATCTCTGATGACGACACTGCCTCGCGTTTGAATAGCGCTTTATACTTTTTTAAACGTGTTTTCTATCCGTTATCTATTGCACCCTTAGCCTATCCCTCTCAGGTCGGTAGGTAACTGAGGAAAGGGGGACGCAGCTGAGAAGGTTTACCCAAGGTCACACAGAGAGTGGCGGGGCTGGGCCAGGCTCCTGACCCCAGCGCAGTGTCTCCACCACACACACTGCCTACCTCCGTGGTTTGAGAGCCTCTCTGGCCTGGCCTCTTCTGCTCTTTCTCCTCTCTCTGTCGCCTGGTCCACCAAAAAGAATCAGAAGCAACAGGGGGCCAACTCATGGGCTTACGGGGAATGGGGAGCAGATTGGCTACAAAATGCCCCAGGTTGTGCTTCTGAAAGACTCTTCCTATGTGGGCACTCCTGGGCAGTAGCGCCCCCCGCCCCCAGCCTGTCCCCTCCCTTCCAGTCCCTCAATCTGGTGCAGCAGCATCTTTGCACTGCACAGTAGTGACCTGGCCCTCCAGAGGCAGCTGGTGCTCTGGGTCAGACCTCAGCCTGATGATTTATTCCAGTTTCCCCAGGGCAGAGGGGTGAGGGAGAGGCTCGTGCTGCAGGAGCAGCCACAGAGGAAGTGAGCCTCTTCCCAGGAGGGCCAGGCAAGTGGGTGCTAGAGTCTGAGAGCCCTCAGTCTCTCTCCTGCCTTGAGCCTCCCAACCGGTGCTATCTGTTAACTGACCGTGCTCACAGACATGGACACAGAGCCCGCCGTGCTCCAGACCCTGCAGGCGCCTCAGGAGGCGCCCAGAGGACTCCCTTTTGTGTTGGTGCATCTGCTCCGTGGTCCTGAGGGGCCATAGTCTCCATTTCTGCATCTTGCATGGCCTGGCACTGGGGTGGGGTGGCATGCCCCAGGACCCTTGTTTGTGTCAAAATGACTTTTCCTCCTCCTCCCATCAACCCTGCTTCTCTCCCAGCCAGGGAGCACAGTGGGCAGTCAGCACCCGGCACCAAGTTTGTGAGCGCTCTGCTTCTGCCCTTCCCCTCCTCTGCACCGCTCTGCTTTCCTCAGACCCCTTTTTGCCATGCAAAGGGAATTCTTGAAATGAAATAAAAGGTGTCCAGATTGCAGACTGCATGTTCACAAGGCCAGAGGGTTTTCCAGCGTGGCGTCATATGGGAACTGGAATCCGACTAACTGGAATTTCTTTTTTTCTTCATTCTGCTTTTTGAAGGAGGCAAATCTTAAAAAATTGAATTGAGATGAGAAATTAAACATAGACGAGTTCAATGGAGTTTTGTTAGAGCAGAAGGGGACGCTCTAGTCCAGTGTTTTGGTTGGGAGGGGGCAGTATTCTGCTTTTCAAAAGCACATGCAGAAAATCAATAGTTTCATAATCTAAATCATGGAAAATAAGACCCACAAAATTTTTTTGGCTGTTGAGAGTACGAAGAAGGGAGAAATCACTATTGAGACTTGAGTTTGAAATATTTGAGCACACAGCTTGAGTCCGTCCCTTTGTTTTACCCTCAAGGAGCTGATTCCCAAAGAGCTTTAGTGACTGAGAGAGTGGGAGAGCCGAGACCAGTGTCTGGTTTCCTGCGTCCTCCTGTGGTGGAGACACCACATGAGGTGCCCATCAGCTGCATCACGAGCCTCAGCACAGCCCTAGGAGGGTCCTAGAGTGAGCTGCACCCCTGGAGCTGATCAGAGGTGGTGACACTCAGTGCGGACCTCTCCCAGGCAGCAAGGATCCTCAGTGTGGACCCTGCAGTCCACTTACTGGAGCAGGACAGGGGTCTTTTGGGGTAGATTTTTATTTTCCTTCTGATAATGTGTTAATTAAAATTATTTTAATTAAAAATGCATGCAGTAAAAATTCAAATGGTAAAAAAAAGACAACGAAGAGTAAAACTCTTTCCTACCTGACTCCCTGTTGAGAAGCATCTGCTGCTAAGAGCTTCTTATATGTTTTTCCAGAACTGGGGAAGTGAGGGCCTGAAATATGAGTTGCCTGGGGCAGGGGAAAGGAAGGGAGGAAGCAGTGTGGGCTGAGGATGCGATGTGGCAGGGAGGCGGGAGTTGGGATTGTAAGGCAGGAGACTGGCCTGGCCAGAGCCAGGGGTGTGAAGAAGTTGTAGGTGAGGTAGTTGCAAGGTGAGTCACGGCCAGGCCATGGAGGGCCTTGAATGCCAAATCTGTTCCATAGACAGGCTGCCAATTACCTTGGGATCCGCTGTGCCACAGGCCCCCCAGAGAGCCCCCTTAGAACTCCGTAGAAGCAGAGTGCATAGTTCTAAAAGAAGGTCAGAGAGGATGAAAACTGAAGTCTTGAGAAGGCAAGTTGAAGCTAGACACCACTGAAAATGAAAAGCCATGGGTAAAGTTATCTTACGATCAAGGATTTGGGTACCATAACTGGCTCTGAGACCCAGTTCCTGGACTGTGGGTGTTGGCAGAGAGTAAGGGGGAAAAGGAAACTTCACACCATGCCCAAGATGAACCAGCTTGTGCCAACTTGTACAGTATTGGTCCATCTGATTGTTATTGTTAGAAGAGAACGTAACAGAGCATCCTGTCAGGCCAGGGCCCTGACGGGGACAGTTTGGGGAAGGCCATGGCTGTTGTTCCATCTGCCACTAACTCCTTAGGGAGCCAGTAAGGAAGGATATTTCTAAAGCAGTCATTCTCAGGAAGTGGGGTCCTGGGTGTGTGTCAGAATCTTACCCCACTGTGCAAGGTTGCCGTAGGTCCCCTTCCATAAAAATCTTCTAATGAAGTGCTGGCACTGTGTCCTAAAGGTTGAGACCCTCTGTTCAAACCTCTTGAGACGTATTTTAAACCCATATCATCCGTCAGCATAATCATCTCTGTAGGTTCACTATCTCGTGTTCTAAAAGAAGACTGCCTTTGGTTTGTCTTCTGTTCAAGATTCAAGGGAGATCCTATATCCAGGCTTAGAAGTGTAAGCCAGTGTTTGTGACCTGGCTGTTCCCATGCCTTCCATCCCTATGGGGTCAATATCCTTTAACCATAAAGTGGCTTGAGTCCTCATCCTACATGTGGTGTCAAAGCCAGTAGCCTGTGCCCCACATCTCAAGGATTTGGGGGCGAGGAGAGGTTTGTTTTCTTTGGTAACTCATGCTTTCTGGATTCTCAGGTTCACGTGTATCTGCCTTCACACTGCTGGTCTCTCTCCTCGGCGTTAAGCCAGACAGTGGGGCTCTGTACCTTTCCTTTGTTTGCCTTCCCCAGATAAGATGCTTATGTGTAGTAGACTTATCCTTCAGAGGTTGCAGAGAGGGTCTCATCTCAGCCTAGCGCAGGAAACGATCCAAAATTAGACCTAAAATATTCCCCGTCTCTGTTCTTAAAAGACCTTGAACCATTCTCACCATCAGGAATTTCTTGGAATTCGCCTCTCCCCTTCTCAATCTTGTATTTTCCCTGCCTCTCCAAAGAGTAGCTCCTCTCTCCCTTTCTGAAGTCCCTCACTCCCTCTCTCCCAGGATGCCCAGGGAAATCCCCAAACCCTAATTTACTTTGGAGAGCAATTTAGTTCTATCTTTGCTCACCTTCTGCCTTTAAAGTCTTGCCCTGGGCCCTATTTTTCCATAATTAAAATGGCCAGTAAAACTCTTGCTAAACAAAACACCGTTCTCTCCCTAAGAGGAATTCTGTACCAGTTTTTAATCAAAATTAATGAAGTTTTGAATAGATTTTTAAATTAATACATTCAAAATTCAAAATGTATAAAAAGATGTGCCATAAAAAATCTTGTCACCCACTCATCCACTTACCCTACCTGAAGCTGACAGCCCAACCAAGAAAAGGGAAGTTTCTGGAAGGAACTTAAAATCATTCACAGACTCAAAGGAACTGTTGAATAACCAATCCTGGACAGAGATAAAAATTGTCTCTCATCTCTGCTCCTTTCCATGTGTTGGGATCATTCTTTCAAATCAAGTTACTCCGAAAGAAAAAGGGAGACAGGACTGCTCCTGACTTGTATTTATTTGTAGCTTCCCCAGAGAGGAAATTAACTTGTTCCCTCAGCTCCAGTTGGAAAGATCCCAGGGAAAAGCTCTGATTGGTCCAGCTTGGGTCATATGTCCACCCCTGGCTCAATTACTGTGAACAGGAGGCTAGGGTGCTATGATTGGGCTGGCTGGAGTCAGATGCCCGCCCTTCAGTCACTGTGACAGGACTGGAATTGTCACAGAACAAGATGGCAGCACCCATTCAAATTACGTGGCCAGAGCCCAGGGAGGAGCCGTCCTCAAAGGAAAGGAGGTGCATTTATGCCCAGAGGAGGGGAGAAGTGCAAGGCTGACAAAGTTAACCGATGTCCACTACGCACATATATACAGCAGGGGGGCAGCTAGATCCAAGGCGTATTTATTCCAGGATTCTCACTGACCTGGAAGCCTGGTGGGGGCATGCTCCCCGGGGGTTATTTATGCGAGAGAAGGAGCACAAAAGACATGCTCCCTGCCATCTAGAGACTTGCAGGCTAGCAAGGGGAACAGAATAAAAAGGATCTCAACTGAGTGGAATAGAGCTGTGGTCTATAAACTTTCTTGAGTGAAAAAACATTTGGGCATACATATGTGTACATATATATGTTAAAATGTATGCTGTAAATCATACACACGATAGAAAATTTAAAGGAGAAGATAGGTATTTTTAAAGCATTATTTTAAACTTTATATTACTTGTGATTCAAAGAGTACTTTCTTCTGTCACGAAAAATGAGGGTGTGGGTGAATGTCTAAGGTCACTTTCAGCTCTGCGTGTTACATTCATGTTCTACGGCTATAGAGATGACAGGATACAGGGACTAAGTATATTTTCTTGATTCCTCTAATCTCTACTACCACCAGTGAGAATATTTATAAACCTCATTTAAAACTTTATTTAAAGGCATGTGTCAAGATCTGAGTGTCATTGGGAAAGGACAAGTGTGTGGCTTCTAGGAGACACAACAAGGTGACATTTATCTTGGTGAATTCATTGCAGTGCAAGGCTTGGACCTTGCCAAAGCAAAAACAAACCAGAAACGAGAAACTGCCTGTTCCTGAGTGCTTGCTATATGCCCGGCGTTCAGCTACATAAGCACTTTACTTACATGTTATTTCTTTAAATTCCATCAACCACCTTAGGGTGTGGTGTTCGTGTTCTCCATGGGAAGACACTGAGGCAGAGTGAGCACAAGCCACCTCACTTAGTAAGTGAAGGAGCCGGGACGCAAAGAAGAATAGCGATGGGAGTGCTTCTTGAGCTCTTAACCTGTGATAGACACTGTTCTAAGCACTTGACTTGAAGTAACTCATTTAACCCGCACAGCAACTCTATGAGATAAGTGGTACTACTATTTCCCACTAATAATGAGGAAACGGAGGTGTTGAGAAGTTAATGACTTGCCCAAGGTCCACATCCTGTAAGTGGCAGCACTGGGCTAGGGCCCCAGATGGTCTCACTCCTCAGCCCCACTTTCTGAATCACTGTGCTACACCTTCTCCACAACCCCGTGAGGCTGCAGACCAGTGCCTGGTGCTGCCTCCCTTGCGGGTTGGAAGTTGGATCTAAATATTTTTCCAGAGTTCCAGGCTCAGAGTCAGGGATGCTCAGTCATGCTGACTTTCATGAGATTCATGGATAAGCCAGAGAATCAGTTTAATAATGTCCATGAGTTGACCGGACATTTGCATCAGCCTGACTCGCATGTTGTCTCCCAGTAGCCACACAGAAACCTGCATCATCAGAAGGTTGCTTGGTGAGCATAGAAACAGAATAGAGGGCGTGAGTTCTATAGCTGAACTGCTTAATGACCTCAGTATCCTGTGGTCTGGTATGTCTGTCTCCACAACCGTGATACATTTTTTTTCTGTATCTGACAGTAAGTTTTTGTTGGCCTGAGACAGTAGGTCAGACCCTGGACAGTATCTCCGTGGCTGACTAGTTCCCTCAGCTGGGCCCATTCTTTCTTTAGATGAATTAGTGATTCAATCAATCCCCTGTCGATCTGGTTGCCCTGGACATCATATCTTCTCTTGGAGTTGACGTTTCCTATCCTTACTCCCTGATTCACCATTCAATCATTCAAAAATACTTATGAGCACTTCTGTGTGCAAGAAATGGAGGATACAGTGGAGGGACATTTTAGTGAAAGAGACGTAATTAACATGTAAACTAATGAAAAATAGGATTGTTTCAGATAGTGATAAATGCTATGAGAAATTTCAAGGAGGGCAACTAGATTGAGCGTTGGGCTGAAGGAGGTGTTGGGCTATAGACAACGTGGACAGGGAATGTCTCTCTGAGGAGGTAAAGTCTGAACTGAGCCCTGCATGCTAAGAAGGAACCAGTCATGTGAACTTTCTGTTGATCTTACGAGTTTAGTTCTCAGGGGCAGCGCTTCTTGCCTATCATTTGAAGTGGAAGTCCATTGCCTGTCTATAGTCAATGTGGCACAAAGTAGGCATGTATGGCTGCAGGAGTGTTGTGTATTGTGTGATGAAATAGTAATGCAGCCATGCCTTCCAAATCAAACTTTGAACGCTCTAACAAGTAGCATGCTGGCTGGATTAAATATTTGAAATCAGGGCTATCTTGGATTTTCCAAGGAATGTGATTACCATAATTAATAGGCTCCAGTGGGTTGGCCTGGGCACCTGATCCCACACTTTGATATGGGAAGTATGTCTCTAGTTTCTAAAAAGTGAAGTAACAGGTGAAATTTTGGAATAAAACCACTTGCCGTCTGGGACCATACCTCTTTTCCTCAACTAGGTTACATGTTCTTCCCTCAGCGAAGTCTGAGTTTTATACATTCTTGAATCCCTCAAAGCACCTAGTAGAGTGTTGGGCATGTAGAAGACACACAAAGGCCGGTGGGCTTGCCTCAAATTCTGAACCTGCGCTGGACTTGGAGGGTCTCCCGCACTCAGGCCCGTGGCGCCTCGTGCTGTTCACCCTCCTGCCGCACGGGGGCGCAGTGGGAATCCCGCTCGATGAGGACGAGGGGCTGGAGCCCGTCTTGGCCCCGGAGGGTCGCACTCCCACAATGCACCGTGTATCAACACGGCGCCGCGGGCGGCTTCCAGGAGGGGTCGGGGGTGCCCAGCGGACCGCGCGCAGCCCGAGGGGTATCAGGCGGGGCCTGGGTGTTGAGGGGCGGCTGGCAGCCATGGCGGAGTCGGCGCCTGCTCGGGTAAGAGTTCTGCTGGCACGGACTCGGGTCGTGTCGGGATGGCGGAGCCCCTGGCCGGGGCGGGGCTTCGAGTCTGGACCCGGCGGGGCTGGCGTCCCCGGGCTGCGGCTGGCGCGGGTGAACACCGACCTCCCGCGCGACCCCAGGGCTCTGCCGCCCCCTCTCCGGTTCCCGCCGCGTCGGGCCGGAGTCCCAGCGCCACGCGCCTTCGCCGAGAAACTTCTCTGAGGCTTGTTTCATGTTCTTGGATTTGTGACCGTCACCACGCGTTTTCTCCGTCGTGCCAAAAGCGAGCCCGTTTCCAGGCTGGAGAGGGGGCGCGGGTTGGAAGCCCTAGGTCCCCATCACTGCCAGGGAGCTCGCCCGGTGCTCCGGGACCCCAGGACTTGTTGCCTCTCCGCGCCAGCTCGTTCATGGCCTAATATGTTTCGATCGTTCCTTCTGTTACGCTGTCTTGCTACAGACTTATGTCTTGGGGTCGCAGCCACAGGCTGAAGTCAGGCTGGCTTCTTCTCCTTAGGGACAGGTGTTATTTCACGGTGTAGTTACTGGGTTTTGTTTGTGAAGCTATCTAATCGCTCTCCCTCTCCTCGTCCCCCTCCCCCTCCCCCAAACATCCCCATTCAGAGACTGTCAAGACACGGAGCTTGGGGTGAGGAAAATCCTAGGGATGGGGTCAGTGAACTGTATTTCAGCCATAACTCAGCTCTCAGCTGTCCAGGTTAGTGATTTTAGGCAGCTGTGTTCACTCTGGGGCTCCGTTTCCTTAGCTGTAAATTGAGAGTGTTGGACTAGTTGCTAGATGATCTCTAAGGTTTCTGCCAGCTCTGACATTATTCCAAAGTAGTGGTTAGTTTGATAATATAAGAGGTTTTGCTCTGGAAGGGGCAGATGGAATTTAATTGGTTTTTAGTGCAACATTTCTTGGTCTAGAAACATGTTCAGAATCATGTGAGATCTTGGTGAGAATTGGGGGCTAAGGAGATCCTGTGATGAAAACTTTACCATGAGGAGGATGCACTATATATTTGATTCTTGTAGGAAGTGGGTAGGAATTAAGAGGGAAAGGATTGAAAGAGAGACAGTGTTTGCTTTCAGGGAAGTTACAGTTGAATTGTGAAAACAACACACAAATGTTCACAGTATTTACCTGATCTGACTCCTTTAAGCTAAGGTGATTCAGTCAAAGACTTGGCTTTTCCTCAAGACCAAGTTAGTACTAAAGTGGAGCAGGAGGGCAAGTTACTGACTTCCAGAGTACTTCTTCCTGACTGGTCAGTGCATAGTTACTTACATGTCATCAACAGAGCTTGTTAAAAGGCAATCTTAAAGATCCTCCCCAATCCCAAACTGTAAACAATCCCATATCCCAAACGCTGTAAGCAACTTATGGATCTGTCATTGTAGAATGTATTTAAATTGTCCTTGAGCATATTTCTCTTCTCAGGCATTCTCTCTTCAGATGAGGATTCTGTACCTCTCAGATGACAGTATGGCCTGATGAAAACAACTAAAAATGCTGGTGAAAAAAACACAAACATATTTGAAATGTATGTCAGTAAAGAATACTTGGAGCCCAAAAACTAAGTGAAGGAGGGAACTCTTAAGAGGTAAGCAGAGTTCTGAAGCCAACTTTGAGGGCATTTGCTGAGCATTCATCTGTGGTGTTTATGACCTCAAGGGCCTAGAAAATAGAAGGCAAAACTCAGGGCCTAAGGTGGGGAGTCCAAGAAGTCTCCTGTCTCTGCCCCATAAAGCTGAGACTTCAAAGGACAGCATTCAGTGTGAGATGAAAGTAAGCACTTACCCCAGGTGATTGCAAAGAAAATTATGTCAAATCTTGGTGCTGAGAGATGGGTACAAGGTGCCCCTTGGGAATTCATGGTGACCCTCAATTGGGTTTATTGCCTGAATTCATGTGACCTGGATGGTCCAAGAAACTTCAAGCCAAGAATTTAGTTTAAAGTATAGCCTCCAGCTATCACAAAAGAACACACATCTTTTCTGTGGGAGTCTACATTTAACTCAGACTTCAAATAATTTTTATAGATAAAAGTCCAAAAAAAATGAATTCACAATAAAAAATTACCAAACAAGCAATGAAAAGCTACAAGGAGAAGCCAGTAAAAATAATGGGCAATAAAACTAGGCCTTCAATGATTTCAGACACTGAAATTCCAGAAGAAAAGCATATTAGAATTCCAGAAGGAAAACATACACACAGTTTGCACTGGAGGCCATATTGGATGAATAGCTAATGGCTGAGGATATGGTAGAACTGATGCAAATGCTAATACATAGAAACCCAGTAGATCCTAATCGGGATAAATAAAAAGAAATCTCTACCTAGACACATAATAGTGAAAGTGCAGGATACAAGGCAGAGAGAATTCTTAAAAGCAGCCAAAGAAAAAAGACTGACTGCCTTCAAATGAACTTTAACTAATGGAGTCCAGCTTCTCAAGAGCAACAATGGAAGCCAGACAACCATAGAATGATATCATCAATAGGCTGAAAGAAAATAACTGTGATCCCAGATTTTTATACTCAGCAAAAGTATCTTTCAAAACAAGGGTAAAATAAAGATACTTTCAGACAAATTAAAACTGACAGTTTGCTACTAATACACTCTCATTAAAGGAAATTCTGAAGGATATACTGCAGGTAAAAGGAAAATTATCCCCAGGGCCAGCCCTGTAGCATAGTGGTTAAAGTTTGGTGTGCTCTGCTTTAGTGGCCCAGGTTCGCAGGTTCGGATCCTGGGTGCAGACCTACACCACTCATCAGCCATGCTGTGGGGGCAACTCACATACAAAATACAAGAAGATTGGCACAGATGTTAGCTCAGGGCAAATCTTCCTCAGGAGGAAAAAAAAGGAAATTACCCAAAATGGAAAGTCTGAAAATGTAAGCAAGTACGATGATCCATGCAAATGGGTAAATCTAAACAAATGTTGACTAAAATAGTAATAATCTCTTATGCGGTTAAAAACAAAGGCAGAATTAAAATACACGGCAGCATTGTAAAAGGAGATGATCAGAATTCTAATGTTTAAAGGTCTTTGTAAGTGCGCTTCCTGTAATTTGTAGGATAGTCGCTAAAAGACTAGAAATTGGCTGTATAACTTAGAAATTAAAAGAGGGAATAATAAAATAAGAAAAAAATCTAAAAGAAGGCAAGAAAGAAGATGAAAGATGGGATAAATAGCACAAAAAAAGTAAAAGTAAATAAAAATAGATCAACAGTTACAATAAATGTAAATGGACTAAATGTTCTAGTTAAAAGGCAAAGATTGTCAGGATGGGGGAAAAATCCAACTATATGGTTTATAAGAGATACAAGTAAAAGATAAAGCTATAAAAATGGTTGAATCTAAAAGGATATGAAAATATTTACCAGGTTAATTCTAATCAAAAGAAAATTGGCTTAACTATATTAATATTGCTAGAGGTAGAGGGCTACTACTACTTTTAAAATGGTAAAAGACTCAATTTACCAGCTTGATATGACATTTGTTATATGCACCTAATTATATAGCCTCAACGTATATAAAACAAAAATTGATAGAACTGCAAGGAAAATTCACTATCATAGTTGAAGATTTTAATACAATCTTAGTATTTTATCAAGCAGAAAAAAATTAGTAAGGTTGTAGTGCATCCAATAGAACTTTCTGAGATGATGCAAATATTCTCTCTGTACTGTTCAGTATAGTAGCCACAAGTCACATGTGGCTATTGAGCACTTGAAATGTACCTAGTGTGACTGAGGAACTGAATTTACAATTTAATTTTAAACAACCATGTTTTGTATATTGGACAGTACAGATATAGAGGATATGATTAATTCTTTTATCCATATATCTATCAATATATAATTTCAATGTATAGTGATATTAATGAAGAAAAAAGAGAGAATGTTAAAAAAATCCCTATTAGAAATGAAAGGGTGTTCATGCATGTCTGGTGGTTGATACTGACTGTAAAGTGGGACCTTAGGTAGGGCTGTCAGGCAGAAATCTCCATGTGCCCTCTACATATGTCTTGGGGTTCCTCAGGTGATTTCAGCGCCTGCCTGCCTGTGATTTGCTCCACTTAACACAGAGTGGAGCAGAGACAAATGGTCCCTGCCAAACCCTTCTTTAATTGCAGATTCATGAACAAAATAGTTGTCTTAAGCCACTAAATTTTGGGATTATTTATTATACAGCAATTGATGATTGGACAGGTACCTAGGGAATATGTTTAAATATCAAAGTATATTAAAAATACCTTAAAAAAGGAGTGTTTACTATGTGTATGGATTGAAACATTTTATCCTAAAGATGTCACTTCTCAAATTTATCTGTGGATTAGATGCAGCTCCAGACAGAATCTCTCAAGATATTTTTGTGAAAACTTTCAAGTTTGTAGAATATCAACAGGCCAAAAATAGTCAAGATACTCCTGTAAAACAAGGAGGTGGGACTTGCCTTACCAGATATCAATAATTATTAAAAAGCTGTGGTCATTAAAACAGTCATATTGGTAAAGCAATAGAAAATAGAAAGTGGAACAGAAGAGAGGTGCCAGAAACAGACTGAAATGTATGAAAACTTGATTTATGACAGAGATAGCATTATAGACCAGTGGGTAAATGATGGATTTTTCCTGATAGTTAGATCTGTTGATTTCCCGTATCAAAATTGAGCCTTGCACCATACACAAATATCAATTCTAGTTGAGGTAAATACTTAAATGTGAAAGTCAAACTAAAGTATTTAGAAGGCAGTATTGTGAGATACAGATATTTTTTTTACACCTGACATGAAAGTTCAAACCATAAAAGAATTAACACTGATAAAACTCAACTCCATTAACGTTAAGAACTTTTTATCAAATGGTAATAAAGAGAGTAAAAAAAAGGAGGCACAAATAAGATATTTGTAACACATGTAACTGATAAAGATTAGTATCTAGAATTTACAGAGAAATCTTATGAGACCATAAGGAAAAGTCAGATAACCCAAAAGATAAATGGATAAAAGACTTCAGCAGGTAGTTCACTGAAGGGGAAATCTGAATGGCCAATAAACATAAAAAAGATGCTTATCCTTTGTCAGTAATCAAGGAAAAAGCAGATGAAAACCATGATGAGGTACATTTCAGGTCTACTAGAGGGATAAAAATTTTAGTCTGACAGTAACAAATGTTGGTGAAATCGTGGAACAGCCAGAATACATATATATTTCTGAAAGGAGTGAAATTGGTACAATCACTTTAGAAAACATTTGGCATTATCTGCTTAAGTTTAGTATGTGTGTATACCCTATGAGCCAACAATTCCCTTCCTAGGACTATACCCTAGGGAAACTTGCCCATGTCTACTAGGAGGCATGTACAATCCTGTTCATCATAGCACTGTTTATAATGACAAAGATGGGGACACATTGATAGTGGAATGGAAAAATAAATTGTGGTATAGTCACATGATAGAATATTATACAGCAGTGAAAATGAATTAATTACAGCCACCTGCAATTACAAGCTATTCCTAGGAGTTGTAGAAGAATGATTCCACTTATATAAAATCCTAAAACATGCAAAACTAAAGAACATATTGTTTTGGAAACAAACATATGGTGTAAAACATAAAAAAAGGCAATTAATAGTAAAAAACCAAATTCAGGATAGTAGTTACTTCAGAGAGTTGCACAAAGGACTGCAAAAGTGATACACATATGTGTATGTGTATATGTGTGTATATACATATGTGATACATATATATATATTTTTTTTTCTGCTGAGGAAGATTTGCGCTGAGCTAATATCTGTCACCAATCTTCCTCTTTTTGCTTGAGGAAGATTCACCCTGAGCTAACATCTGTTGCCAGTCTTCCTCTGTTTCGTATGTGGGTTGCTGCCACAGCATGGCCACTGACGAGTGGTGAAGGTCTGCGCCCAGGAACTGACCTGGGCCACTGAACCAGAGCGCACTGAACTTAATCACTAGGCTACCAGGGCTGGCCCTATATATTTTTTAATTTATTTTTTTAACTGAGTGGTGGTTACGTAAAGATTTGTTGTCACTACTTTATACCTTTTGAATAAACTATTCAATATTAAAAATTCGTCTTTTCTCTTCAGAAAGTCGTCTTATCTCAGAGTTGGAAGTGACCTTAAATATCATCTAGTCCAACTTAATCAAGTATCACTTTAGAATGTTGTTTAATTGTTTTGTGTTTCACACAAGCAGATTGTATGTTCCTTAACAACAGGGATTGTGTCTTGTACTTAATGGTCATGGGTTTCAGACCATAGCTGCAGTCCCACTATATGATACATGATCTGACAATATGATACACTATTCAAGCAGGACTGTCCCAGAAAATCCAGAAATCTGGTCAGTATAAGTATCCTTTTTGTATTTCTCACTGCTTTTAGGAATACTCTTAAATATGGAATTTAAGAAAAAAAATTAGGAAAGAATACATGTTTATTGAAAAAATCAAACAAGCAATAGTTTATAATCAAAGATTAAAATCCCTCCCTCTCGTCCCCCTGAATATAGCTCATGTTAACAATATACTTTGGTGAATATCTTTCCAAACCTTTCTGTGTGCTAAAACAAACATATACACATATATTTTCTCTTCTTTAGGAAAACGGTATCATAATAAATATATTTTCCTAAAAGTTAGATTTTTAACCTACTACTGTATGATGAACACTCTTCCAAACAGTACATATAGCTCTAACTCATTCTTTTTAACAGTTGTATGACATCATCTTTGGTTGTGCCATAATTTATTTAGCCATTCCCTTATTAATAGACATCTAGATTGTTTCCAGGTTTTGGCTATTCCAAAGAATGTTACCAGTAATCATCTTCATATGTATGTCTTTGAACAATAATGCCATTTAGTTTTGTAAGATAGGTTCCCATAAGTGGGATTACTAGGTGAAAGGGTTTTTAATGACTTTTTTGAGATTTTCTTCCCTAAAAGTGTGTAGTATTTTTCATTCCTTCCAGGAGTGTTATGAAAGTGCCAGTTTTACCTCATCATAGTCAGCTCTGATTATTGTTCCTTGTCCCTCATTTTCATATTTCTGAATCTGGTGGGTGAAAAGTGGTTTCACTTGGTTGTGTTTGCATTCCTGACTGCTAATGTGGTTGTCTTTTCATTTGCTTATTGACCACTTGCATTTCCACTTTCACAGTTATAGTCTGCAGTTTTATTTTTGGGTTATTTTTTCTTTCTGTATCATATCCTGTTTATAAATATTGTCTCCCTGTTTGTTCTAGTGTTTTTTATGACAGCTAACATTTTTTCCTGCCTTGACGTTCTAAGTCCTGTTTACTGAGATACAGTTTACGTACAGTAAAATTTACTCTTTTTTTTTTTGTGAGGAAGATCAGCCCTGAGCTAACATCCATGCTAATCCTCCTCTTTTTGCTGAGGAAGACCGGCTCTGAGCTAACATCTATTGCCAATCCTCCTCCTTCCCCCCTCCCCCAAAAGCCCCAGTAGATAGTTGTATGTCATAGTTATACATCCCTCTAGTTGCTGTATGTGGGATGCGGCCTCAGCATGGCCGGAGAAGTGGTGCGTCGGTGCACGCCCGGGATCCGAACTCGGGCCACCAGTAGTGGAGCGCGCGCACTTAACTGCTAAGCCACGGGGCTGGCCCTAAAATTCACTCTTTAGGCATACAGTTCAGTGAGTTTTGACAAATGTGTAGCCATCATTTTACCAAGATCTCAGAAAGTGCCCTTTTGTAATCAGTCTCCTCCCCACCCCCAGCACCTGGCAATCACAGGTCTGTTTTCTGTCCTTATGGTTTTGCCTTTTCCTGAATGATGTGTAAATGGAATACAGTGTGTAGCGTTTTGTGGTCTGGCTTTTCATTTAGCATAATGCTTTTGAGATTCATCCATGTTGTTACATGTGTTAATAGTTTGTTCCTTTTTCTTGCTGAGTAGTATTCTATTATATGGTATATTAGTTTTCTAGGGCAGCTGTAACAAAGTACCACAAACTGGGTAGCTTACAGACAGAAATGTATTGTCTCAGTTCTGGAGGCTAGAAGTCTGAGATCAAGGTGTCCACATGGTTGGTTCCTTATGAAGGCCATGGGGGAGAATCTGTTCCAGTCCTCTCTCATAGCTTCTGGTGGCCCCAGGCATTTTTTTGGCTTGTGGCAGCATAACGCCAACCTCTGCCTCCATCTTCACATGGTGGTTGGCTTCTCACTATGTGTGTCTTCACATGGTCCTTCCTCTTTGTGTGTCTGTTTCTGTGTCCAAATTTCCCCTATTTTAATAGAACCCCAAATCATCTTGGATTAGGCCCACCCTCATGACCTCATTTTAACTTGATTAGCTCTGTAAAGACTATCTTCAGATAAGATCACATTCTGAGGTACTGTGAGTTAGAACTTCAACCTATTTTGGGGGGGAGACATAATTCAACCCGTAACATATGGAAGGATGGCACTTGGTTTGTCCGTTTACCAGGTGATGGACATTTGAATTGTTTCCATCATGATAGATAATTCAAAACAGAAGAGAAGTAGAAACTGGGTTTTAACTCCTCTTTTCAGCCTTTTACTATGTGGAGGAGGATGTTATTCCTCTGCTCAGACCCTGACCCACCTTCCTGTTTGGAAAAAGTGTTAGCAAGCAACAAAATGCTGGGCCACAGAAAGGAAAGAGGAGACTCCAAAAAGCTAGAGACTTAAAGTTAAAAGCAGAACGTGTGATGAAATAAATTTATCTAATAATCTAATGTTTTGTTTTATTTCATTTGTATTTATCTTTTACATTAAACTTTTCTTTAAATCTTTTTTAGGGGGGATATTTAAGCTTTTGACCCATATGTTTGATAATGAACTGAGTGGGTTGGTTAACCAGAGTAGGTCATGGCTAAGCTTAAGTGTTCAGTTCTGTGCCAGTCGGTTTCCTTTTGTCCTGTTTCTCCAGACCATAAGCCCGGCCCAGCAGTTCTTCCAGAGACATTTCCTCTCAGTGTCCTCATTGTGGTTAGAGAAATGGCCTTGAATAAAGTGTGTGCCACATAAAAGAATACGAAGCTTTGAGGGGTTTAGGACTGACGTGAACAAGCAGTGGGACAATGAGGGTAAGAGGGCAGCTTCAAGCAGACTGCCCAAGGGTTGGGTTTAGTAATTTTGAGCATCATCCACAGTAATCTTCCTACTGTTGGGGACAGACCATAAAAATGAGAAGTATAAGGAAAATATCGGTAGATTTAGTCATATCATTTCAGTAAATGCTTATTAAGGATTTAATAAATTTTATTCACTGTACTAGCTGCTAGGGTGCAAAGATGAATGGGTAAGTCTTGTAGGTCCTGCTAAGGAATCTTGTCTTTGTTGTAGGAAGCCGTTGAAAGGTTTTCAGCGAGAGTGACATGATCAACTATAAAGTCTGGCAGGAATGTGGAGTCAAGAGTGGGTGTAAATTAAATCATTTATCATAGCAAAACATTACAAATAGTCCAAAATATCAACTAGAAAGAAATAGGTTTGGAAAATGAATACCGACATGGGAAAGTCTTATAGAATATGTTAAGTGTGAAACGCAGGTAACAAAACGTTATGTACAATATGATTTCAATTTTGTTGAAGAAGAAATAAGTTAAAAGGTGAAAAAAACTTATAGGAAATACACCAAAATTCTAACAGCTTATTTCTAGATGGTGGTATTTTACATAACTTTTTTTTCTGCTTTTCGGTATTTTCTGAATACAATGTGCGTGTATAATTTGCAGTATCAGGAAACAAAAGAACATGCTTTAAAAAAAAAGTAGAAACTAGGTACTCTACGTGCTCCTGCGCGCACATGGGCATTGTTTTCTTTACTGGATGTTTGGAAATGACACTGACTGACCCCATGTCTGATTCTTCAGCACAGGAGGAAGCACCACTCCACACCTTTGACTTCTTCCACACTGTCCCCACAAGCAACAGAGAAAAGCTCCTGTTTGCAGACCACGGAGATCTCACTCTGGACAGTGGTGGCTGCCATTCAGGCCGTGGAGACGAAGATGGAGTCCCAGGCTGCCCAGCTCCAGAGCCTGGAGGGACGGACGGGGACAGCAGAGAAGAAGCTGTCTGACTGCGAGAAGATGGCCGTGGAGTTCGGGAACCAGCTGGAGGGCAAGTGGGCCATCCTGGGGACCCTGCTGCAGGAGTACGGGCTGCTGCAGAGGCGGCTGGAGAACATGGAGAACCTGCTGAGAAACAGGAACTTCTGGGTCCTGCGGCTGCCCCCGGGCAGCAAGGGGGAGGCCCCCAAGGTAGTCCCCTTGAGGATTAAGAGTTAGATGAGACAGGGAGCCCAGCCTTTTGTTATCTAAGATTTTAAGTTGCTGGCTTTTCCTTCATGGCTGTGATTGGAGGCACTCATTGTGTGACATTTGTGATTTCAGGCATCCAGGTCACTTGAAAATGATGGAGTCTCTTTTTCAGAGCAGGAGTGGGAGAATCTGGAGGACTGGCAGAAGGAGCTTTACAGGAATGTGATGAAGAGCAACTATGAGACTCTGGTCTCTCTGAGTAAGTAGCAGTTTCCCCTAGAATTCTCTGTCAGATGTCCTACAGTTCCTGCCAGGAGCTGTGAGCCGGACTGCACCTGAGATTCTGTTTGGCCTTGGATCCTCTGTCGGCCTGTGCTGGGCTGAGAAACGGGAGTTTCTTTTGGAAACTTTTGGAGAGGTTTCCATGTTGTGCATTTTGTGTTTCTTCTCTGTGGTCACATAGTTAGTTCTTGATAATACTGACTAATAGATAGGATGCCATCACATGCATTGTGGTGTAATATGGCTGGGGTTCCTCGTGCTGTTTTTCATACTTAAGACTATTTGACAAGAAATCCTTTGTTACCTGGGATGAGGCAGGCAGCACAGGCTAACCAAAAAATTTTCCTTGGCATTTGGCTGGAATTATAGCCAGTCGTTGTCTCAGTGTTTATTTTGTGTTGATTAGAAGTGCTGCTTCACAGCTAATATTTTACATATAAAGATGTAAAATATTAGCTTTATATGTAAAATATATTTGTAAAATATTAGCTATTTTTATTTTTATTTTTTTATTTTTTTTAAATTTTTGGTGAGGAGGTCAGCCCTGTGCTAACATCTGCCAATCCTCCTCTTTATTTGCTGAGGAAGACTGGCCCTGGGCTAACATCCGTGCCCATCTTCCTCCACTTTGTATGGGACGCCGCCACAGCATGACTTGCCAAGCAGTGCATCTGTGCGCGCCGGGATCCGAACTGGCGAACCCCGGGCTGTCGCAGCGGAGCTTGCGCACTTAACCGCTTGCGCCACCAGGCCGGCCCCTTAGCTATTTTTATATGTAAAATATTTATATGTAATGTTTATGTAAAATATTACCTATTACATAATAAATGCATTTTTTTTGGTAGACAAAATCTGTTAAAACATAGGATCATGGGATTGTGTCAGGAAGACCAGTGTGCTGCAGCAGAGTGGAGTGGGGAGGGAAGTAGCAAATGGGTCAGAGTGGTGACTGTGTGACCTCACTTGGGTCATGTGTTCTGCTAATGGCTATTTCCTTGTCTGCCACAGCGGGGCTAACGGTGCACCTTATTGTAGTGCTTTAGCACAGATGAAATTGGATACCGTGCAAGGAAGCGACACTTGAAACCATGTACATGTGAGGAAGAGGTGGTGTTGAGGAGAAGGATAGTGGGCTCTGGAACCTGACCGCCTGAGCCACAAGTGACTTATGAAGGGACATTGAAGGCAGCAGCTTGCTGAGTAGATCATTTGAATTGGCCATAATTTTCTAATTGTCCCAGACTGCTAGGGGAAAGTGACAAGTAGCCTTTGAATCATTTGAAGTTTTCATATCAACTCCCTGACATTGGTCACCCTGTTCATGGGCAACTGGCCAGTGTGCAGTGAGCTCTCTCCTGGGCTCACACTGTGCTGTTTCCAACCCAGAGGTCCTTGGCCAGCCAGAAGGAGATGCAGAGTTGGGGACAGAGATGCTGGGTAACTTGGAGGAGGAAGGCCCAGGTGGTGTCCACCCAGGTGAGTGGCTCCAGAATATTCCACCCCTCCCCGCCCCCTGCAGCATATAGTAATCTTGCTCACTGCTAAACTGCTGAACACTGACTATCAGCAACCTCATCTGGCGTTTACTTATCCCAGACTTCTTTATGGTTATTGGTAGTTCACCTATTTTATGTGTGTCTAACTGCTTGCCACTATGTGGAGTCCTTCAGACTCATGACCGTATCATAATCCTTCATGCCCTATGGGGTAGAGTACATAATAGGCTATAGTCCAAACCTGCTGGAGATTAAGAATAGGGTTCATCAGATCTTCAGGAGTGAAGCTGACTGGGGAGAGGCAGGAGAAGCATTTGTAAGCCAGGTAATTTGAGGAGAACTGGCAGGAAGAACAGAACTCAATACATGAATTTTTAAGCTATAGGTTTAGTTTTTTTTTTTTTTTAAATCATTCACATTTATTATTTGAATACTCTCTTAAATTAGTATAGTGTCACAGTATGTTTTGCCATTTTTCACAGGGATTGAATACAAAATGTGGACAAGCTTGGAGAACTATCATTTATAACATTGTTCTATAAGATTAATATATTCAGATTTCCAACCAACATGTCTCTACCTGAGTATAGGTTTAGTTTTTCAGGTCCTGTCAGTCTCATCCCCCTCCTAATTGTCCAAATTCCTTTGATCTCGGAGTGCTTTGATTTGAGCCTTTCTGAAATTCACAGATGTTTATTTAGCTCCGAAGAAACTGGTGGTGCTGGAGTGTGATCTTTTTGTTGGTTTTCTTTCCCTTGCCAGCAGAAGGGGTTATGATCAAGCAGGAGATACAGTACACACAGGAAGGCTCTGCGGATCTTCCTGGAGAGTTCTCGGGCATTGCTGAAGAGCAGGCTTTCCTGAGCCCAGAGCAGACTGAGCTCTGGGATGGTCAGGGCAGTTATGTCCTCTTGGAGTCAGGTCTCAGGAACACTAATTTAGAGGAGCCCACTGGGGACAGTAGAGACCCTAGCAGTGGCACAACTCTGGGCTGCCCCCCAAAGCAGAAATCTAATGGGCAGGTGCAACTGGGTCAGGAATGTGGGCAGGGCCTGAAGCTGAAAAGGGACACTTCTGGCCCCTATGAATGTTCTGAGTGCGAGATTGGCTTCCGCTGTAAGCAGCACCTAGCGACACATCTGCGGACGCACTCGGAGTGGGAGTCTTATGCAGCCTCAGAGCCAGAGGAGAGCCTTAGGCCCAGGCCACAGCTTAAGCCACAGTCCAGGAAGGCAAAGCTGCATCAGTGTACCGTGTGCATGAGGAGCTTCAGTTGCAGGGTGAGCCTGGTGACCCACCAGCGCTGCCACTTGCAGGAGGCGCCCAGTGCTGGCCATCGTGTCCAGGAGAGATTCTCGCCCAACAGCCTGGTTGCCCTGCCTGGCCACATCCCTTGGAGGAAAAGCCGGAGTTCCCTCATCTGTGGTTACTGTGGCAAGAGCTTCAGCCACCCGTCTGATCTGGTGCGGCACCAGCGCATCCACACAGGCGAGAGGCCCTACAGCTGCACCGAGTGTGAGAAGAGCTTTGTCCAGAAGCAGCACCTCCTGCAGCACCAGAAGATCCACCAGCGGGAGCGGGGCGGGGTGGCCCCGGAGCCTGGAAGGCCCAATGGCCTGCTTTAAGGGTGCCAGCCCCTCGCCCGTCGGGGGGGCGGAGGGGGCTGGCATTGGTCCCCCCAGAGAGACACTGTGCAGAGTCAGGGACTGACTTCTTCCTGAGAGGGGTCACTTTGATTTGCCTTCCCTTGACCAAGCACCAGGACAAGCCCAAAGGCTGTCTTGAAAACCGTGTGGAAGAGGAGTCTGGGGCCAAGCGTCTCCCTGCCGTCTTGACCCTGCTGCTGAGTGTGCTGTCTCTTTGGCACCTTCACGTCTCTGGTTTTCCCATCCATGCTGGTACTCATGGGCTGGGGTTGGCTCTCTGACCCCACAGGGACTGGTGGCTGGTTCCAGGGCCTGAGCCAGCATTTCAGGTCTTCCCATGGGGTTGAGTTGGGCCAAAGGAATGAGCAGGTGTGTGGAAGAGTTCTGGGAAGCATAACCCTCTGTTTCTCTTCTTTTGTAGTCTCTTTGTTAATAACAAGTAGAAGAAATAATTTAAATGAATTGCTTATCCTGCTCTGAAGAATCTTTTTTGGAATTAGATTTTAACTGACTTTAAAAAATACAGTCCGACACTTGTTTTTTAAATTTCCAGAGTTGTAGAAGTTGTTCCTAACATGGGGACTGGGCCTACCCTCTAGGAGGGAATCATTTATGGGGCTCTTTTAGCCCACCCACACTAGTTAGGCCAGAGATCAGGGGCATAGTGCTGGGTTCCTTCTTGTGGGGTCCTTGGCCTGCTCAGATGGAGCTAACTGAATCAGAAGGACCGAGAGGAAGAGAAGAGTAGGATAGACCCCAAAGGCTTTGCTGAGTATGGGGGGTCCTGTAAAGAAGCTAAGAGGATGGTGCTGCTTCTGGGAGTTCAGGTTTCTCACCACCGCCCTCTCTTCCTCTTGCATCCCTGTCATGGCTGTGGTTCTGCAGCCTCCAGGGTAGAAGACGACTTTGTTACTTAAGGTTGTTCAGCTTATGCCAGTGGTTGTTTGAGTTTGTTCCTATTGCACCAGTTGTTTCTCGAGGTTGTTCAGATTACACACTTGCCAAATTAGTTCTGGGACTGACTGTTCCGGAGATGATGGAGAAAAAGCCCACAGACGCTTGTCTCTCAGTGTTGAATACCTACCCCACTGTTGTTTGGGAAGATGGAAGTGGGCTTCCGAGTCCTATGTGAGTGTCCCCTTTGCTGATTTGCAGTTGCCTGGAATAAAACTTGCTACTAGCAAAAAAAGAAAAAGTGCTCCTGTCGGTTTTTCTCCATTTTGTGACGAATACCCTGCTGGGGCCAACATGGAGAAGGTGCCTGGTCTGGAGCAGTGACAGAGGCCTGATGGCACAGCCTGACCTGCACTCTTACTTAAGCCTAGGACAGATGATGAGAGGGCATGTGTGGGATTATTCATGGGACCCAATTTGCGGTGGTCAAGGGCTGCAGACAGTCTGGGTGTGGGTTGTTGGAAAGTGGGAGGTAGAGGGGGCCGGTAAAATATGGTGGGTGCACCAGGAAGAACTGGGTAGCAGTTAGGAATATTGGCTGAGATATACATGTGGCCACGTGGGTCAGTCTTGAACATACAAAGCTGAGTGGGAAATGTAAGAAATTGAATGAGATCTATAACACAGTACCATTTATGTAAATTAAAAATGCATGTACACAAAACAAAACATTTTGTAGGAACACACAGAAACCAAAAGATACACAATAAAGGCATTCTAGTTGCCCATGGGAGGAGTAAGTGGGATATGGGGATAAAAAGGAAGAAATTAAATAAAGAAATAGATAAAAATAAACTCAGGTTGATGTAAGGGGTGGGATTGTCTCGTTACAGAAAGTGAACATGGAGGGAAGTTGTCAAGCAGACGCCATGCAGGGTGCTCAACTTCACTATATGCAGGAAACCCTCTGCTGCTGCTTTCCTAAACCCCTGCCACAGTCTCCTCCTCCCCACAAGCTCCTGCATTGTAGACACCGCTGCAAGGCACTGTGTTAACGTTCTTTACAGAAAAACAAACTTAATCCTCACATGACCCGTTGTGGGGGTACGATCATTACCCCACTTTACACATGAGATGTGGGAAGAGACTTGAGAAGTGAAGTGACAGGCAGAGGTGGCTGTGAACCTAGGCCGTCTTTGCTTCAGAGCCCACACACTTGACCGTGGGTGCTGTTGCTTCTGGGCTACCACAATTAAGTACCTCGTGTCCAAGCTGGATTCTAAGTCCTTGCTAGCAAAGTGTGGTCCCTCCACCAGCAGCATGAGCATCCCCTGGGAGCTAGGAAGAAATGGAGTCTCTGAGGCCCACTGAATCAGAGTCCGCATTTTAACAAAACCTCAGTCATTCTCTGCACACACAGGCACTGTCTTAAGTGATACCACAAAATCAGCCTCTTGCCTGCTTCTCCTGTCCATTGAAAGCCTGCTCTGCTAGGCACTGAGAAGAAAATAGGAAATGGAACTGTGTGAAGGACAGGGATGATCAAGTTAGAAAGATTTAAATCAATGCCTAAGGAAGAATGAAATGCCAAACATTAGTGACTCTAATTTGTCCTATCTCCTTCCTGTTCCTACAGGTAAGGTCACCCACCTGAACTACTCAATAACCTAACTGGTCTCCTACCCCTGATCACAGCTTTTCTGCTACCAGAGTTACTGTCCTGGAACACAGATTGGACATGGGCTTTCCTCAAAGCCTCGCAACGCATTCAACTGGCTACTGATAAAATCAGAGCAAGCTTTTAGTATAGAACTCAAGACTTCGACAACCTAACCTACTCCGAGTTTCTTCACCTCTCGCTCTTTCTAAATTATCTGTGCTGCTGCCACCTCGGGCTTCCTACCGTGTAGTGAATAAGCTGTACTCTCCCACTTCCACATTCAGCTCATGTTTTCCCTCTCCCAGGAGTGCCCTTCTCTGTCAACCAAATTCTATTTTTCACTGCTCAGTTTATAAGCTTTCTGTGAAAGCTTCCTTCATCCATTTCTTGCATTCAACAAATATGTATTGAGCACCTGTTATCTAGGCACTGTTTTTTTATTTTTATTTATTTATGTTTTTGTGAGGAAGATCAGCCCTGAGCTAACATCCATGCTAATCCTCCTCTTTTTGCTGAGGAAGACCAGCTCTGAGCTAACATCTATTGTATCTAGGCACTGTTTTTAGTACTTGAGATATGTCAGTGTACAAAATAGAGATCTTTGCCCTAGTTGAGTTTATGTTACACCAAAAGCAGTTTTCTTCCCTTACTGCACATTTGCACAGCCCTTTCCTAGACTAGCACAATATTCCATTCCGGCTAGAGTTTGTTCAGTCACAAATGTCTGAGTAGCCTCCATGAGTAAGGTCTACAGAGGGGTACAAGGTTAAATCAGAGATCTTGCTCTTGGGCTTACAGGCTATTAAGGGAATCTAATATAAGTTGGAAAATTATTTATCTTAGGTTAAAGGGCCTAAAGTTAAAGGGCCATGAGAATTCAGAGAACAATTTACATTTAGTTGTGGGACTTTGGGGAAGGGTTTATGAGAGGTGACTTTTGAATTGGACCTTTAAGGATGGGAAGAAGGACATTCTAAATGGAGTGACGTAACCAAAATAGACATTATGGGGCATGTACAAACACCAATTCATTTGATTTGGCTGGAGGGTGGGGCGTGAGAAGGGGAGTAGTGGAGGATGAACTGGAAAGAGAGGTTGGGGTCAGGCTAAGGAGTTTGAATTTTATTGAGTTAGTAATGGGGAATTGAGAGTTTTGAGCAAAAGGGTGACCTGATTGCAGTTGTGATTTGGGAATATTAACCTAATAAGAGTTATATCATGCTTTTTTGGGGGTGGAGGAGGTGGAGAGAATATGTTAGAAGGTTTTTGAGTGAGACCAGCAAGAGCCAATGAGGAACTGAATGGCTGCAGTGGGAAGAGAGCAATGGACAAAGAGAGATGGACGTGATTGCCAAGGTAGAGTCGACAGGATGAGGGACCGTGCCTTAATTGTATCCAGACGCCACAGCTCCCAGCACAGGTGCTCACCACACATTTGTTGAATGAACAGCTATGATGGGTATTCACAGAATAGGAAGCTCGGTGTTTGAACTAGGGAAGGCTTCGTGGAGGAAGGGGGACTTGGTTATACTTCTGTTCTATCTCTACTAATACTTCCCCTCCTAATGCTTTATAATTCTGGGTGGGTCCACTTCCTAATCTAATTTAAAATTACATGCCTGGATGATAGAGTAAGGGGAGACACAGGAATTCTTTCTCTGAGCTGCCCCTATTCCTTGGCTAAGGATGTTGTCGTGGGGACACCAGCACTTGAGTATCTTGACCCCACTTTGCGTGACCCCAGGTGTTTTTAGTGGCCCTCAACCTCTGACAACCCCACCTTCTGCTGCAGAGGCTGCTGACTGGCTGTTTCAGAGTGACCTGCACTTGGTGGAGTCATCCCTCTTCCTCCAGGGTCCGTGCCTCCACTTTGGAAATCCAGTGTTGTCAGTTCACCCAGAGATCTTCAGCCCTGGAGATCTGATCCAAAAAAGAGCAAGCTCACAAGAGACAGATTAATTGTTAAGGATGCAGGCAATTTTAATCTATATTAGAACTACACCTGGCCTGATATGCAGGCTGGTCTGCTCAGCAAACCACGTTATGGCATAAAGTTGTGCTTTTTTTCAATATATTTATAAAATCAGAGCATGGGAATGGGAGGCAGCTGTGGGAGCCTGATAAACAGGGCATTAGTTCTCACCGTATGATCACCAGGCCAGTAGAATCAGCATCAGCTGGGAACTAGTTAGAAATTCAAATTCTGGTCACCCCACCCCTTTCAGCCTCAGACCTAGAAACTCGGAGACTGGCGCCCAGCAATGTGTAGTTCAACAAGCACTCCAGGTGCGCATGATACACACTAAGGGTTGAGTACCACGGAGTTACTGACCCTTTTTTCTAAAAAACTAAGACCAGCTGTCAAAAATTAGGGCACTTGTCCCTGAACAGAACTTGTTAACTACTAACATTTCTTTCCTCTCCAATCCATTTTCCAGACTCTTTCTGTTTGCACTGGGCATTAACTCTTATTTTATAAGATCATAATTTACCAGTATTTTATAATCCTTAACAGATTGGTCTGACTTACCCCTGATGAGATCCTAGGGATGCTCTTAATGTCTTTAGCAAACATTTGCAAATTGTCTGTTAGGTTGGGTTACTTCAACAAGAATTTCCACAAGGAACAATGCCATATATTGATTTGATTTCTTGTTACCTTAAAGTAACATTTCCTAACCTAGCTGCAAATTCTAGGGGTGCACCGTACTTGGAGAAGGTATTAGTGTCTTTATGTTCTTATTATGTTAATTGACCACTTTCTTGCTTGGATCAAATATATGGGCAAATAATTTCCTCCCCTCCTCCCTCAAAAGAAAATACTAAAAAAAAAACCAAAATATACACACAAAGAAACAAAACTGCAAAGTAATTTCTGGTGGGAAGAGTTTGTGGGCTTATTGGACAAAGACTATAAGATGAACGGGAAATGCAGAAAAGATAGAAAATAAACTGCATACAGTATATTTTACTTTATAATCAGTGATTAACGCTGGTTTTCCAGAGTAAGTCTCTTGGGTTACAGATCAGGAAAATGGGTCCTAGATTGAGTCGTTTACTGAAGATGCCTTAGGGCCTGAATCAGGGATGGGTTTCCTCTTGCTGCAGCCTGGAGCCAAAGCTACAGAGGATCCCCAGTTGGTGGCTGATGGGCAAGTGAAGACTGTGTGTGGTGAAGACGGCTTCGTAGTGCTCTGCAAAGGATGCCTGAGCAGGGTATCTGCTCGGGAGGTAGGCCCCAGGGAAGGAGGAGGAGACCCGGGATCCCAAAGGCCGTTGGAAGAGGGAGGGCTTTTTTTTTTTTTTTTTAAATGAAATACATTTTTCCTGAGGTCTTTCTATTAGTTCTGGAAAACTGATAAAAGAGTTTTAAAACCTGTATCTATCCTCCCCCGCCCCCTTGGCTTCTCCCGGGCGTAATGTATACCCAAACTAACAGTCACTTTGGGTCCATTAGAGGTGTTAAAACGGTAAATCTAAATACACTTGCGATTACCCGGCAGTGACTGCCCTTCTTCCCCCACACAGGGGGAAACTCCCACAAAGTTTCGAAATTTCCTGCGCCTTTCCTTCATTAGCTCCCTGGCCTGATTCCTGCGTGTGGGACGCTGGGGTCCCTCGGCCCCAGCACCCTGGAGAGGGGTTAGGGGCCTGGGCCGGGCCCCGCAAGCTGCCCCTGCTTGTGGCTCGCCCCCGCCCGACACCCGCCCGAGGGTCGCCTCCGCCCGACGGGAGCCCGGCTGGAGGGTCCCGCGGCGCGTCCTCCGCCGGCGTCGACCCCCGCGGCCCAGGCGAGGGTGGGCGGCCGGCCTCCCCCGGGGGACCCCGCGGCCGCCAGGGCGTGGGGGCGGGCGTGGCGGGCCGCGGGCCGCGGGCGTGCGGTCCTTCGGGCTGCAGGGGGCGCTGTGCGCGCCCTCGGGCCCGGCCGCGAGCGCAGCTCTTGTTTAAAGGGCCGGCGGGGCACGTGGCTCGGACGCAGCTCGCGGCCGCCCGACAGGAGCTCCGAGGCTGGGCGGCTCCGCTCCGCCTCTGCCCCCGCCAGCGCGCCGCGCCAGGCCCGACAGGCCGGCCCGAGGAGAGCAGCCGGGAGGGACGCGGGCAGCCATGGCCGAAGCGGCGCCCGCCCCGGTAAGCGCCCCGGCGCGGACGCCCAGACGGGCCGAGCCGCCGCCGCCGCGCGGGCCCGCCAAGCTCTCTGCCCGGCCCCGTGGAGCGGCCCCTGGTGCGGCCTCCTCGCCCGCCGCCCGCGCTCCGGCCCGCGCCCGCCGCGTCGGGCCCGCGCGGGCCGCCCTCGTCCGGCGCCCGGGCCGGCTTTCAGGCCGACTGCCCGGGCGGCCCAAACGCCAGGCCGGGCTGCGGGCGCGGCGGGCGGCCCGACGTCGGGGTCAGGCCGGGCTTTCTAGTGACGCTTGAGATGACAGGCCTTGCATTTGAACAGAGTGGCTGCCCCCCTCCCCCAACCCCGTGCATTGTCTCCTGGGAGGTCCAGCGGCCCCAGAGGCAGGCGGGGAGGGCAGGGGCGCCAGCTCCATGCGGGTCTGACAACTGAAGTCTGGGGCTCAGACAAGGGACCGGCCCAAGGCCACTCACCTACCCGGGCCAGAGCCTGACCCCCAGCCAGGACTTTGGAATCACACCCCCTTTAAGGGACCCAATATTCTACTTTTATTTAAGAGAAAGGTGTTGAATGCTGTTTACCAGAGGGGTTGTAGGTGTTTTTTTTTTTCTATTTTTTAAGATTAGCAGATTTTAGAATATTGGCTGATAATGGGCAGTTTCTCCAGTCGGAGAAAATCATCCTTGGGCCATTTTTGACACACTAGAAAAACACTTGTAAAGAGCTCAATAAATGGTATCTGCTATTATTAATACATCTCAATGGAGTTTTTGAAACCTTGATTTTTCTGGATGCTTTTTAAGGAGGAATTTTTTCTCTGTTCCCTTTAATTAGTGAGTTTGGTGTGTGCTTTTTTAGGGTCGTCGGAGTGCAAGGGAGGGAAAGGGGGTGGGAGTTCTTTGGGTCTATGGCCCTGTTCCCTGGGGGGAGCCCCCAGAAGGCCTGTCTGTGACTGTACAGGTGACATCATCAGCTCCCACCGAGCCCAGGACCGCTCCCCCAGCACTGTCCCACCATCCCTATCCACCCGCTCCTTTTCCTCTGCCCTCTTGCGGCACCTGAGATCCCAGGAAACGCCCCATACAGGACAGATTTGCACTCAACTTTTGTTAGCCCGTGGTATCACACTGTTATTTATTATGACTATTTTTGTACAGAATTTTTCTCCTGGAGAAGGAAGAACCACAATTTTTTCTGCATCCCTTCTGTACCTTTCCTAAGACAGGTGTTCAGTAATTGTTATTGAATGAATGTGTTGTTTAATTGGTTAGTCACTCATTCATTCAACAGGTGTTTACTGAGCGTCTGCTCTGAGTGAGACACTCTTTTAGAAGCTGGGAATACAACAGCCAATAACACAAAGCCTCATGGAGCTTATATTCTTGTGGGGAAACAGACCGTAACACAGGCAGACACATAGAATGATCGTAGATTATTAGCGTATTTAGATGTGTCTGTCAGTGAAGGTCTCCAGGAGGCGATGTGTAAGCTGGAGGCTTATATGTGAGGGAGCCAGGAGTGGTGTGGGAAGAGCTAAGGCACAGGTAGAGGAGAGCCGGGTGTATCCTAGACATCTGGGCAGGCCAGGGTGGCTGGAGTGGAGCAGACACCTGGGAGGATATAAGGTCAGGGAGGTAGGCTGGGATATGAAAAGAAGTTTAGATTTTATTCCAGGTACACTTGGAAGCTAGTGAAGAGTTTTAAGCAGGGGACTAAAATGATCTAGTCTGTGTCTTTAAAAGAGTACTGAGCGCCCTCTGGGAAGTGTATGATGGGGGAGAAGGGTGACGCGGGGAAGTCAGAGGGGCAGAATTGCAGTGGCTCAGGTGGAAGGAGATTGGGGCTTGGCCTGGGAAGGAGAAAAGCTGGATTTGAGATACTCTGAGAAGTCAGATGGATGGGGCTTGGTGATTTGACCATGAGGGTGAGCAAAATGGAGGGTGAGCAAAATGGAGGGTGAGATGTCAGTGCGTCTTTCCACAAGGCTTTTAGCAAGAGCAACTGGGACGGAGGCCTTGGCACATGCTCATAGATGGCTTGTCCATCGGGCACCTAGGAGCTGAGGCACTCCAGAAGCTCTTTTCCAAGGCGCTGAAGGACAGTGTAATGAAAGAGGTGGAGAAAAAAGGCCTTATGAACCATTTCATCCTGCATCCCTGAGCCAGAACCATCACCATCATCACATCCTCCTCGTTGTCATCCTAGCTCACATTTATTGAGTATTGAGCACGTGCTGGACACTGTGTTAAGTGCTTCTTACAAAGATTGTGTCATCAATTCTCACAGTCCTATCATATAGGTGCTGTTATTAGCTCCATTTTCTAGATGTGGAAGTGAAGTTGAAAGATGTTTATAAAACCTTGCCCAGAGTCAGCCAGCTTGTGAGTGACGGAGTTGCTAGTTGCACCCAGGCCGTCTGACTGCAGAGCTCATGTTCCTCTGTGTTTCAAAGCCTGTCCCTTCCTTCTCAGAGGAGACTGAGAACCAGGAAGGGAAGTCACCTGAGACTGCAGACACTTTCTCTCCCTGGCTGTGTTTTTCCTCCTGTTTCCCACATGCTAACACCTTGGTCCAGGCAGTCTCTCCTGTCCCTGAGGCTGGACTCCTAACTGATGTCCCTGCCTTCCCATCTGTCCCACGGCTACCTGACTGGCCTTCAGGATGCTGGATGAGGCTTTACCTGGGCAGGTGCCATTCTGAGGTTTCTTTTTAAGGTGCACGTTTTGTTTGTATAATTCTGATACCATTTCTCCTCTGATACCAGGCTCCAGAGAGGGACAGGCAAACAGGAGATGAAAGGCCTTCGACACCTTCTCCGTCACCCCAGCCCACTGCTGAGAAGAACTCATACCTCTACTCCACGGAGATCACACTGTGGACAGTGGTGGCCGCCATCCAGGCCTTGGAAAAGAAGGTGGATTCCTGCCTGGCCCGCTTGCTGACTCTGGAGGGACGGACAGGGACAGCCGAGAAGAAGCTGGCCGACTGTGAGAAGACGGCCGTGGAGTTCGGGAACCAGCTGGAGGGCAAGTGGGCCGTGCTGGGGACCCTGCTGCAGGAGTACGGGCTGCTGCAGAGGCGGCTGGAGAACATGGAGAACCTGCTGAGAAACAGGAACTTCTGGATCCTGCGGCTGCCTCCCGGCAGCAAGGGGGAAGCCCCCAAGGTAACTGTGGGGTACCCAGAGTGGGACAGCCTGAGGGGCCGTGCCTGTGTGTGGGTGAGCATGCGTGACACTGTGGTTCCAGGTGCCCGTGACGTTTGATGACGTGGCTGTATATTTTTCCGAGCCGGAGTGGGGAAGGCTGGATGATTGGCAGAAGGAGCTCTACAAGCATGTGATGAGGGGCAACTACGAGATGCTGGTCTCCCTGGGTAAGGCTGCCTAGGTAGGGATCTGCGCCTCTGTCCACAGATTGGCCTCCCGCAGTCTGTGTCTTTGCTTTGGCTTCTGTTCCTCTGGTGTCTCTGGATCTCTGTGGGCAACTAGGTGGCAGGTGTCCAGTCCTGAGCCAGCTCTCTCTTCATTCTCTATGCAGATTATGCCATCTCCAAACCTGACATCCTCACCCGGATGGAGAGGGGAGAAGAGCCTTGTCCTGAAGGCGCGTGGGGCCAGGAGGAAGGGAATGAGAGAGAGGCAGCATGCCCAAAGAGGTTGGGAGCTGGTGAGTAGGGGCATGAAGGGGGAGTGGCTGGGACAAACTGAACCATGGCCCGCTCTCCACGCTTTGCAGACGTGCTGTGAGGCCAGGAAGGGAGCACAGGCCCTTCACCCACAGTGGGGTACGCTCTCTCTGAGGCCTGCCTGGTCAGGGGCCATGCAGGGCTTTTGCTGTAGAGCCGTATGGTTTGTACATCTATGCGAGGGGCCAGCAGGACTCGCCCCATTTGGCTGTCTGAGGACTCGGGGAGACGGCAGACGTAAAGCTAAGCATTCTGTAGTAAGTGGGGACCTATTACTAACAGTAATGCCTGCAGCAGCAGCATTACTGCCACGACTTCCTGGTGGCCCTCCACCTCTGCTCCCTGACTCTAACTGTAGCTGTAAGGCCTGTAATGTACATCCTGGCTTCCCTTTGTGGAAATGAGCCCTCTTGGAGGAGTGGCCAGGGAAGGCTCCATCCCCACAGCTCGTGTGCTGTAGGACAGTGGTTCCAAAGTTGACTGCATATCAGAATCTTTTGGGGGGCTTTTTTTTTTTTAAATAAAATTTTTGAAAAGTAAATGAAAGTAGAGAGAATAGTCCAGTGAACCTCCAAATGATCATCACCCAGATTCAACAGTCATCAAGATTTTGCGGCATTTGCTTCATCCATCTGTTTTTTTCCTTTTTCTAGACATAACAACGATACCATTATCACACCCAACAGATTATCATCTAATACCTAGTCCATGTTGTTTTCCCTGATTGTCTCCAAAATGTTTTCTAGAGGTGTTTGGATCCTAATTCTAATACACCAAAGTCCACATATTGCATTTGCATTATAAAAAGTCTACAAAAAGCTTGTAAAATTCCCCCTCCTTTTTAACAGCTTTATTGAGATTTAATTCACATACCATGCAATTCATGGATTAAAGTATACAATTCAGTGTTTCACTATATTTACAGAGTTGTGTGACCATCACTACCATCTAATTTTAGAACTTTCTCATCCCACCAAAAAGAAACTCATATCCGTTAGGGGTGACTCCTTGTTTCCCTGCCCTTACTCCCCAGCTTCAGGCAACCACTAATCTCTCTTGTCTCTATGGATTTGCCTATTCTGGATATTTCATATAAATGGAATCATACAGTATGTGACCTTTTGTATCTGTCTTATTTCACTGAGCATGTTTTCAAGGTTCATCCGTGTTGTAGCATGTATTCATACTTCATTCCTTTTCATGGCTAAATAACATTCCATTGTATAGATATACCACATTTTGTTTATCATTCATCAGTTGATGGACCATCCCCATCTCCCCCCTGCTTTTTTTTTTTTTTGTGTGAGGAAGATCAGCCCTGAGCTAACATCCATGCTAATCCTCCTCTTTTTGCTGAGGAAGACCGGCTCTGAGCTAACATCTATTGCCAGTCCTCCTCCTTTTTTCCCTCAAAGCCCCAGTAGATAGTTGCATGTCATAGTTGCACATCCTTCTAGTTGCTGTATGTGGGACGCCGCCTCAGCATGGCCGGACAAGCAGTGCATCAGTGTGCACCCGGGATCCAAACCCGGGCCACCAGTAGCGGAGCGCGCGCACTTAACTGCTAAGCCACGGGGCCGGCCCCTCCCATCTTCCCCTTTTAATGTCATTTATTTGTTGACATTTTAATGTCATTTATCTTATGTCTTTTTAAATGCCATTATTTCCCACATTCTGGATTTGGTGTCGTTTTAACATATTCCTCTGTTTCCTGTTTCCTGTAAACTGGTAGGTAGGTCTACAGGCTTATTTAGAATCAGATTCCATCTTATTGGCAAGACTGTTTTAGAGGTGATGCTGTGTACTTGCTGCTGCGTTGTATCAGGAGGCATGAGGGTCTAGTTGCCTTTTTTCCTTTTAATTATTGAGGTATAATTGATGTACAACATTATATTAGTTTCAGGTGTACAACATAATGATTTTATATTTGTATATATTGCAAAATGATCACCACAGTAAGTCTAGTTAACATCCATCACCACATATAGTTACAGAATTCTTTTTTCTTGTGATGAGGACTTTTAAGATTTATTCTCTTAGTCACTTTCAAATATGTAATATAGTATTATTAACTATAGTTACTATGCTGTACATTACATCCATCCCCATGACTTATTTATTTTATAACTGGAAGTTTGTACCTTTTGACCCCCTTCATCCATTTTGCCCATCCCCCACGCCCGCCTCTGGCAACCACCAGTCTGTTCTCTGTATCTGTGAGCTTGGTTTTTTTTTTTTTTAGATTGCACATATAAGTGAGATCATGTGGTATTTGTCTTTCTCTGTATGACTTATTTCACTTAGCATAATTCCTTCAAGATCCGTCCATGTTGTCACGAAGGGCAAGATTTTTATTCTTTTTTATGGATGAATAATATTCCATTGTATGTGTACACCACATCTTTATCCATTCATCCATCAATGGACACTTAAATTGTTTCCGTATCTTCGTTATTGTAAATGCAGGCATACCTCGTTTTATTCACAGATATTGCATTTTTTACAAATTGAAAGTTTGTGGAAACCTGGCATTGAGCAAGTCTATTGGCATCATTTTTCCAACAGCATTTGCTCATTTCGTGTCTCTGTGTCATGTTTTGGTAATTCATGCCATATTTCAAAGTTTTTCATTATTATTTTATTTGTTATGGGGATCTGTGATCAGTGATATATGATGTTACTATTGTCATTGTTTTGGGGTGCCACAAACTGCGCCCATATAAGATGGTGAACTTAATTGATAAGTGTTGTGTGTGTTCTGACTGCTCCGCTGACCAGCTGTTCCCCCATCTCTCTCGCTCTCCTCTGACCTCCCTATTCCCTGAGATACAACAATATTGAAATTAGGCCAATTAATAACCTTACAATGGCCTCTAAGTGTTCAAGTGAAAGGAAGAGTCACATGTCTCTCACTTTGATTCAAAAACTAGAAATGATAAGCTTAGTGAGGAAGGCATATGTCAAAAGCTGAGAGAGGCTGAAAGCTGGGTCTCTTGCATCAAACACTTAGTCAAGTTGTGAGTGCAAAGGAAAAATTCTTGAAGGAAATTAAAAGAGCTACTCCAGTGAACACACGAATGATAAGAAAGCGAAACAGCCTTATTGCTGATGTGGAGAAAGTTTAGTGTCTGGATAGAAGATCAAACCAGCCACAACATTCCCTTAAGCCAAAGCCTAATCCAGAGCAAGGCCCTAACTCTCTTCAATTCTATGAAGGCTGAGAGAGGTGAGGAAGCTGCAGAAGAAAAGTTTGAAAGGAGAGTTTGGTTCATGAGATTTAAGGAAAAAAGCCTCTCCATAATATAAAAATGCAAGATGAAGCAGCAAATGCTGATGTAGAAGCGACAGCAAGTTATCCAGAAGATCTCGCTAAGGTAATTAGTGAAGGTGGCTACACTAAACAACAGATTTTCAGTATAGATGAAACAGCCTTATATTGGAAGAAGATGCCATCTAGGACTTTCATAACTAGAGAGGATAAGTCAATGCCTGGTTTCAAAGCTTCAAAGTACAGGCTGACTGTCTTGTTAGGGGCTACTGCAGCTGGTGATTTTAAATTGAAGCCAATCTGAAAATCCTAGGGCCGTTAAGAATTATGCTAAATCTATTCTGTCTGTGCTCTATAAATGGAACAACAAAGCCTGGATGACCACATCAGTTTACAACATGGTTTAGTGAGTATTTTAAGCCCACTGTTGAGACCTACTGCTCAGAAAAAATGATTCCTTTCAAAATATTACTGCTCATTGACAATGCACCTGGTCACCCAAGAGCTCTGATGGAGATTTACAACGAGATTAATGTTTTCATGCCTGCTAACACAACATCCATTCTGCAGGCTACGAATCAAGAAGTAATTTTTACTTTCAAGTCTTATTATTTAAGGAATACTTTTCTTATGGCTATAGCTGCCATAGATAGTGATTCCTCTGATGGATCTGGGCAAAGTAAATTGAAAACTTTCTGGAAAGGATTCACCATTCCAGATGCCATTAAGAACATTCGTGATTCATGGAAAGAGGTCAAAAGATCAACATTAGCCGGAGTTTGGAAGAAGTTGATTCCAACCCTTATGGATGACTTTGAGGGGCTCAAGACTTCAGTGGAGGAAGTAACTGCAGATGTGGTGGAAACAGCAAGAAAACTAGAATTACAAGTGGAGCCTGAAGATGTGACTGAATTGCTGCAATCTCATGATAAAACTTTAACAAATGAGGAGTTACTTCTTATGGATGAGAAGAGAAAGTGGTTTCTTGAGATGGAATCTACTCCTGGTGAAGATGCTGTGAAGACTGTTGAAATGACAACAAAGGATTTAGAGTGTTACATAAACTTAGTTGATAAAGCAGCAGCAGGGTGTGAGAGGATTCACTCCAATTCTGAAGGAAGTTCTACTGTGGGTAAAATGCTGTCTAATAGCGTCACATGCCACAGAGAAATCGTTCATGAAAGGGAGAGTCAATCAATGTGGCAGACTTCATTGCTGTCTTAATAAGAAATTGCCACAGACTCCCCAGCCTTCAGCAACCACCAGCCTGATCAGTCAGCAGCCATCAACATCTAGGCAAGACCCTCCATCAACAAAAAGATTATGATTCGCTGAAGGCTCAGGTGATGGTTAGCATTTTTTAACAGTAAAGTATGTTTTTTTGTGAGGAGGATTCGCCCTGAGCTAACATCCGATGCCAATCCTCCTCTTTTTGCTGAGGAAGACTGGCCCTGGGATAACATCCGTGCCCATCCTCCTCTACTTTTTATGTGAGTCGTTGCCACAGCATGGCTTGACAAGCGGTGCATCGTTCTGCACCTGGGCCCCGAAGCAGAGTACACAAACACAACTGCTACGCCACCAGGCTGGCCCCCGGCGATAAAGTATTTTTTAATTAGGATATGTACATTATTTTTTTGTACGTAATGCTATTGCACACTCAGTAGACTACAGTATAGTGTAAACATAACTCTTATATGCACTGGGAAACCAAAATTGTGTGCCTCGCTTTATTGCGACACTCACTTTCTTGTGACACTCGCTTCATTGCGGTGGTCTGGAACCGAACCCGCGCTGTCCCCAAGGTAAGCCCGTAATGCTGCAGTGAACATGGGGGTGTGTATATCTTTCCGAGTTAGTTTTCATTTTCTTAGGATAAATACCCAGAAGTGGAATTGTTGGATCGTATAGTATTTCTGTTTTTATTTTTTGAGGGACACCTCTATACTGTTTTCCATAGTGGCTGCACCAGTTTACATTCCCACCAGCAGTACACAAGGGTTCCCTTTTCTCCATATCCTCACCAACACTTATTTCCTGTCTTTTTGATAATAGCCATTCTGACAGGCATGAAGTGATATCTCATGGTTTTGACTTGCATTTCCCTAATGATTGGTGATTTGGAGCGTCTTTTCATGTACCTGTTGGCCATCTGTATGTCTTTGGAAAAAGGTCTATTCAGATCTTGTGCCCATTTTTTAATTGAATTGTTTATTTTTTTGCTGTTGATTTGTACGATTTCTTTATATATCTTGGATATTAACCCATATCAAATATATGATTTGCAAATATTTTCTCCCATTCAATAGGTTGCCTTTACATTTTGTTGATGGTTTCCTTTGCCATGCAGAAGCTTTTTAGTTTGATATAGTCCCAGTTATTTTTTCTTTTGTTCCCTTTGCTTTTGTCAAATCCAAAAAATCATCACCAAGACCAATGTCAATGAGCTTTTTTCCTGTGTTTTCTTCTAGGAGTTTTATGGTTTCAGATCTTACCTGATTGTCTTTCTTTTTGTGATCATCAGCCTTACCCTTCTATTAAAAAGTTTCCCATCAACTTTTCACATAATGATTTTAATAGCCATTGAAGATTGTTGCCTGGATTTGTTATTTCATTAGAGGTTGCAAAATGGTGAAATTCTGTTATTACTTCTGCACTTAATAGCTGAAATTCTTTTATAAAGAATAATTTCCCTAATCAGCTCTTAGTTACCCTGAAATACAGTTTGTACGGAAAAGGCAAGATAGATGCTTAATTCTTTCCTCTCATCAGTTTTCAGAAGGAAGATTTACTGCCTTAGAAGCCTCCAGAGGTGACCACTGCTTGGGCTTTTCTCTTTTTGGATTATTATTATGACTTCATAGATTGTTGAATATTCTATACCTGCAGTTCTTTGCAGCCTTTATTTTCAAGCTTAAATGGTCCCATCTTTAGCTTGTCGGAGCCCCTGCAAGTTGGCCCATAGCTCATTTTGATGTGACTTCGGTGGGGTTCAAACACCATAAGATGTTCTGGGTTCTCTTGTGGGTTTCCTGGCCAAGACCTGGAGTAAGATTTTCTCCAAGGAATTTCGATTCCTTTCAGTGAGGAATAGTGTTTAGATACCGCAATATAAGTGCCAGTAGTTGCTATTTTTTGGCATTACTTCTAGGTCTTTTCAGACAATATGTATTTTTGAAAAGAAGAAAATCATGAGTTCATAGTGATATTTCTAATTCCAATTTAGTGTACTTTGATTTTACACTTGTATGTCACTTGGAAATCTTAAATTCCTAAGTATATTAGCATAATTTTTTGCGTTATCTTATATTCAAACCCTAGTATTTCATTATCCATTTCAAATAGTGAATTTCAAATTAACGAAGCCAATATTACTACTAACAATTATGCTTTTGATTGAAATCTGGGATTTCTTTGCAGCTCTTTTGTGCTCTGAGTGCGTTCCATTCAGGACTTATAGACAAAATAATGCTTTTTAAAGTCACTTGAGATAATTATTTTCTTTATGTGGTTATGTCGGCAACTTGATATGCAGTTAGGTTTATTTGTTTCTGTTTATTTTTAGATTTTTAGAGATGGCTCTTTTCACTTTTTGATTTAAGTTTTTGAATATGTAAGACATGTTATGTTTGCAAAGTCAAAATGATTTAACAGGATACATTCAGGGAAGTCTTATTTCCATTCTCGTCCCCTCCCTCTCCCTATAGATAACCATTTTTATTAGTTTCTTAATTTCTGATGTTTCCTTTTGAAAATATCAATGACACATAGATACCCTTGTATTCTCCCATCCCTGTATTCTATAGTTTGTCCTGGGGATCACTTCATATCGGTGTGCGGGGATCTTCCTCATTTTTTTTATGGGTGTGGAATGTTCCATGGTGTGATATACAATAGCTTATTGAACCGGTCCCCATGGATGGACATTTGGGGTATTTTCAGTATTTTGCTGATATAAATAATGCTGTAGGGCCGGCCCGGTGGCTTAGCGGTTAAGTGCGCGCGCTCCGCTACTGGCGGCCTGGGTTCGGATCCTGGGCACGCACCGACGCACCGCTTCTCTGGCCATGCTGAGGCCGCATCCTACATACAGCAACTAGAAGGATGTGCAACTATGACGTACAAGTATCTACTGGGGCTTTGGGGGAATAAAAAAAGGAGGAGGATTGGCAATAGATGTTAGCTCAGAGCCGGTCTTCCTCAGCAAAAAGAGGAGGATTAGCATGGATGTTAGCTCAGGGCTGATCTACCTCACACACACACACAAAAAATAATGCTGTAGGGAATACTTTGTGCATAAGTCAGTTCATGTTTTTGCCAGTGTATGTTTCGGGTAGAGTCTTAGAAGCTGGACTACTGGGTCAAAGGTAAATAAATGTGTAATTTTTCAAGAATTTATCACCAAATTCTCCTCCATAGGGATTGTATCATTTGCATTCCCATCAGCATTGTGAAAGAGGGCCTCTTGCCCCATGGCCTTGCCACAGAGAATGTGGTCAGACTTGTAGGATTTTTGTCTGCCTAATAAGTAAGAAGATGTATTTCAGTATAGGTTTTTTTTTTAATAACAGCTTTATTAGATATAATTCACACACCATACAATTCACTCATTTAAGGTGTACAATTCAGTGGTTTCTAGCATATTCATAGATATGTGCAACCAATACCATAGTCAATTTTATAACATTTTCACCACCTCAAAAGCAAGCCCTGTACACTTCAGCTCACCCCCAGCCCCTGCCCAGCTCCCCCACCCTAAGCAACAACAAATATACTTTCTGACTGTAGATTTGCCTATTCTGGACATTTCATATCAATGGAATCATATAATATGTGGTCTTTTGTGCCTGGCTTCTTTCACTTAGCATAATGTTTTCAAGGTTCATCCATGTAGTACTGTATATCAGCACTTCATTTCTTTCTTTTTTTTTCTTATTGTGGTTAAATACACATAACATAAAATTTACCGTAATTAACCATTTTTCAGTGTACACTTCAGTGGTATTAAATACATTCATAATATTATGCGCCAACATTCATAATATTATGCGGCCACCACCATCCAGCTCCATGACTCTTTTCATCTTGTAAGACTGAAACTCTACCCATTAAACAATAACCCTCCCATTCTGCTCCTTTCCCTGGCCCCTGGCAACCACAATTCTTTCTATATGATTTTGACTATTCTAAGTACCTCATTTAAGTGGAATCATACAGTATTCGTCTGTTGTTGTTTTTTTGCTAACAAAGATTTGCCCTGAGATGACATCTGTTGCCGATCTTCCTCTATCTTGTATGTGAGCCACCGCCACAGCATGGCTGCTGACGAGTGGTGTAGGTCCATGCCCAGGAACCGAACCCGGGCTGCCAGAGCGGAGCGCACTGAACTTAATCACTAGGTCACCGGGGCTGGTCCGCGGTATTGGTCTTTTTGTGGCTGGCTTATTTCATTTAGCGTAATGTCCTCAGATTTCATCTATGTTCTAGCATATGTCAGAATTTCCTTCCTTTTTAAGGCTGAAAAATATTCAATTGTATGTATATACCACGTATTGCTTGTCCATTCATTTGTCGATGGACACTTGAATTGCTTCTGTATTTTCGCTGTTGCAAATAATGCTGCTGTGATCATGGATGTACAAATATCTCTTCGAGACTCTACCTTCAATTTTTTTAGGTATATACCCGTAAGTGGAATTGCTGGATCATATGGTAATTCCATTTCTAATTTTTTGAGGAACCACCATATTGTTTTCCACAGTGACTATACCATTTTCATTCCTACCATCAGTGCATAGATTCCAGTTTTTCCACATCTCTGTCAATACTTGTTATTTTCTGGGTTTTTTTTTTTTAATAGTAGTCGTCCTAATAGTTGTGAGGTTGGTATCTCCTGGTGGTTTTGATTTGCATTTCCCTGATGATTAGTGATGTTGAGCATCTTTTCATGTGCTTATTGGCCATTTGTATGTCTTCTTTGGAGAAATGTCTGTTCAAATCCTTTGCCCATTTTTGAATCAAGTTTTTTTGTAGTTGAGTGTTAGGAGTTTTCCCTATATTCTGGGTATTAATCCCTTATCAGATACATGATTTGCAAATATTTCTCCCATTCTGTGGGTTGCCTTTTAACTCTGCTGATAGTGTTGTTTGATGCACAAATTTAAAAATTTTTTATTAAGTTCAGTTTGTCTATTTTTTCTTTTGTGGCCTGTGCCTTTGATGACATATCCATGAATTCATTGCCAAGTCCAATGTTGTGAAGCTTTTGTCCTATGTTTTCTTCTAAGGGTTTTATATTTTAGGTCTTACATTTAGGTCTTTGATCCATTTTGAGTTAATTTTTGTATATGGTGTTAGATAAGGTCCAACTTCATTCTTTTGCATGTGGATATCTAGTTTTTCTAGCAACATTTGTTGAAAAGACTGTCCTTTCCCCATTGGGTAGTCTTGGCACCTTTCCCAAATACCATTTAACCATTTTTGTGAGGGTTTATTTCTTGCTTCTCTATTCTATTTATGCCAGTACCACACTGTTTTGATTACTGTTGTTTTGTAGTAAGTTTTGAAATTTGTTTTGTAGTAAGTTTTGAAATCAGGAATTCCTCCAAATTTCTTCTTTATTTTCAAGATTGTTTTGGCTATTTAGAGTCACTTGCAATTCCATATGAATTTTAAGATGGGTTTTTTTCTATTTCTAAAAAATGTCAAGGGGATTTTGATAGGGATTGCATTGACTCTGTAGATCACTTTGGGTAATATGGACATCTTAACAATATTAAGTCTTCCAATCCACGAACGTGGAATATGTTTCCATTTATTTATGTCTTCTTTAATTTCTTTCAGCAGTGTTTTATAGTTTTCATTGTGAAAGTCTTTCACCGCCTTGGTTAAGTTATTCCTAATTATTTTATTCTTTTTGATACCATTGTAAATGGAATTGTTTTTGTAATTTCCTTTTCAAATTGTTCATCATTAGTGTATAGAAATCCAACTGATTTTTGTATGTTGACTTTTATCCTGCTAATTGGCTGAATTCATTTATTAGTTCTAACAGTTTTTTGCAGAATCTTTAGTGTTTTCTACATATATGATCATAATGTCTACGAACAGAAATAATTTTACTTCTTTCCAATTTGGATACCTTTTGTTTCTTTTTCTTGCCTAATTGCTCTGGCTAGAACTTCCAGTACTTTTTTGACTAGAAGTGGTAAAAGCAGACATCCTTGCCTCATTCCTAATTTTAGAGGAAAAGCTTTCAGTCTTTTACCGTTGAGTATGATGTTCACTGTGGGTGTTTCATATATGGCTTTTATTATATTGAGGTAGTTTCCTACTGTTCTTAGTTTGTTGAGTGGTTTTATCATGAAAGGGTGTTGAATTTTGTCACATACTTTTTCTGCATCAATTGAGATGATCATGTGGGTTTTTTTCCTTCATTCTGTTAATGTGGTGTATTCCATTGATCTAGTTTCATATAGTGAACCACCCTTGCATTCCAGGAATAAACTCCATTTGGTCTTGGTGTTTAATCCTTTTAATATGCTGCTGAATTCAGTTTGCTAGTATTTTATTGAGGATTTTTGCATCAATGTTCATAAGGGATATTGGTCTGTAGTTTTCTTGTAGTGTCTGTCTGGCTTTGGTAACAGTTTTAATGAGACCTCTCTTATTGTGAGTGTGCTTGAGTATCTTTTTGTTTGTTTATGGGCCATTTTAATTTTTTTTTTTTTTGAGGAAGATTAGTCCTGAGCTAACATCTGTTGCCAGTCTTCCTCTTTTTGCTGAGGAAGATTAGCCCTGGGCTAACATCCGTGCCCATCTTCCTCGACTTTATATGTGGGATGCCTGCCACAGCATGGCTTGATGAGGGTGTGTATGTCCACACCTGGGATCCAAACCTGTGAACCCTGGGCCGCCAAAGCGGAGTGCACAAACTTAACCACTACGTCACCAGCCCAACCCCCATTTTAATTTTTTATTCTGTGAATATTTGTTCATCTCTTTTGCCCTAGGAAGCTTTTTGAAAATGCATACTTCCTAGGCCCAGCAGAACTACTGATGAGAATCTTGGGGGTGCCCCCCAGGGGATCTTGATACACCAGCCTGGTGGAAGACTTGGGATTGGGAGCCACTGTTGTAGTGTTCTGAGCCAGGAGTCCCTAAAAAGCCAGATCCTTGGCCCTGCTGTGTCATGACCTGTCTGGTACTGTCAGATCAGTTACCGTGCTGTACTGTTTCCTTCTCTCAGGCATGGTGGCTTTGGCCTAGGATCTAGTCACTAGATATCAGTGAAGTCTGCCTTATTATCATACTCTGTGCTTGACCTGATGCCCAGGTCCCAGTGACTGCATTTAGCAATTCCCCAGAGGCTCCTGTCCTCAGTGTCACTGATTTGCATTCTCCAGGCCTCCCTCCACATCCAGAGCACATCCCCAGTCCAATCAGCCGTGCCCAGGAGGAGCAAAAAGAAGGGCGGGCCCCTGACCACCAAGGAGACTCAGAAACAAGAGTAATTCCACCTGGAACAAGCACTGGTGAGTGAGAGCAGCTGGGCAGCAGTGTGACCGGTGCCCCAGCAGCAGTATCAGGCAAGCGGTGCTGAGAATAAGTGCTGCACCTCAAGGGTGGGAGAGATGGCTGGGGATGGGGTGGGGCTGGGCTGAGCTGGACAGGCTTCCTGGAAAAGGGGCCCCTGAGACAGGCCGTAGAGGAAGGGTAGATTTTGCTGGGAACATGGGACATTTTCAGCAGGATTAAACAGTCTGAGCACAGCTGTGGCTCCCGCAGGCATGGTGGGGGCTGGGCACTCTGGCCTGGCTGCAGTGAGGGGAGGGGCACTTGAGGGCTGCCATTGGGCCTCCCCAGGCTTCTTATGACAGTTACGTTAATGGGGCGATATGTGTCATGTGCCTAGTGTGGTGCTGCACGTGTGTGCCTCAGTAAATGTCCTCTTTCCGAAGGCCCGTGAGGGGCTCTGAGGCTTCAGGCAGCCCTTCCAGTGTTCTCTGTCTACTTGTGTTTAGAGGAGATTCCTGTCCCTCCCTGCACAGAAATGGAGTATAATTCACAGGGCATTTGGCAGATAGTCTGGAGCCTTGTTTTCTGTCTCCAGACTGCGCTTTGTGGGCCTGGCCCCCGCCATGCCTCCTCCTTCCTGCTGGCCTGACTTGCAGTCTCCGGGTTGCTTTCTCTCCAGTTATTTCTGTGGGCTGAATGTGGTTGGAGGTGACACCCCTCTTCCCAGTGGGTATGTAAGGAGAAGAAGGACCTTCTCACTATCCCTGCTGTCACAGACCTGGCGCTGTGCCCAGGCGCCTCCCCAAACCCTCTGCCCTTTTGAGGCCCATCAGCGTGACACTCAGATGCCGAGGGAGGAGTTGTTAGCGCTGGCCTGCATGGGAACTGGGAGCATGGACTTCACAGCTCTCCTTGCGCCTTTGAATGGAGGCTGCGGGGTGGGCTCCTGCGGTCCTCTGGACAGAAGCCTGGGCCCCCTCTTCTTGTTCCTGGCAGGCGCTTGAGCGTATCCAGGGCCTGCCAGTGGGTGGCTGTGTCACCCTGCAGGAGCCTGGTTTTGGGAAAGGCCCTCACGGGATTCTCTCGCACAGGGCCCCCAGCCAGCACCAGCGTTTTGTCCTCAGTTAAACAGGAGGAAGAATCTTCAGACGGGGAGTCACCAACCTCCCCTCCCAGGGACATCCTGCCCGGCGTGGGGCCAGGTGAGTGAAGAGAGGAGGCCTCGTGGCCACAGCAGAGCCTCAGGAGCTCAAGGGCCCTTTGGGAGTGGGGTGAGGGTTGGCGTGAGGGACCTGGTGAGGAGTTTCCTCCTAAGGGGTCCCTCCCTCACCCCCCAGGTAGTATTTCCCTGGGGGCTCTAGGGACCCGGCTCATCTATGGTGCTGGTCTTCCCCCACTGCAGTCTGGCCTGGCTGGAAAGGTGCTGCTTGAGAACAAGTGGCACACCACCAGGTTTGTGGTCTGGTGGCAGAAGGGCCTCACGGCAGCCCTGCAAAGTGGCCCAGGCTCAAAGTCTCATGTCTTACAGTTTGTGTGTGGTGGCCTGCGATTCAAATTTAGATCCCCAGCTTAGAGTCCATGCACTTTCTGTAAACTGGGCTTACACCCTGGTGAGCAGGAAAAAAGAAAGCCATTATTGCCCATTCTGGCCTTGGGGCAGGTTTTCTGTCCCAATAGAAAGGGATCCAGCTCTCCCTGGTTCCATCCTGGTACCTGCTTCGGTGGGAGGCAGAGGTGAGATTTGGGTCCACCCTGGGGTTGTGGCATGGTGGGGACCAAGCTGCATGTGGGCTTCAAATGAAGAGATCTGGGAGCCTTGGCCATCACGAAGAACAGGGCCTGAGACCTTCACTAATCCCTAAGTTCAGGAATACCACCATGGCCCATTACATACAACAACAATTTACCCCAAAGTTTAGGTGATTCTGATAGACTCTTAATGATCCTGGAGCTGAAGGACTGAATTAAAAACAGTGGGTCGTTTCTAACATAGAATTAAAGTCCAGTCCTAAGTTATCTGTGAGGGTTCCTGGGTAAGCTGCAGTGAGCAGAGAACTCCAAGGCCTTGCCATCAGGTGCTGCCCTGGAGGTTCACCAGGTAAGGGCTCTCCTCCTCCACAGCAGCCTCCCAGCTCATGGTTTAAGTTCAAGCTTCAGCGAGATTAGAAATTACTCTGGTCCTAGACCTTGGAAGTTGCTCGTAAAGGGCCGAAGGTTTTCGTCTTAATATGCAGAGGGCAAGGTTCACTGTCACCCTTTGGGCAGACCGTGTGGTCTAGCAGCTGAGGCCGCGGGTGCTGGGGGAGGTCAGAGGAGAGTGGTTGGGGCTAGCTCCGGAGAAGACCAGAGGTGAACAGCAGTTGGAGGACTTGGAAGAAAGCTCAGTGTTCCAGGCTGGGCGTGGTGGCCAGGACCTGCCTTCCCAGTGTTAGGGACCCCTGGGAGCTGCTATGAGACCACAGGTCACTGCCTCAGCCCCTTCTTTCCACTGCTCTGTCTCACTGCTACCTCAGAGTCAAGTGTGACCCACACTGAGGCCCAGCTGGGAAGCTCAGGTCCTCGTGCCTCCTGTCTGTCACTCGAGAGCACGGTGCTGAGCAGGTGGTGGACGCTCAGTGTGGATTTGTTACGTGGCTGAGTAGCTCTGAGTGTGGCTAAGTCACCCACCACCTCCAGGCCTGAGGCCTCTTACTTAGTCTGGAGGCGCTCAGGGCCCACAGGGCTTGTAGGTCATCAGAACTCTTGGGGGTCCTGCACGGCCAGTATATCTCAGGGTCCAGGGGCTCTGCCTCTCTCTTAGTCTCCCTTTCATTTTCCCACCCATCTGTCTCCCATGAGTCTGTCCCCTGACCCCCAGCTCCCTGGCCCCTGGTTTTGCAGCTTTGTCTCCTCTCTCCTGCTGTCCTTAGCTTAGCCGGCAGAAATGGGCCATCGGAGCCTCTAGGCCACGTGACAACAGACTGGCTGACGTTAGAGGGCAGTGCCCGCTTGGAGGGGCTGAGCCAGCAGGACTCCTGCTCCACGCTGTGAGCACCAGGAGGAGAAAGGACTCAGTGAAGGCAGGAGCCGGGCTGGGCCGTGCCGATGTGGCTAGAGCTGCACCTGGAGGCCAGGGCTGGGTTGGGTGGCACAAGTGGGGCTGGTGCAGCCCACTTGAAATCAACAGGGATTCCTTTCACCAGGTGGTGGTGTGGTCATCAAGACAGAAGCACAATCTGAGGACGAGATGCTACCCGAGCAGCTCTTTCTGGGGGAGTCCCCGAGCCAGACCCAGTGTAGACTCCCCAGAGGGCCCAGGAGCAGGACTGGTGGCCCCAGCCGGCTTCATGGGGGCGGAGTGCCACGGGTGCGGACAGGGGACCCTCGGTCACCAGGAGCCATGGGAGAGCCGCCCCGCATCCTCCCTCGCCGGCGAGAGCGGACCTTCCCCTGTCCTGACTGTGGGCAGAGCTTCCGCTTGAAGATTAACCTGACCATTCACCAGCGGACCCACGTGGAGGAGGAGCACAGGGAGGCCCGGGGCAGCTCGCCTACCGGGTGGGGCGAAGCCCACTCCACACTGGAGCCGGGGGAGGTGGTGGTGCCCGGCCCTGTCATCCGCTGGCTGCCTGAGGAGCCCCAGGGCCACCGCTCCCTAGCAGGGCGTTCCTTCGTGGGGCGGAGACCAGCTGCCACCAAGGTGTACCACTGCAGCGAGTGCCTGCGCTTCTTCCCGCAGCGGAAGAGCCTGCTGCTGCACCAGCGCCTGCACACGGGCACCGGCCAGGGCTGGCCCGCCTGTCCCTACTGCGGCAAGGCCTTCCGCCGGCCCTCTGACCTCTTCCGTCACCAGCGCATCCACACGGGCGAGCGGCCCTACCAGTGCCCGCAGTGCGGCCGGGCCTTCAACCGGAACCACCACCTGGCTGTCCACATGCAGACTCACGCCCGAGGCCAGGTGGGCCCGCACTTTCCTGCTCCCTCTGGCCGCTCAGGGAGCCCACCTCTGCGCCGGCCCAGCCACTTCGAGGAGGGCTGACTAGGCCGGAGCCTGCGGGGCGCCCCCCTGGCAGGACCACCTCTCCACCTGCGGGGCCTTTCCCCTTGTGCCTGACACTGCTTCCTCTTTCTGGGATGGCTTTGGAGAGATTTTTTTTTTCATTCACATGGGAAGCAGCAGCCTTTTTGATGACAGAGTGTATGTGACCAGCTGCCTCAATTTCCTCTTTCCTAAATTTGTCACTCTTTGCTGCCTTTTCTACATTCCTGACTTATAAAGGGTCCCTAAGGCTTAGGGGATGCCAAGTTTTAGTGGAGGTCTTTGGCAGGTACCATGAACAATCAGTTGAGGGGACCAGAGACTGTTCCTCTTCCAGTAGGGAGCGATAGAGCCATTGAGGGCCTGAGGTTTTGATTTTGTACAGAGAGGTGCCTGCTGTCAACATGAGAAAGAGCAGGGTGGACGGACAGCCTCAAGAATAGGCACTGGAAATTTGAGTTGTCTACTTTATTTTGAAACTTTTTTTTCTCCTTATGGAGCTTTTCTAGTGCTTTTGTTTTAAGTGTTGTATGTGATTGCAAAGTGGACCAAGAGCTGAGGGGCAGGAATTATTCTGCCACTTCCTTGTGTGTGGCGATGGCAGAGGGGCTGTCCAGACCAGCCTGGGTGTGCATGGGGATGCCTTGGCTGCTGCCCTGGAAACCAGGTGTGTATTCCTAGTCCTACCCTCAGCAGGTATTCACATCCATGATTGACTCTGGTTATCAGTTGAGAGGGGGAAACCGAAGCCCAGAGTGGATGACACTTCCTCCAAGGTCTCAATGTTCACTGGAGTGCATGCTCCATGGATGACCTCATACCCCATTCCCCATATGACACCCCGAGGCAGGATGCAGAGCGAGCCTGGCAAGCTCCTCCCGAGAGGAAGATCCTGGTCTGGGTGAGGCTTGTCAGCCAACCTGGACTCTGAGGCTGCCAGGCCTGATTTGTGTAAAGGCGGGGGCTGTCTCTGAGAACATGGGGCTCTGTGGCAGAGTTAGGCCAGGAGATCTGGGTGAATCTTTTAACCACCTCCAGCCTCACATTCCTTGTCTGTCAAAGGAGGTAATGACCCCAATGCTTCGTGTCTCACCTTAGGGTTGTCAGGGTCCTGATAGATTTGGAGGCGACTGGACAAATAGGGAGCCTGGTTTTGTCCTTCCTTTCAAGTTCAGGAACCCCTTTCTCTTCCACACTGATCTCCAGTCCTTCTCCCCCAGTCAGAATCCCTCAGGAAGGACCTTTATTTTCTAGAATGAGTGGAAGGTGCAGAGTGAGGTAACTTTCCCTTTGGGCTACATTCCCCAGGAGCCCTTTGTACTTCAGTGGAACAAATTCTTACCAAAGCAGTGAGGTTCAAAGCATGTAAGTTCAGGCAATAGTTTCAGGCTTCATGGAGAAGTCTGGATGGCAGCTAGCTCCTTGTGCCTCTTAAATCACACCACTGTGGGTGCTGCCTATAGACCAGTCCCCGGTGTGGGTGATTTTGAAGCTGGAGTGATGGGTCCTCGGCTATTCTGATTGTTGTCTTATTTGTCTGGCACTGTGTGAAGTGGACAGCGTTCAGGCCTGCTTCCAGGTGTCTGGGTCCCTGGCTGTGCCACTTCCTGTTGCTCCTGTGACCCTCACACCTCTCCCAAAGTCATGAACAGAGTTGGGGACATATGGGAACACTGCCATCATCTCTGGGGGGAGAGGGAGTGTACAAGTCAGTGACAGCTCAGCCAAGCTCCCCTGGGCTAGGGAGGGAGAGGTGCCATCCTTCCCTGCTGTGGGTTCTGCTTGTTTGCCCTGGCACCCCCAGCCCTCACCAGGGGCCCCACAAGTCAGGGCTGGGCTGTCGGCAAGTGCTCAGACAGGATATGGTGCAAGTGTAGCTGCTCAGAGGTTAACCCTCAGCTGCAAGAGCTTCTCTCAGGTGTTTCCTGGGGATGCCTCTGGGCTAAGAGTTCCTAGGCCTGTTTTTCTAATGCTAGATGCCCTGTGTAAGTACAGGCACCCGAATAGAAGTGCAAACTACGAGTAATCGCAAGGCACTGGCGCCCCTCTTTTCTTCTTCCAAAGCATTCGATGTGCCTAGGCCCCCGGCTAGGGCTTGTGGGTTTGCCTGGCACTCAATGGGTGTTCAAAGAACGTTCTTTACACTGAAGTGAGTCCGCGGAGGCTGCGTGGCGCAGGAGCAGAGCGGTGGTCTGGACCTCGGAGGCTGGAGCCCGGTTTGCCGTTAGACTCACTCCCAGCCCTGGGTCTCAGCTTCCTCATTTGTAAAGTAAAGGTGGGGTCCTGGTGTTAAAGGCCCTTAAGAGCTGTGACGGCGGCGGTCCCTTGCCCCCATCGGTGCTCAATAAATATTGGACTCAATGAGTGCGTGCACGTGACCTGGTTCCTGATCTCCGGGAGTCAGCGGCCATACAGGGCAGTCTCCGCCCGCTACGCGGCTGGGCCGCTCGGCACTAGCCCAGGGCCCGGGGCGGCGTTCCGGCACGAAGACAGACCCTGCGCCAGTGCTCGCACCTGCCGGGGCCCACAGCCGGGCCACGCTGCGCGGGTGGGGCCTCCCGGGCTGGCCCGTGGGGGGCGGTTCCGCGCCACGCGCGGCGGGGGCGGGGCTTCCCGGGATGGCCAATGAGCCGGCTCCGGGCTACAGGGCGGGGCCCAGCTTGCAGCCGGGGCACCGCCTTCCCGAGCGACCTCACCGTGGTGTCCCCGCTCAGACGCCGTGGCCTGGCTCGGCCGCTCCGTCCCCGACGGCCGCGCGAGAGCCGGAGAGAGTCTGCGGAGAAGCTGGGGGCCGGCCTGGGTGGGGCCGCGCGGTGGGACTCCCTGCCGGGCCGAACTGTGCAGGGCCATGGCCCCGGCTGCGGTGCGGGTGGTCCTCACGGAAGACGTCCTGCCCCCGCCCTTGCCCCTTCTGGAATTGGGGAGGCTCAGCCTGGGTGGACGGATGAGGACGGGGACGCTTGAGGCTGACGGGCCCGAGGGGAGCTGTCTGAGTTCACACGATAAAGCCCCTTCTTTCTTGGCCTCGGTTTGCTCGTCTGTGGACTTAACCACAAGATCCCCCAGGTTCCCGCCAGCGCTGACGTTCGGGGGACCCAGCTGTGTGGGTTGGGGTGTATGGGGATGGACTGTGAATGTCCTCACTCCAGAGACACTCCAGGGCTCCCCCTCCTGTCCTGTCCTTCAGCCCACACCCACCCCCCGAACTGACCATCTTGGGGAGACCATCCCCCTTTCCTAGGTACAACCAGAGCTCTTGTCTGGGGAGGTTATTTCCACTCCAGTCTAGGCCCTCGGCTTCCTCCTGTGGAGCAGTCTTGCCTCTGGCTGTGAGGATCCGGTAAAGCTCTTCCGGATCTGCGCTCTGGTTCCAATTAGGATGCATTTGGATGCCTGCTCACTCTTTTCTGAAATTCCCCAGAAGCCCTTCCTACTGCTGCTGGAGGGCATCTGCATTTAGAAGTCTCTTGGTCAGGAGTGTTTCAGGCTTGGGTTTGACCTAGTCTATCCCTGGCCTGGTTGACAAGAACTGTTGAGATGAGATTTTTCTATGTCATATCATAGGGTAGGGGAGACATCTCCTGGTAGAAATAGCTTCAAAATGGTTTTAGGCACATTCCTGGATGCCAGCTTTGTGACAGGGCATTGCAGGGAGAGAAGATGTTTGTCCCTAATCTGTGAAGACTGGATCTGCTTCCTCCAGGTTACACCTTGGACTGGTCAGAGGCCAAACTTGGAGATGGAACAGTTATGCTGTGAGAGAAGGAAGGAAGGGACACTGGCCTGATGACCAGTACCTAGTATCTGTGGGACACTTTCTAAGTGCTTTTTTGGAGGAGGTGTTGGGGGTACCTCAGTTGCACAGAGTTGGGTTAATCACAATCTTTGGTTCATAACACATCTTGATCATTGGTCCACAGTCTTTATATTTGTTTCAGTAATAGACTATGTACTAATGTAACACACCCTGAGTGCTTTTCCACACCTTTAGTGCATTTCATCCTCACAACTCGAACGTGCACAGGATTCAAATGGCAGGACAGGTACTGAGTCAAGTTCTAGTAAAGTTCCATTTCCGCGAGGGTTTCCATTATACCTCAGCTCTCCCTACTGAGGCATTCCTGAATTTCTTGTTTTATTACTTCTAGTAATACATTACACATTTTCCACCTCCTGTGGCAGGATATTCTTTGAAATATTTCCTTGTTCTGACTACTCTTAAGTGCTGGCTTTTGACTTTCTCTGGCTCCATTTCCTGGCAGCTAGGACCTGGCCTTCTAGTGTGAATGCCACCCTGGGGCTGGTCGAGAAGGTACCTGTGTCACCAGGACCAATATCTCAGGAAGGTCAGGAGGTCACACCCTAGTGAATGTCCAGGTGGAAGGGCCTTAGATATCACCAAGGTCAGAACAACAGGGTCTTAGTCACCTCAGCCCTGTAATCGGGGTGGTATTGCTCTAGAAAAATAGAGACTGAAATAGCAGTCTGGGCATGCACTGGTCCCCTGGGAAGTTTTCTGGACCCGGGTTTCTCACTCATTTCCTGTCTCCTGCTGGGCTGTGTTCCTGAATGAAGAAGTGATTGGTTAAGTAATTGACTAAGCTAATATCACTATTATGTGGTAGAGCTGGGATTCAAATCCATTACACTCTGTCCATTTATAATGGTAATGCTTTGCTGTTTCATTTTCCATTGCCCCTGGGTCTTAGTTCAAGATTCTTCCCATGGGGGCTCTCTGGGATCCAGTGTCTGCTGTCTTTGACAGTCTGTAGCAGGGGGTCTGTTTGGGGATCTGACCAGTGAGGCCTTCTGGCACCTAGAAGAAGTTTCCCCCTACTCCAGAGGATCTTGACCTTCCTGTAGCTGGGAATGGCTCTGGGCCCCTCTGCAGGTGGCTGACTCACCTCTTTGTGTCTAGTGACAGAAATGGCATATGGGAACTGACCTCCAAAGGGAGGCCCAGATCCAGTCTGCAGAGATCTCCTTCTGGCCGTCTTGGCTGCCATATAGGCCATGGAGAAGAAGGAGTCCCAGACTGTCTGATTTCAGAACTTGGAGAGGAAGACAGGGACAGCTGAGAAGAAGCTGGCCGACTGTGAGAAGACGGCCATGGAGTTCGGGAACCAGCTGGAGGGCAAGTGGGCCGTGCTGGGGACCCTGCTGCGGGAGTATGGGCTGCTGCAGAGGCGGCTGGAGAACATGGAGAACCTGCTGAGAAACAGGAACTTCTGGGTCCTGCAGCTGTTCGCAGGCAACAAGGGGGAGGCCCCCAAGGTATAGGAACTGGGTGTGGGTGGAGGGGGCCTGCTTGGATTCAGCAGGGTCCTTATACTCATAGGAGGGAGGCCGTGTGGCTGCTGAAGCCTGACCTCTTGGCTCCTAATGCCAGTCACCAGTTGACTTTAAAGGGCTTGAAAAACGTCGGAAGCAAAGTGTGACACAGCAGAGATGTCTGCTGTGGCAGGTGGAGTGGGGTTGGTTGGGAGGGGTATGGTTGTGCCGCAGTGCTTCTGTCTGCTACTCCGGAATGGCCTCTGAGGGTGAGGGCTGGCTCAGGTAGGGGAAATCAGAGAAGATGTGTGTCCACATAGGAGAGACATATATGTGTCCACATAGGAGAGACACACAGAGACACATATGTGTCCACACCACATATGTGCCTGCCCTTCTCTGAAACAGATGTGATGGAGATGAGTTTGCACTTGCCCAGTGGTTTGGCCAGCGATGCTCTCTGGTTTGGCAGCAGGGAGAGAAGAGATGAGCTGATTTTAGCTGTTCTCTGGAGTGGCTGTAACTCACGTTGGCATGGGTGACCTGTCCTTCCAGGAGCCCGTGACTACTGAAGACGTGGCCATGTATTTCTCAGAGCAGGCATGGGGCAGCCAGGAAGACTGGCGGGAGGAGCTTTGCAGGCACGTCATGAAAGGAACCCTGAGACACGGCTCCTTGGGTAAGAGCCTGGCCCCTGGGGGCTTTCAAGCCAGAAGTCCTTGGTTTTATTCCTTTATTGAATCAAATGAGCCTTTTGGATCTGAGAGCTGCAAGTACTTTGAGATAATTTGATCAGCCCTCTGTCTTCAGGCAGGTAGAAGGTATCCTTAATTCCCATTTTTAGGTTTTATGAAATGAAATGCAGGGAGGTTAAATGACTTGCCCAAGGTCTCATGGAGACTAAATATGAATTGGCATCTGCTCCTAACTGTACTGCCCTTCACATGGCACCAGAGGCAGCTCTTATACACAGCTTCTCTCACTTGCCAGCCTGTTTATTTCTGTTGAGCTGAGGCCTCCCCTAATTTACATTTGCACCCCTAGGACTCACTGAGCTGTACTCTGCACACTGTGGGTTTTCAAGAAACTCCTCCTGAATGAAGGATTTATAGCCGGCATACTTTTAAGTGGGCCCCAGGTGCAGAAAATAAGGTCCAGTCTCGGAATGTGAAGTTCTTCAGGTTCTGGATAAAGAGCAAGTGTGGGGCTGGCCCGGTGGCGTAGCGGTTAAGTTTGTGTTCTCCACTTCAGCAGCCTGGGGTTCAGCGGTTTGGATCCAGGCATGGACCTACACACTGCTCATCAAGCTATGCTGTGGTGGCGTCCCACATATAAAGTAGAGGAAGATTGGTGCAGATGCTAGCTCAGGGACCATCTTACACACACACACACACACACAAAGTAGAAAAAAAAATGAGCAAGTGTGGGTGCACATGTGTACTTGTGTAAGACTTGATGAGATCTAGATTTCTGTAGCTGCCCCATTCTCATTCTATCCCAGTTTGCACACCTGAATTCTCCCACTGCTTTGAGCAGGTAAGCAGTTGGCTTTTTGTCCCCTCGAGAGGCCGAGGCCCGGAACAAACTGTCTTACCTCCCTTTGCGTGGCCACAAAGGTCCCTCTTCCAGAAGAGGGTCCCAGTGTGCTGTGAGGCAGTGGGGCAAGGGAGGATGCTGGGCCTCAGGGAAGGCAGGGGAGCACATAGAAGGGAGGGCAGCAGGAGGCCTGTGCTGCAGAGGACAGTGCACCAAAATGAGAGCTGACTTCCCCCTCCTAGGCCTCAGTTTCCCCATCTGTCAAATGAGGTGGCTGGACTAGGTGACTTTGGGTTCCTCCTGTCTTTCTTGGATTCCATGTCTTCTCCTGTGAGGGAGGCAAGACGGGAACCTTCCTCCTGGCCTCATCACCGCACTGCCAGCCTGGGGAGCATGGGAGGCTTTGCTCTGCCCCGAACTCTGTGCTTTCCCCATATGTCTTGAAGGGTGAGCAGATCCTGCTCCAAACCCCTGGCAGGCACCCTCTCCCTTCAAGGCCTGCAGAGGCGAGCCCCATCACTGCCCTTGTGGCAGACCAGGCCCCTTTTCCTCCCTCACAGACTATGCCACCACCAAGCTAAAGCTGAAGACTTGAGTGGAGAGTGAGGCGGGCAGCTACAGCCTGCCCAGCAGGGAGCAAGGACAAGAGCCCTTGGAGCCTTGTCCCCTCAGGAAGGGGGGGCCCAGCCTCCCACCTTTGTCTGCTAAGGGCAGTGTGGTGTCAGGAGTCCCCAGTTGGAGAAACAGCAGAGGAGGGTGGAGTGAGCTGCTTGATGTGACACAGCCGACTGTTAGGGCCAGGCACACGTGTTCTGGTGCCACTGCCCGTACCGCATGTCCCTTTGGAGCCATCACTATGGCCTGAGACCACTCAGGGAGTTTAGGGGAAGGGCAGAGGGCAAACCAGATACCCGGAACCCAAGACTGAGAAAGCCGCTGTAGAGCGGGAGGAATCCTAATGGCACACATGGGGTGGAGGTTGGTCTCTGCCTGAGACCGTCCCTCGTCCAGATCTGTCCCCTGTCCCTCAGCACCTGCCCTCTCAAATCCTCCTCGCTCTGTGCTCCAGTTCCTGCTTCCTTCTGTCTTCTAGGCTTCAGTCTCCTTGTGAGAAGGGACTGAGTCTCTCTGGAATGTCCCCAGCACCTAACACAGTGCCTGGCACATACATGGATAATAAACAATGAGTGATCATTAAATAGATGATGAACCAAATAGAAGCTCAGTTTTCTCTTTCAAATAATAGCACTGGATCCAATATGCAGTTTTCAAAGCTTTTTTCTTTTTTTTTTTTTAGGGGAGGAACCCTTGATTCAAATGACAGCTGGAAACATATAACACAGGGCAATGTGGGACCACTCTGGTTGAAGCAGGGGACAGGAACCCTGGAGCCCTGTTCTCTCGGAACACAAAGGATCATGCCAAGATACCTGTTCCTTGCTTTCTAAACTCAGACATTTTATTTGGGGAGAAAGGCTCACCTTTGAAGCAGCTTCTTGGAGTAGGTAAGTCATGGTGAGCTCAGGGCTGGGAAGAAGGCGGGTATTGACTGGGGTACTGAGTGGCTGGCATGTAGACTGATGCTAAAAAGTAGTATTTTTAGGCTCCTGCAGGGCTGGGCACAACCGAGGGCAGAGCTGAGTAAAGGGGCCCCCAGACAGTGTGGTGCGAGACTGCTTTATCTACTGGATGCTTCCGCGGGTGGGCTCCTCCTACCGGAATTCTAGGAAAGGTGTAGGCGGGGGTTCTTCTTCAGTGGATTTGGGTGGGGTCTAAGCATCGCACTTCTAACATGTTCCTCGGGATTCTGATGCAGGTCCAGGTTTGAGAACCAAGGCTCAGGGATCCCTCTGAGCAGACACTAACTAGCCTCTAATCTTTGAAAGTGTTTGTATTTGACTCCGCAAATGGATCCTTACAAGCATACATTCTCACCAAGAAATGCAAAGGGTGCAGATGACGCTGAAGGGCTCTCTCTGCTGGCCACCCTCCCAACCCCAGCCCCCTCCCCGGGGCCCCCACTATTGTTTCTGGTGTGTGACCTTTCAGGCTCCTTTCTCATGCATTTTCATACCTGTAGGTACTGAGGAAAGGCAAAGGGCTTAAAAGACACGCATACAGGGCATAGTGGTTAAGTTCACATGCTCTGCTTCAACAGCCCAGGGTTCGCAGGTTTTGGTCCCAGGTGCGGACCTACACACCACTTATCAAGCCATGATGTGGTAGCATCCCATAGAGGAAGATTGGCACAGGTGTTAGCTCAGCTACAATCTTCCTCAAGCAAAAAGAGGAAGTTTGGCAACAGGTGTTAGCTCAGCTACAATCTTCCTCACCAAAAAAAAAAAAAAAGTGTATCATTCTGCAGCTTGTTGTTTTCACTTAGCAATATGTCTTAGGACCTTTTCCTGTTGGCGCATTTTGATCGACTTCACTCTCTGAGAGCCTGGGCTGGCTGCATGCTAGGAACTTGGTTTCCAAGGCCCTGATTAATTGTGGAGCCAGCCTTGTGGTGGCAGCCACGTGCAGGTGGCCAAGCTGGCTGTCTCCCTAGTGTGACTGTGTCACAGGTGCCTCAGTGTACCGCAGAAAGGGACAAGCTGTGCCCCTGTAGTCCTAGGGACAAAATCTGGCTCAGTGTTGTGCAATGTGGATAGCCATTAGATATTGGTGGCTGGAATGTTCTCCATTCATTCATTTATTTAACAAAAATTGTGTCTACCATGTGTCAAGCCTGGGGCAGGAAGGAGGGGCAGTAAGTATTCTCTATTCTTAAGAAGGATCTTAAGAGATGGGCGTAATTGGTGAGGTCACTTAGCCCTTGAAGGACGCTTACCCAAGGTCACTGTATTATGTAGGGTATATGATTGGCTGCTGTAGCAGAGACTGACAAAACAAAATGAAACAAAATAATGAAACAGTAGCTTAAACAAGATAGTGATTGGTTTCTCTCCCCTGACAGGGCTCACAGTGTCACAGATCCAAGTTCCTTCCAGTCTGTTGCTCCACCTTTCCTAGGGTGTGGCCTTGTTGCCATGGTTCAAGACAGCTCATTACTGTGTCTATAGCCATTAAGAAGGAAGCAAGAAGGGGAAGGGGGCTCTTTCCCTTTAAGGATGACACATTATTTACTTCTTATTTAATAAACTCGTATTTAGTATTTACCATGTACTTTTCCAATATTGACCCATTGAAGTCTCATTACAGCCTTTAGTTTCCTCATGTTATAAAGAAACCGAGGCACGGAGAGGCTAAATTGTCAAATTTCACGTAGCTACAGGAGGGAGAGCCCCTTGCATCCCTTTAGTCAGAACCAGCCACACGGCCACATCTACCTGCAGACCAGGACTGGAAACATGGTCCTTATTCTAGGTGGCCATGTGCCCAGCAAAAAACCCCAAGTGTTCGGTGACTTGAAGGAGGGCAGGGGTGTTGGAGGACTCCTGACAGCCTCTGTCCAGCTCACAGCCCGTCATCTGCAGGCCAGGCTCCCCCAGCTCTCCTGACAACCCACCCAGGGATCCTTCCACCACATCACATGTTCTCAGAAATTCCCAGGATCTGCTCTGCCTTTACTGGAACCTGTAGTTCTGTTGGGAGTGCTTTGTGGTGTCTGGTCCCAGACTGGGACTTTGAGAAGAATGAAGTCCGGTGACATCTGGTGCCCTCAGGGCCTCCTCCTGTTTCCTGCAGAAACAGGCCAGTTGGCATCTCCCCCGTGAGTTCTGCCCTGGATCAAGAAAGAGTAAGGGGCTTGTGGGAGGCACCAGCAGGGCCCACGGGAGAAGAGCACCACACATCTGTGCTCAAGTAAGGCATAGAGGGCTGCAGGATGAACCCCTGGGCCTTAGGAGGCCCCCGGGCTCCCACAGGGCCCTCTGCAGGAGTGTCGTGAAGTGGGGGTGGCAGCAGCGATCAGCCTACCTGTGTCTTGATGTTTGCTGGGTGTTGTCTTCCCATACAGCTGCACTGTATTAGTCTCCTTTTATTCCTTAAACTGTTTCCTGACTGCATTTTATGAACATGTCTGTAGCCAGCGTGGTCTGGGCACTGCAGGGACTCGATGCATAAGGCACAGGTCCCCCTCCTGCCTCAAGGAGTCTGCAGTTAGGACGAGGGAGAAGACTAACACAGACAAACTGTAAGATAAGAGGAGAAAACAACTATTTTTGGAGCCAGAGAGCCCTTTGAGGATCTGCTGACAATTACGGGCAGTATCCTGAGAAAAGGCACATTGAGCTTACAAGGTGGAGACCATGGAAGGCGTTCTGTAGCTACACTGTGGTGTAAGGATGTCTCTTGGCCACGTGTGCAGTCAGGAGGGAACTGTCACCATGCTCGTCTCGGGAGGCTCCCCTGGGGAGGGGGGACTTGAATGAGGCCTAAAGCGTAGGGGAGAGGCAGAGGCAGAAGCAGGGGAGGCCTTCTAGGTGGAGGGGCCCCATGAGCGGAGGCAGAGATGGGATGAACAGGGTGGTTGGGGAGCATTAAGGAGAACAGCATGAAGTGGATGGCTGGCAGAATGTAAATAGGAGATCCAGTAGGCTGGGGCCACAGCGAGGGCCTTTAGTGACAGGGATATGCCAAGCCTCAAGCCTCAGATGCCAGGAGAGCAAAGGGTCGGGGTGGCCTGGCTCCAGAGCCAGTGGCAGAGGCAACTCACTTGCTGTGCCCCTGTATGTCCTTTCCCAGCAGGGAACTGGCTGGTGAGCAAAGAGAAGACCCAGAGGAAGAGTCAGAGGGGCCAGAGTCAGCGTGGACAGTGGAAGGGGCACCTGGCAAACAGAGCGGGGGGGGGGGCACCTGCGGGGATCTGCTTGCACATAGGGGACCCCCAGAAATTCTGCCCCTACGGAGAGAGGGGAGGCCTCTCTCCTTCCAGGCTCCAGGGCCCGGCCGTGCCAGCCTCTGGGGCCGTGGAGCCGCGTGGCCAGAGCTTTGCCGGGAAGGAGCTCTGTGCGCAGCACTGGCGCGCCCACCACGACCCTGGCCCTTCGCCTGTGCTCGGTGTCCCAAGAGCTTCGCACAGCCGGCCGCCCTCGCCAGCCCCCGCCGCGCGCGCACAGCCGAGCGCGCCCACGCCAGCGCCCAGTGCGGCAGGAGCCTCGTGCACCAGCCGACCCTCGCCGCCCGCTACCGCAGGCACACCGCGGAGAAGCCCGACCAGCGCGCCCAGGGCGAGAAGCGCTCCGGCCGCCCCTCCTCGCTGCTGCAGCGCCGGCCCTCGCCCGCGGGCGAGATGCGCCACCCGCGCCTGGCCGGCCCGACCGTGCGCCTGACCTGCTGCCGGGCGAGCGCGCCTTCCGTGCGTCCAGTGCGGCAAGCGCTTCCCGCAGAAGCCCGGCTTCCTGCGGCACCCGCGCGGCCACTCGCAGGAGAGGCGCCAGCCCTGTGGCCACTGTGGCAAGCTTCACCTGTCCCTCCTGGCTCGTGTACCACCAGGGCGGCCGTGCCAGCCAGGCCTCCCCGTCTTGTGCAGCTTGCGAGAGGGGCTCCCCGACCGATGAGCCACTCGCGGGTCTACTCAGAGATGCAGTGTGGGCGAGGCCCCCCAGGGACCCTTCTGCTGCATCCGGATCTGAGGGCGCCAGACCCGAGCAGGGCCACAAGGGGCGCCCCGGGGGCAGGCAGCTGAGTGACGGTGATCAGGAAGGTCTGGGAGGCTCTCGGCACAGCTGTCTCTCTGGTGTGAAGACAGAAAATGCGGGGTAGCCCCTAGAGGGCCCCCTAAATGGGCCATTGAGCGTGGAGGGGTCCTTGGTGCCCTTTGAGTGCCAGCTGCGTCTCCTAGGGGCACTTCTTGGCGGGGTCAGAGCTTCTCTGTGCTGCAGTCAGGCCCCCAGGGAAGGGCTGTTGTAAAGCAGAGCTTGAGGGGTGATGGCCTCACCTGTTCCAGCTGCTGCTGAATACAGCAGGGGTCTCAGAGTCCCTGTCCTTTTACTGTGATCTGACAATACGGTTGGGGGATTGGGATTTATGTGTTCAATTACTCCCATGCTAGGGGCAGCCTGTGTGGAAATAATGGCGATGTGGTATCTGCTATGAAAGAGTGCGTGCTCTGAGGGGTGTGTGTGTGAACATGTGTGTGCATGTGTGTGTTAGACACATAAAGGGCTCACATCTGGTACAAAGTGGTCATAGTGAAATAGAGGCACATACGCTGGTGTGGGAACCCAGGGGAGAGACTGTGTGTTTGGGAGAGTCCGGGATGCACCCACGGGAGATAACACTGGCTCCATCTTAAAGAGTGAGTGTCGCAGGGGAGGAAATGGTCTCTAGAATTCTGTGTAGCATGAACTGTGTGTTCAGGAAGTAGGAAGTCAGAGTGCCTGGAGCTAGAGGACATGAGGGCAGAATCGAGACGGGAGCATGGACAGGTTGGTGGAGTTGGATTTGTTAAATCAACAAAAATGTGCTGAGTTCTGGGGGCATGTGAGGAAAAGACAGACACAGCCTCCCATGTTATAGGTGAAAGGCCTTGTTTGCTGGACCTAGGAGATTCAAAGTTGTCGTGGAGGCAGTGGGGAGCTGACAGAGGCCTTAAAAAAGTCAAAAAATGTAACAAAACACGTTATGGAAAATCTTTAGAGAAAAGAACTAAACCGATCACTACTGTAATTTTTTTTTTTTGGTGAGGAAGATTGGTCCTGAGCTAACATCTGTGCCCATCTTCCTCTGTTTTGTATGTGCATCACTGCCACAGCATGGCTTGATGAGCTAACCCTGGCCCACAAACTTAACCAATATGCACCAGACTGGTCCCTGCTACTGTAATTTTGATGTCATTTCTTCCAATCTTTTTTCTGTCTCATGCTTTTACACATACTTATATAAAATATAAATGATTAAGTGTTCTACCTTCTGCATTTAAAAAAAACATTTTGCATGTTGCTAAGTAATCTTGTCTCATGCACATCCCTCCTTCACATACCTGTTGGAGTGAGTGATTAAAAACAGAAATGGGCCATGTCACTCCTCAGCTAGAACCTTCAAGGAATCCCAAGGTGTGAATAGTGTCAGAAGTCCTCAACTGCCAACCTCTCCCCTCTCATATGTGACCACCCTTGCCTCACACATCCACCTGGTGCTGAGTATGACCTGGGGCCCAGACTCACCTGGGACCTGAGACTCACCTGGGTGCTGAGACTCACCTGGAGCTGAGACTCACCTGGAGCTGAGGCTCACCTGGAGCTGAGACTCACCTGGGTGCTGAGGCTCACCTGGGTGCTGAGACTCACCTGGAGCTGAGGCTCACCTGGGTGCTGAGGCTCACCTGGAGCTGAGGCTCACCTGGGTGCTGAGGCTCACCTGGAGCTGAGGCTCAGCTGGAGCTGAGGCTCACCTGGGTACTGAGCCTCACCTGGGTGCTGAGGCTCACCTGGGGCTGAGACACACCTGGGGCTGAGGCTTACCCGGGACTGAGACTCACCTGGGCCTCCATCATCATCAAGATGAAGTGCCTCTCCTCCCTTTACCTGGCCACACCCAGCCACGCTCCTGCCTCTGGGCCTTTGCTTTTGCTGGTCTCTGTATCTGAAAGCGCTTCCCCAAACATCTACATGGCTGGCTCCCTCCTCCCTTCAGATCTCTTTTCGGATGTCACTCACTTGATATAAAATAACACCCGCTCCCCGCTCCCCTGGCCCTTTCTCTTCTTCCTCTGCCTGTGTTTCTTCAGAGCACTGACATGTCATTATTTGGTTATGACAGTGCCCCTCCCTGAAAGTCAGCTCCTGGAGATTGGGATTCTATTTTGTTCCAGCTGTATGCCCAGTGCCCAGAACAATGCCTGCCACATGGTAGGTGCTTACTAAATATCTGAATGATTGAACGAATGTTTTGTGTCTCTTTCTACTAAAAAGTAAATTCTTTGAAAGCACCCATCATTTTCCTCTTCTCTGTACCTGTCCTGTTTAGCACAATGCCTGTTTAGCATACAGCAGGTGCTTAATAAACGTTGAATGATCTCTCAAAATGGCTACATTCAATTGAGTGAATGTTGTTAACTATTCTATTACTGGGCATTTAGGGTTTTTCCGACTTTATAGTCAACAGAGTGATGATCTTCCTAGGTTCATTATTTTCCATGGGTGTTTATTTCTTTAAATTCTCAGAAGTGGCATGACTGAGTCAATATTATAAATACAGTATTGCCAAATTGCTTTCCAAAAGAGTTGGGGAGGACTGAGTATGTAGGAGGTCCCACTTCACCAGCCTTGCCATCTTAGGATGTTAGTGCTAGATAACAAACAAAAACAAAACAACAACAATAGTATCTTATTGATCGAGAGAGGTTTTTGGAAGGCAATTAATTTTGTAGATATTATGGGCTGAACTGTGTCTCTCCAAAATTCATATGTTGAAGTCCTAACCCCCAGTATCTCAGAAGGTATCATATTCGGTGAGAAGGCCTTTAAAGAGGTGATTAAGGTTAAATGAGGCCATCTGGATGGGCCCTAACCCGGAAGGACTGGTGTCCTTATAAGAAGAGGAAGAGGCACCAGGGATGCCTGGTGCACAGAGGGAAGACCATGTGAGGACACAGGCGGAAGGCGGCCATCTGCAGCCAAGGAGAGAGGACTCAAGAGAAACCAACCCTGCCAGCACCTTGATCTTGGACTTCCAGCCTCCAGAACTGTGAGAACAAACTTCTGCTGTTTAAGCTGCCCAGTTTGTGGTACTTTGTAATGGCAGCCCCAGCAGACGAAGACAGTAGGTAAATGCTGATGGCTGTGCAGAGGGTGGACAGCTAATAGGACAGAGAGAATGAGCCGAGGCTGGCAGGGGGAGGCTGCAGGCACGCCCCCCGGACCTCTTCTCTCTGTGGACGCTCCACCGGGGTTTGCTGAATGCTGCAGGTGCCGGAGGTGCTCACCTCTGCTTGCTGAGCCCGAGAAGGCGTTCCGTCAGAACTTTGTCATTCCAGAAAGATCCACCGAACCTGAGTGATGTGCCAGACACCGTGTTAGATGATGGGGCTACAGAGGCAAATAAAGCAGAGTGGTTGTTCTCCAGCAGCTCAGTCTAGCGGGGGACTCCTGTAAATAAATAAGTTATCCCACTAGCACTAGAGCCAGTGTTCCGTACATTTAATTTAGAGTGCCTACAAACTGCAAGTGTGCATCCTTTTTCACTTGTATTTTATTATAATTTGCACAAACAACTGGGTTTGGGAACTGTATTACTCCTAATATCTTTAAAATATTGTGGATGTTTTAATAACTTTTATATTTATTTTTTGTACTAAAAAAATGTACATGTTTATGCGCAACATAGATGCCCAGTGGGAGGGGGTGGAGGTGAGGGAGAGTGTCACAGAAATGGTGATATGTAGGCTGCATTGTGTTTCTGTTCTATTACACTTTCTTCCTTTTTTAGATAGGTAATAAAATATTGAAATAAATAATATATTCGCATGGTTCCGAATTCCAACGGTATAAAAGGGTATGCAGTGATAGCACTTCTCACCCTGCCCACCCACCTTCCCCTCCCTGAAGGCAACTAGTGTTGCCAGTTTCTTGTGTATCTTGCCGGAAATTTTTCATGCCTATATAAGTGAATATATTTTCTCCCCCTTTCTCCCCCCGCTAATGGTAGCATGCTATGGTGTATACACACTGTCTGCGGCTTGCCTTTTTGTTTCTTCTTGGCAGTCTTTCCATATCAGTGTATTTTTTTATGGCTACTTATTAGTATTTGTAGGATGTTCCATGATTCATTTAACCAGTCCTCAGATGAGGGACGTTGGGGTTGCTTCCAGTGTTTTGGAATTACAAATAATGTTGCAATGGAATAACCTTGCACAAACATCATTCCACAAATGTGTGCCTATATCTCTAGGTTTCCAGAAGTGAAATTTCTGGGTCAAAGTTATGTGCTTTCATAATTTTGAGAGTTATTGCCAGATTCCTGCCATGAAGGTGTATCGGTGAGTGCTCCTGCCAGCAATGCTGAAACATGCCCGTTCCTGCACGCTCGCCCCACCTCAGTGAGGCATCAGACTCTGCTATCTAGCATCTTAAAGGAGTGTACCTGGACTTCTCGGAGAAGGAGGCCTGGTAAGGAGGGGGAGCTGGAGTTGGAGCTGTTGTTGATGAAACCCCAAAAGTAAGGGAAAACTGACGGGGAACAGAGACTCTAGACTCTCCAATTAAACTGGGCTTGCTCTCGCTATCATAGTAATGGCAATCTTGCAGCGACTTGTTATTAAGCATTGGCTATGTGTCAGGTCCCGCTCTAAGGACTCTCAGCAGGAGGCAGCACATTTTTTCTGAAAAGGGATGGATAGTACATAGTTTTGGTTTCACGGGCGGTGTGATGGCTGTTGCAAGCACTCAGCTCTACCCGTGTAGCAGGACAGCAGCCTCAGGGGGGTGGGAGTAGCTGTGCTCCACTGAACTTTACTTACGGATGCTAACATTTAAATTTCATATACTGTTCAAGTGCTATGATATAGTATTATTATTTTTTAAAATAACAGCTAATTTTATTGAGCACTCACTCTGTACCATTCCTCCCACCCCAGCAACTTAAAAATATCAAAACCATTCTTTGCTCATGGGGTTATACCCGCGCAGTGGGCTATATTTTGTGGATCCCTGATCTAAAGGATCTCATTTAATCCTCACAGTTGTAGGGCCTTTTATAATTCCCATCTAACAGATGAGGAAACAGGCATAGAAAGGTTAAAGAGAGAAAATATCTGAGTTCAAGCATTTTAGGATGCGGCCACACTCGCTGCTTCAGCCGATGCACCATGGCGGCCCGAGCAGAGGAGGAGCCGTGCCCCACTGCCGACCGGCCTTTCCACTGCCCTCCCCTGGCCAGGCGCCCCCCTTCCCCGTGCTCCCTGCAGTCTCCTCCTCACCTGGCCTCCTCCTGCAGGAGAGGGCCTGCCCACCCCCGGCATCATTGTGAGGAGCTGTGTCTGTGTGGTGTGTGTGCTGGGCAAACAGGCAGCGTTCCTGACCACAGGGGTGTCGGCAGTTCTGACTTCACCACTCTGCGGCTGCCATTGATTTTCTCCTGATCTGGGTTGAATATCTCTTTCCCTTCTCTTCTCGGCCCTCCCCCTTCCTTGGGGGACAAAGGTCTCCAGGGAAAACTATTTCCTGGCCAGAGAAGCTGCAGCCCCGGCCATTCCAGAGACCCCTGTGTCAGAGCAGGTCAGCAAAGCTGGAGAAGCTGGTACTAAATGGCCTGGAGGTGCTCAGGCCAAAAGAAGCCACTGCATTGTTCCCCCTGCAGGCCAAGTCCCCGCCCTGGACTCGGGGCCTAGGCAGCCTCCTGCATGGAGGCTGTATTAGGCCCCTAGGGCTGCCATAGCAGAGTACCACAAACTGGGTGGCTTAAACAACAGAGGTCTATTGTCTTACAGTTCTGGAGGGTAGAAGTTTGAAATCAAGGTGTTGGCAGGGCCACGAGTCCTCTGAGACTTTGGGTAGAATCCTTCCTTTCCTCTTCTAGCTTCTAGCTTCTAGTGGTGCCTGTCCATCCTTGGTGTTCCTTGGCTTATAGATGGTTCACTCCAATCTCTACCTCCATTGTCACATGGCATTCTCCCCGTGTGTCTCTGTCTTCACATGGAGTTTTCCTTTTCTTATAAGACACCAGTCATATTGGACTTGGGCCCACCCTAATGACCTCAACTTGATGACATCTGCAAAGACTCTATTTCCAAATAAGGTCACATTCCCAGGTCCTGGGGTTAGGACTTCAACATATCTTTTTGGGAGACACAATTCAACCCATAACAGGGACCTTGCCTCTTGGCAGACACGCACGGTGAAGGGCCCACCTCAGCACCAGATCTTGTCTCCCAGTGGGCTATAATGTGAGTGAAACAGGAGGACATTCATGTGTGAAAGCCAGAATAGGGAGAAGGCAGCTGCCCGACCTCTTGACCTGCAGTCAAACGCCCTGAGCTCTAGCTACAGCACATTGGCAGGTCTCATCCCTTTTCTCTCTTGGACTTACACTCAGTGCCCGCGTGGCTTATTAATTCCCATGGGGGTCCTGCTGTGCTACAAACCACCCTTGGGCCTTGGTGCCTCCTCTCCAGGCCCCTATCCCACCCCTCACCCAACACTGTGGGCAACAGCCATCCGTGAACCTTGTCAAAAGCTTCACCTGATTCCTTTGCTCTTAATGCCGTTTTCACCTGGAATTCCTTCCCCACCTCCCCTGTTTATTAAGTCAGCTCCTCAGAGTGCATGACCCAGTTCAAAAAGGGAGCGTGTCATTACCCCAGCTTCTGATCAGGATTCTAATTAATGCTCTCTCTTCTGTGTTCCCATAGCACCTGGCTCATACCATGTTATTATCACTTGTTGCCATGTTGGGCATTTCCACCAGCCTGTTAGCTCCTGAGGCCAAGAGCTGTGTGGTTGTTAGGGTCAGGCACACAACAGGCACCTACTAAGCATTTGTTAGATGAATGACTGATAACCATCAAGGAATCTATGGCTGTGTATGGCTTCAGACAGCTCTGGGCAGCAGAAGTGATAGGTTGCTAGTCTTCCTTGATATGGCAGACTCAACTGAGGAGGCCCCAGAACTGCAGTGATGGCTCCCTGAGGCCATGTCTTGGCTACCCCTGACTTCTTTTGGAGGACCTCCCTCCCTCCCTGTACTATAGACATGTATTCTGAGTGGGAGCAAATACATTCTTACATGACCTCACTCCTGAAATGGTTATACCACTCAGGGACCCTGACCCCTGGTGGCAGTGGTTGGTCATGGATAGGCACAGAACAAGCCAGGCCAATCAGAGTCCTTCTCTAGAATTTTCCAGAATTAACCCTTTTTCTCTCTAGCAACCAAGATGTAGGGATGTGAGCCTGGAGATGTTGGAGATGAGGTCTCAGCTGCACGGAGAGACTGGTTTGGGAGACTAAAGCTGACATAAGAGAGAACAAAAGAAAAAAGCTGGAGGGAGAGAGTCCTGATAACATCCGAGTTCCTGGAAGTCAGCTTCTTCTCTAATATTCCCATTGTTGGGACCCAATAAATTCTTTCTTAAATTTTGTATGAGTTGGGGGCCGGCCCGGTGGCGCAAGCGGTTAAGTGCGCGCGCTCCGCTGCGGCGGCCCAGGGTTCGCTGGTTCAGATCCCGGGTGCGCACCGACAGACTGCTTGGCAAGCCATGCTGTGGCGGCGTCCCATATAAAGTGGAGGAAGATGGGCACAGATGTTAGCCCAGGGCCGTCTTCCTCAGCAAAAAAAGAGGAGGATTGGCGGATGTTAGCACAGGGCTGATCTCCTCACAAAAAAAAAATACTTTCTGGGCAAGCCCTGTGGCTTGGTGGTTAAGTGCGCGCGCTGCAATGCTGGTGGCCCGGGTTCGGATCCCGGGTGCGCATCGAGGCACCACTTCTCTGTCCATCCTGAGGCCGAGTCCCACATACAGCAACTAGAAGGATGTGCAGCTATGACATACAACTATCTACTGGGGCTTTGGGGGGAAAAAATTAAATAAATAAAATCTTTAAAAAAACAAAAATTTTGTATGAGTTGAAATTTAATCTCTACCACTGACTGCCAATGTTAATACAACAAAATTCTAGGGGTGAAATAATATTAGTAGAACCATGCTTCTGAGAGGGGGTGTAGCTCAGTGGTAGAGCATTTGACTGCAGATCAAGAGGTCCCTGGTTCAACTCCAGGTGCCCCCTTACTTTTTTCACTCATAGAACCCACCTTAGAGTTCGTCTGTCAGGGGAGAGTATTTGGGAGAAGAGGTTAGGAGAAATGGGAGATTCTTCAGGAGCTGGAGAAATGGATGCTGGGTAAACAGACTCAAGAGATGTCCACTTGAGGGAGTGATCAGATTGGAACTTGAAACAAAACCAAACCTTGTCTGGCCCTGCAATATTTGGGTCGGAGGAGGATGAGACAATAGACTGTTGTGATAATGATGTGATGAGCTGGGCTAAGCATTGCTCCTTCTCAACAATCTACTCTCCTGGAGGTCTAGTCCCACAGCTCTTGCAACCTTCTCGACCCCCTCCCTCATGCTATGGACAAGGACATTAAGGAGAAAATAATTTCTCTTTGTTGCTCTGCACATGAAGCTCAAGCCCAGAAGGGCTCTTGGCCTTGGATGCAGAGCCCAGTCCTGGCGACCTGAAACCAGGATGATGCTCACATTGTCCCTTGGCAGATAATCTGCAGTGGGGACAGTTCTGTGGACCATGAGCTCCTTGAGTGCCAAGATGGATTCTTAATCAGCTGGGGGTCCCCAGCACCTGGAACAGATGGGAACATGGTAGACTTTCAATAAAAGGCGTGAACCAGCCACTGGCACCTCTTCACCCCATCCTCCTTCTCCTTAGCTGACCTCCACGGTCTCTTACACAATGTCTCCCTCCTCCGTAAGGCTCCCCACCCCCAAGCTTCTCCAGGTGCAGTTCTGAGAAGGAGGCCCTTGTTGAAGCAGCTCAGGGAGAGGCGGGCACATAGAGATAGTCTAATTTGTCAGCACCAGGCTCTGAGGAATAAAAGCTTGCAGAAAAACATTGAAGTTTTAAGGAGGTACCTGGAGTTTTTCACTTGTGGTTCAACCACCTGGCCTGAGTTCTGTCCTTTGTTCTGCACTAAACTCAAATGAGCTTTCCCATTTCCCACTTTGAGGAGGTGGGGGCACTTAGCAGAGCTGTTCATATAGGATTTATTTCCCATTCATTCATTCATTCATTCATTCAACAAATATCTATTAAACACTATGTCCCAGATTCTGGCTCAGGGCTGAGCATTCATAAGAGAATTAAGGATCCCTGTTCTCAAGGGGCTCATAGTCCAGTGCGTGGCAGGTGGCCCTAAGCTAAGCACTGTGGCATACAACGTAGGAGTCTGAGATGCACATCTTGCTATTATTATCAATAATACTACTGCCTTTGAGGTCTTGATTTCAAACACAGTATCTGACCATGACCTTCTATCCTCTGACCTTGTCAAGTCCTCTTTCCATTGCCTGTATCGCTTTTCACTACCCATCTCGCCCCTGTGTCCTCTCCTCCCTGCCCACACAGCTGAGATCCCATGGCCCAGCTCATCAACCACTCTCTTGCAAATCCTCTTACCTGTTTGGCCCTCTCTCCCTGTATTGTACCTACCTGGCAAAATCACGACCCAGGTATTCACTTAGTCCACGCCCACATCTGAGCAGCCAGACAGTGCCAGGGAAAAATCATATCACACAACTGCTGACGAGATTTACCTGTGACCAGGATAGCGTGTTGGCCTTGAACATAGCTAGGCAAGTCCAATAGCCTTGTATGATACACTTGCTTTCTCACTTTCGGAGACGGGTGCTTCAACTCTTCCGCGCTCTTCTCAAGTCCGCAACAATTCCTCCCTACCTTCTATTGTAGTCGAATATCTTGACTATTCAGAAATTGATGCTATCGGATGAGAACCATCTTCACCTTTCTTCCATCAATCCCAAACAACCAGTCTCCAACTGTATTCATACAATCTGTCTTCCCCTCTATTATGAAGTGTTTTCATTCTCATCTATCACTTGTAAGTTAAATTCCTGTCTTCCCTTCTCAAGGGCCCCACTGTGATTATGTCTTCTGTCTCCTGCATCAACATTTTCTTCCTCTCTATGGGATTATGGTCATAGGCATACAAGCATGCCTTAATATCATCATCTTTAAAAAAAATCTCTCTTAGAGAAAGACAAACATCACATGATTTCACTCATATGTGGAATATAAACCAACACATGGACAGAGAGAACTGTATGGTGGTTACCAGGGGCAAGGGGGTTGGGGGATGGGCACAAGGGGTGAAGGGAGGCATTTATATGGTGACTGACAAACAATAATGTACAACTAAAATTTCACAATGTTATAAACTATTAAGACATCAATAATAATAATAAAAAAAAGTCTCTCTTGATCCCATGACCGCTGCAGTTCCTGCCCAGTTTCTCTGCCCACTTTCCCAGCAAAACTGCTCAGAAGGATCCTCTGTACTCACTGACTCCACTTCCTTACATCCCACTCCAATCCAGCTTTCATTGTACCTGCTCCATGGAAACAGCCTTTATCGAGGTCATCGGTGACCTATATTTGGTCAATGTCTTGCCAATGCGGGAGGCCAATTCTCTCTCCTCTTTTCACTTTTTACTTTTACTCCTCTCACATTTTTGCAAGGATGACCACTCCCTCCTCCAAACGTGTGAAGACTAAGCTTTCCAGACCCTGCACTCACATTCATCCTACCCCACTGGCTGCTACCCCTCTTTCACCAGCCTTGAAATGTTAGTGCACACAGGGTAGTGTCCTGGGCTTTCTTGTCGCCTCTGTCTAACTCCTAATTCCATGGCTTCAAATTCCGTTTACATGATGATGACTCCCAGATTACATTCCTAGCCTGGACCACTCCTTACTCTCCAGACTGGAATATCTACCTGCCATTGGATATCTAATGGGAATCTCTATATAATTCATCCATCACAGAACTATTGATTTCCCACCCTCACCCAAATCTGCTCCTTCCTAATCCTACTCTAGCCCAGCAAAGGAGCCACCATCCACCTGGGGGCTCAGGCTAAAAACCTAGGCCTGGTTCTTGACTCGCCTTCTGCCCTCACATTTCACATCCAGTCCAGCAGTAACTCTTCCCTGCTCTACCTTCAAAGTTCTTCCTGTGCCCGACCATTTCTCATCAGCTCCACAGTTCCCCAACAATCTCCAGTGTGATTTCCTGGGTTGCACTCTTCTCCCTTCCAATCAATTCTCCCCCTAGCAGCCAGAGTGATATTTTAGAAATGAGCTCCGACCATGTCCCTCTCCTGCTCCAAAGCTCCGATGGCTTCTCATCACACAGACTGAAATAGAAATTTACCAGCGAGGAGCTTGTGGCTCACCTATCTCTCCAAGCCCATCATCGGCCATTTCCCACTTTGTTCTGCTGCATCCACATTGATCTTCTTTCTGTTCTCACAGCACTTCAAGCTCTTTCCCTTTTCAGGGTCTTAGCCTTTACTGTTCCATCTGTTTGGACCGTTCATCCCCTAGAGCCTTTCCTGTCTTGCCCACTCACTCAATTCTATTCAAATGCTGCTTCTGAGAGGCTTCCCCAATGACTCCATCTAAAATAGTACCTCTACCCTTGTAGTCACCTATCTGCTTACCCAGTTCGTGTTTCCATCTGGCCCTTGTCACAACCTGAAGTTTATATTGTATCTTTATATTAGTATAATATAAGTTTATATTATATTTTGGTTGTTGTTAAATTGTTTATCACCTACCTCTTCCCCTAGAATATAAGCTCTACAAGGGCAGGGACATTAACTGTCTTAGACTTTGTCTATTCCCAGCACCTGGAACTGTGCCCAGTGCATTGTAGATGCTCAATAAATATTTGTTGAATCAACGAATGAACGTTGGATGGATTGAAATAAGAGCTACACATGTGGAAAGTGCAGTTTCACCCAAGGCCACGTGGGATGTGGACCACAGTGTCAGCACATGGGCAGGCTGAGGGGTGAGTCCTTGGGTCTGCAGTGTGGTGGGGTGGAGGGCTTCTGGTCCATCATGAGAGGAACGAGAATGGCAGTGCCTACTTTAGTGAGCAAAACAGGACAAGACAGGTGACAGGCACCAAGGTCTGCCGCTGTTACCCTGCAGGCAAATGCACTGCCATTGAACTGTACCTCCAATGCTTCGGTTAGAACCAATTAATGCCTTTGCACCTGTGCATCCTCAGCCTGGGCTCCAGTAGAGGCTTTGGGAGGCTTTTGCTGGAGCTTGAAGACCTACCAGCGGCTCAAGAGTTAAAATAATATAAACTGTCTAACAGCCAGGTAGAACAAGACTTGCTAGGTAAGTATTCATATTGTGATAATTTATTGTGAGAACATGTGACAGTGATATTCAAAAGATTTAACAATGAGCTAAGCATTCAGAAGGATGGTGACCACAGTGATGGAGCAGAGTCCTTGAAGCCCCCTGCCAAGGCAGCCTTATTTTCTTTAGTTATTGTATCTTGGGAGATGGGTGGCTGGCAGCTCAGGTGGACTGGGGTGACCTGAGACATCAGTATGGAAGTATGTCAATGTTATAACCACAGGTGGAGCAGCACCCGTGTCCAGCTAAATATCTGACTTGTGTGTGATGAATGGGGGCTGTGGATGATCATTGGGCGGAGCAAGGAGAAATTAGCTGCTGTAAGGGTGAGCTCACTCAGGGTGGAAGGAAGGACGGCAAGCCGGGTGTCCCACACGGTGAGCAGCTGTCTGAGGGGTCTCCTGGATGGCTTCCCAGGTGGAGACAATCACATTCCACGTCGGTGAAACTGCATTGTCACCCACACTTCCCGCTCAGGTATCCCGGGGACATCCCTTCTTTCACACAGCTTACCTGCAACCTCCATTTTTATCAGTCACCATAAGAAGCAGATTGCATGTGGCAGGCTGGACTCTCCTCCTCCTCCAACCGCCAAGTTCTCTAAGTCTAAGGCCCAAGTGTGACAGTGCGCTGATGTTACTTGCCATGTTGTCCCAGCCCCTGCCTTACTTCCCGGCACAGGTCCAGCTTCCGGGAATATAGAGACGTGTGTGATGTGTGGGATGATGGAGGTGTGTGCGAAGCCCCTGGGGAGCCAGAGCAGAGGCAACGGGCATGGAGTCTCCACAGAGGCAATGATCTGCGAGCTCTGCTCAATCAAGGAGAACAGTTCCAGTGCAGAAGGGTCTATCTGCGGAGTGTGGGGGTGGAGTGGGGAACAGTCCTGCCAGGCCGGGGGAAGCACTGGTTGTGGAGATGGGCTGGGGAGACAGGAGACGCCATGCTGTGCCTGGCATACCTTGTCTCACACGTTCCCCTAAGTTTGGGCATTTACGTAGTTTCCAATTCTTTACCATTTTAAGGGGCATTGTGATAACAGAGAGTTTATCAAAGGATCTTTGCTGTTGATGCTGTTTGTTTTTTAATTTTGTAACATTTTATCAATAGTACTGAGAGTAATGTCTGTTGCTTACTTTGCTCCATGTACTTCTAAGTGACTCATCTCATTTCACATCCATAACAACCACAGGAACAGGTACTCTTGTTGTTCCCACTTTAAAGATATGGAAATAGAGGCTCAAAGAGGTTAAATGACTTACTTAGGATCCCACAGCCGGTAAGTGGTAAAACCATGATAGAAAGTTAGGTCTGGAGTCAAGCCCAGTTCTCTGACTCCAGGGCCCTAATTATTATCATTATTATTACAATATACTCACTTCATTCTCTTGCTAGGAGTCCATTTTGTTTTCACACGATAACTCAGTTCCCCCTGAGACCAGAATTCATGGCAGCTTCATCCCCACCATCCTCCCCCTGACCTGGGTGTCCTTCCCCAAACAGGATGATAGCGGTGGCCTGAGAGAGCAGAGAACTGACTGGAGGTCAGTGGAGGGAGGTTTGGGGAAGGGAGTGGCCAGAGGGTGATGTCCTTGTGGAGGATCTCCCAGCAGCAAAGGCACTCCTTGGGACCTGGACGTTGGGGTGCAGACAGACCTCAGGGCAGGAAGAGGTCTCTGCTTCCAGAGCAGGCTCACGTGAAGCTGGGTCCCAGACAAGGGGTTACCAATGACTGGCCTGGGCAGTGCCTCACTCCCAGAGGGACAACAGGGAGCCTAATGAATTGTGGGCCAAGTTTGTGCCAAGGATGAGAAGGATGGTAACCCAGCCGGTAAGTATTAAGCTCTGTAAGCAAGGGGCTCTCTTTTGCACTGAACCCACCCATTTTGGAGATTCAGGAATGTTGAGAGAAGACAGGAGTTCTGGGTGTGACTGTCGTGATCGACGGGTGATTAGGGTGATTAGATTAAGCGACTGCGTGGTGGGGGGAGGTGGATGGCAGGCAGTGTGGTCCCCTGCGATCACTTCCCTCTCAGCTTCTTGAGGAGCTGACACGAGGGCTCAGGACAGTTAGTGCATCGTTAGAGCCTTGGTGGTGGCTGGTCGTGTGAAACGTACTAATAAGATAGCTTATTTCAGGTGGGGCTAGAGCTCAGTGGTAGAGTACTTGGCTCTATGTTATGAAGATCTTTGGTCTGGGATATCCCATTTTCAATTTTAGAAAGATTTTGGTGCAAAGGCAAAAGGTTAGACAGCCATTTCCCTGACAGCAGTGTCCAGAACTGAGCAGAGTGATTTTCCTGTTTCTAGTTGTTGACACAGGTGTCCTGGGACGAGGGAGAGGGACAAGTAGAGCCTGGCCTAGTAGAAAAGGAAGAGCAATGACTGGTGAAGACACAGAGACACCTTTAGATCTAAGAGGAGGGTCTGAATGCTCTGAGGATGATGTTGTGGGGGGCAGAGGTTTCAGTTCACCTCTGCTCACTTCTCTGTCTTCTCAGGAGTCCTTGAGGCCAAGGTTTTGTCTGCACTTGTTGGCTCTGTTTCAAAAAGGACCCAAGGTTTTGTTGTTATTCAAACATGGTGAGGTCAACAGATCAGATGACTGCCACTGATAATGTAGTTCGCCACTCACAGTTTCCACGAGGAAGGTCACTGGGGGCCGCACAGGGCCACATGGGGAAGCACCAGCGTAGGTCAGGAGACAGAAGGAGTTGGGGGCGGGGCAGGGGGTGCGCGGAGAGCACGGGCAGGAGCCTTTGTTGTGGTTTTCATGGGAAGGAATGGGCAATGGGCAAGGCAGTGTAAGCAGGCTTAGGATTGGATGGTTTGAATGATTCGGCAGGCCCTGGACTATAGGTGTGGTCCCTAGTTGTCCAGTGCCTGGCCCTGGGGTGATTTAGGGCAGTGGGATAGAGCTCTGGACTGCAAGAGCCTGAAAAAGGATGCAGATGAGGGTGTGCAAGGGTTTTGGTTGGTTTGCGCATTAAAGGCATGCTTGTAGGCAAGTGTTTGCTCTCTCTAGGAATTAGCCAACCCTGGGAGGGGCAGTCCCTTCCCCATCCATGAAAGCCCCAAGATGTCAAAACATCATAAAATACATAAAATAAAAAACATGATTAATATAGGTTCCTCCAGAATCAGGAGCTTATAGCAGCTTTAGCCCCCACTGTCCTACCCCTCTGGGACCCCTGAGAACAGTCGAGGAAGCCGAGAACAAAAGGGCCAACCATGACTCTGTGGTGGGTAGGAGGGCAACGAGGCCAGGACTAGCTGAACTACCGGGGGCAAGGGAGGGAGAAGGTCCGAGGGAGGAGTGCGGACGTGGTGGGGGGAGGATCAGAGATTGAAGTGGGGGTGGGGAACTTCAGGGTTCACAGTTCTGGAGGTAGGGCAGTTTCCTGTGATGATCAGGTCCCAGCTGTGTCCTCTGGCCAAAGAGGAGCTGAGGGAGCAGGGATGGGGGAGGCTCATCAACACGGAGGCTGAGACCACCAAGCACAACCAGAGATGCAGGCCTGGAGCAGGGAGTGGAGGGGCAGAGGCCCCAATCATTGGGGCTGGTGAGGGGGCATCCTGGAGGCCGCACAACGACGGCAATGAGGCCAGGAAGGGAGTTGTGCAAGTGGGAGGTGCGAACTTTTGAGAAGGAGAAGTTACTGAAAGACAGAGGGACAGCTAGAAGGGGATGGGCAGGTGGGGTCATGCCCTGGGTGTGAGAGGTACGTGAAGACTCACACGGAGCTTGACAAGCTGTCAGAGGAGAGAGCCAATGATGTCAACTGCTCAGCTGGCCTCCGGGTCCTGGAACAGCCTCTCAGGGCACCTTTGAGAGGCTCAAAAGATGAGAAGGGGGAGAATCACCCAGATGCCCAGGGACGGAGATAGTGGATTGCAGAACTATCAGTGACACGAAGGGCTTGAATGAATCAGTTCTGGGGTGCTTCACTTTTCCTGGATAAGAAGATGAATTTGCTTCCAGGTGTGAAAGCAAATGCTCTACGCTGGTGCTGGTGGCCGCTGATGGGAGACAAGAGGGTGGTGGGAGGCCGCAGAGCTTTGGGGAAGGGAGGGTAAAGTGGGAGAGAGATGAAGCAGACTATGTCCAAGTTGGAGCTGAGAATCTCCTACCTCTCTACCTTCTTTCTCCAAGTAAAATATCAGCCCTTAAAATACTGCCATGGCCCCAGGCAACACTGGTCTGCTTTCTGTCTCCAAGGACTAGTTTGCATTTTCTAGAATTTTATATAAATGGATCATTCCATAGGTACTGTCTTTTTTTGGTCTGGCTTCTTTCACTCAAGATAATTATTTGAGATCTATCTTTATTGTTGTGTCAATAGTTCATTTTTATTGACAAGAAGTATTCCATTGGATGCATACACCACAATTTGTTTATCCTCTCACCTGTCGATAAACGTTTGAGTTGTTTTTGGTTTTGGGCTTTAACTAATAAAGTTGCTGTGAACCTTTGGCACACAAGTGCAAGGATATGTGCTTTCTTTTCTCTTGGGTAAATACTTAGGAGCGGAATAGCGGGGTCATATGCTACGTGTATGTTTAACTTTTTAAGAAACTGCCAAACTGTTTTCCAAAGTGGTTGCACCATTTTGCATTTGCACAGCAGTGTATGAATGTTCCAGTTGCTCCCCATCCTCACCAACCCTCGCTCTGGTCAGTCTTTCTGATCTACATTCTACTGTAATGTCGTAGTATCTCATTGTGGTTTTAATTGGTACTTCCCTAATTACTGATGATGTTGAGCAGACTTTCATGTGCTTATTGCCATCATATGGCTTCTTCCGTGAAGTGTCTGTTCAGATCTTTTGTCCGTTGTTTCATTTGGGTTGTTTGTTTACTTATGATTCAGTTTCGAGAGCTCATTATATATTTCTGGGTCCGGGTCCTGTGTCATATGTATCTGGTTTGCAAATACTTTTTCCCAGCCTGTGACTTGTCTTTTCATTCTCTTAACAGTGTCTTTCAAAGAGCAAAAGTTCTTAATCTTGATGAAGTCCAATTTATCAACCCAGGTTTTAGTGTCATATCTAAGAAATTTTTGCCTAAAAAAAAGTCACACTGCCAGTCCTCAATTTCAGAAAGAAATCAATTGTCTTCTACTGTTGGAAATATGACATAACAATAAAGAATTTATGAAATTTGCTATGTAAAAACGAAATATTTCTGTTTTATGTTATGACAATGTAAAAATTATCAGTTTTTCCTCAACATAAAGCAGCAGTGACAGCACCCTTTGAACATTGTGTGTAACAAATGGGCAGAGGACTCTCCTATCCTGTCGTCTCTTGGCTGCTGCTGTGGTCGCCGCTGTGCTGGAACTCACTTCCTCCCACTTCCTCCGGCTGAAAACCGCACAGCCCCGCAGGGCCTGGAACCCACGTTTCTTGCTTTCCTGGGTAATTTATTTTTTTTATTTTTATTTTTATTTATTTATTTTTTTAAAGATTTTATTTATTCATTTTTTTCTCCCCAAAGCCCCAGTAGATAGTTGTATGTCATAGGTTCACATCCTTCTAGTTGCTGTACGTGGGACTCGGCCTCGGGTTGGACGGAGAAGTGGTGCCTTGGGGCGTGCCTGGGATCCGAACCCGGGCCGCCAGCATCAGAGCGCGCGCACTTAACCGCTAAGCCACAGAGCCGGCCCCTTTCCTGGGTAATTTAAAATTTCGACTGTATTTAGCTATGACTTCTTTCTTGGAAACCACAATTAACTAAAACAATGTCAAAGACCTGTCCCTTCCCCACCCAGGTGTCAGTGGCTGTGCCTCTCCCACAGACTGTTCTCATGATGTGTTCTCTCTGGGTCTCCCCTGTTGCCCCATCTCCCAAGGCGCCAAGCCTAGGCAGAGGTTCCCCTCCTCCAGGGCTGACATCAGCTCCTTCTACATCCCTGCCCCCCAACTCCCTGACCGGGGGCACAACCCTGGGCTACTTCAGTCCCTCGGGCCCATTTCCTAGTACAGCTGCTTAAACAAGTCTTCTTCCCAGAGCGGCTGGAGTAGCACCCATCATGATGGGGGTGGGAAAGGATGACGTCTGGGTAGGGGTCCTGTGTGGAGCAGGAGGCACCAGTGGCCTCACTGCCAGGTTTCTGCCAGGGGGAAGGTTCTCACCAGGCTGGGCTCACCTGAGTTCACCTGGGAGGGAGAGGCTCCTTATAGGCAGGGGGTGGGCCCCAGGACACCCCGTCAGGGGCCAGTTCCTGCTCTGTCAGCTGTGCTGGCTGGCTGGTTGCCACCCCCTTTCCATGCAGTCAGTGATAACTGAAAGTATCACCCCTTGGGTCAATGGAGGGAGGCTCTGGCCAATTCTGGTATGTCGAAGAGGCCGTGAGAAAAGAGGCGAACACAGTGAGTATGGTATCATTTCAGGTGCTAGGTAAACTTGGCACAACCCACAGGAGGTCTAGGATCCTCTCAGTATTTCTGGACAAAACAGCTACATCCCTAAAGCCCTGTGCGTATCATTATTGGAGACAGCTTCTGTGGGGAGAGAGGATGGAGAGGGACGGGCACTGGGGAGGGTTGATAGGGGCCTCAAGACCTTTTTCAGCTTCTCCATTAATGGAGGGCGGGGAGCTCTCTCTGGCTCTGTCCCACACCATCGCCCAGCCTTTCAGATTAGAGAGCAGCCCCCTCCCCTGGTTTACTCCCCATTCTCAGCCCGCACTGAGCTGCCTGCGTCTGCTCTGAAGTCTTGGAACCCATCATCTTCCATGCTCTGGGGGCTCACAAGCAAGCTATCCCAGTGTCCCACCCTCTCCCCAAATCAGTTTTCTCCTCCAGAGGGAATCTGGGGCTGCTTCACCTTATTCCTCCACAATATTTAGCAGGTTGAGTGGGTGAAAGGGGCTGAGTGAATGAAGCATATGGTGGAAAGGGAGAAAGGGGGTCAGCTGTGTCTCAGGCTGCAGTGTCCTGGCCAGATTCTTGGCCCAGACCTGCTCCTCTATCCATACAGAGACCTCTCTGCTCCTCAGTGCTCTAGTGCAGGAGGAGAGGAGGGGAGCAGAGCTCCGTTAGGCTCGGGAAGCCAATGACTGCCCACTGCAGTGAAGACAGAGCAGGGGTGGCAGAGGTAAGCAGAGCCGGAGAGTGAGGAGGAGAAAATGGAAGAAGGAAGGATGAGCCTGGCACATAGAAGCTGGTTGGTAGGTGTCTATAGACGACAGTGAGAGCCAGACTGTCATGGGGCAGACTGCCTGCTCCTGGGAGCTTGCCTGTAGGAGTCCAAGAACAGTAGTCAGCTGCACAGTTCAAGAGGTGTAATTAAGGCCTAAAAGCAGGCTTGGGGGTATAGCTCAGGGGTAGAGCATTTGACTGCAGATCAAGAGGTCCCTGGTTCAAATCCGGGTGCCCCCTTGCTGAAGTCACTTTTAGCTGTGAAGTAGTAAATAAGGAGGAGGCAAATGATTGCTCTCGTCACCCATATTGGCCTCTAGCCCCTGATGGCACCTCAATTCCCATATTGACTGTCCTGTGTTCTAGGACAAATGCTGTGCTCTGGTGCTGTGCACATGGGTTCTGTTCTGGTCAAACCTGTGTCCTCATCTCTAGAATTAGACAACAGAGGGGAGGTTTTGGGGATTAACTGTGGTCATAGCAAGTCATGCTGTGGGTCACCGCCCTTCCCCCAGTAACAGTGGCTGTGAGTCCCACTCATTGCATTAACAGGAATCCAAACGTTTCCTGGGATGATGAGCACACTTTCCATGTGACATCAATCTCAAGCCCCACTGAGTTCCAGACACACTTGATCCATTTTTGTTTTATCTTTTTTCTTATTCTTCCCTTGGCCTGAAAGCCTCCTCAGCTTCTTCGTCTGGCAAACTCCTCCTTGTCCATTTCCTCCAGGAAGCCACTCCTGACTCCCCAGGCAGAGTAGCTCCTTACTCCCTGCTCCCACAGTTCTCTGCTTGGGCTTCTGCCACTCTGGAAATATTTTGGTTCATGGGTTAGTCTCCTATTTGGACTAAGACTCTTTGGGGAACAGGGACAATGTTTCATTTGTCTCTATGTCCTCAACATGGATGACTGGGGCTGGCAACTAACATGATCTGTGAGTGTTTGTTGAGTGACTGAATGAATGAGTGAAACAATGAGCACCCTCCTTGAGGCCTTAGAGTATGGAGGAGGCTCTCCCTTCTCTAAATGTGAGGTTCAATGAAGACCTGGAACCAACAGCTCTTGTCCTGATAACTTTGTGCCGGCTCAGGTAGAAACACTAGTATAGACTCAAAAGACCTTTCCAGGTGTAAAGGCTGGTGCCATTACCACAGCTTGAGGAAGAGGAGGGCTGGAGAGGAGGACTAGATAAGGTTGGAGAGGGGAAGAGGGGAGAGTGGACTATAGCAAAGAAGATTTGCCACCTTTTGGGACACGCAGAAAAACAGTGAAATATAGACACATAGGTATCCTGGGTGTAGTACCATGGGTGAAAATGTTCTAATGAAAGGTCATATGCAGGTGGGGGTATAGCTCAGGGGTAGAGCATTTGACTGCAGATCAAGAGGTCCCTGGTTCAAATCCAGGTGTCCCCTACTTCTCTCCCCTTTTAAATTACTGCAGCAGGTGCTGGAATTTCTAACCCTTCCTGACACATTTAACCATTAAATAATGTGCTTTGTCTTGTGATAAAAACTTAGGGTCTATATCAGGACCAGCTCCAAGAAAGCTCTCATGATTATCATCCAAACAGCAGCTACTGGCGTCAGATTTCAGATTTCCCTGAAGAGGCTGATGAAGTTAGCCCAGCCCACTCCCACCTCTACCTGGGGACTGTCGCCTTTCATGGCCTGCATGAGGACTTCACTTACTTTCTCTAAAACTCTCATTTACTCAACCTGGCTGTAATCTCCAGGAAGAAGGCTGGCTCTTTGTTCTTGCTGCTACTACTTGTGCAGTATGGATATCCATCTTCCTGCTTTCCAGAGATGACTGTAAGGATTTGAGAACCATATCAAAAGCAAAGCCTCTGTCCTCTCCCTGGGAATTTCTTAGTGGTGCTGCATCTACCACAGACTTGGACCACTTGATTCCACTTCTCCCTCCTTTCTCTCCTACCATTTTTTTCTTTTTTAACCTGGGTCAGTACTTCCTTGGGGAGAATGCCTAGAAGTAGACTCTATATAATAATTTTTCAAAATTCAGATAAAATATTTAAGACATATAAAAGGTATAAAAAATCCTGATGAGGAATCTCCATGCTCCTTAATGAACAAGGTAATTTGAAATAATCTTTCCTATGAGGAGACATAAAAAAGCTCAGAAAATATTACAAACATCTCATTGAAAGCATCAAAGAGCTAACTAGTTAGACAGGAAATTCTGGATGGAGATTTGGGAAGGATGAGAAATGGAAAGTTAAATCTCCACAGTGGAGGCTGCTTTGGCCCTGAGCGTGTTTTCCAGTCCAGAAGAGGCAGCTGAGAGGCTAAGTGGAACTTTTGAAAGCCTCTCAGGGTGAGGGGGATAGAAGTCAAAATTCTGGGCCCACCTAGAGTAGGGACACTAGTGAAACCATCTCTGGCTTTGGGCTAGGACTCTGAGAAGTAAGAGTGAACCGAAAGGAAACAGCCACTGCTGATCTTTGTGACATCTGAATGGCCCAGAAAACTCAATACCTTGAAGGTATCCTGACTGCTAGAGCCCCTCAGATACTTGGAAAAACCAAATGAAGGAAGATATTGCCATCACTACACATTAGTTCTACAAATAAATTTTGGAATACAATGTTCAACACATAGTCAAGGATAACTACGTACACAGGGAAGCAAAAAACCATCAACGAAAATCAACGAAAACAACAGACCAAAGAACTAAACACGGGAATTTTTTATATTAGACCTGCCAGAAATACACTGTAAAATAACAATGTTTGCTGTGTTCTGGAAGATAAAAGACAAGCTTAAAAATTTCAATAGGAAACTGGAAAGTATAAGAAGTAACTAAGGAGATTTGAAAAGAGAACAAGATAGAAATTTTATATCTAAAAATCAATAGCTAAAATAAAAACTCAATGAATATGTCTATGTTCTACTCAATGAATAGTTTCAGCCAAGGAGAAAAATCAGCGAGTTAGAACATTGGGAAGAAAAATTATCCATTATAAAGCATGGAGAGACAAAAGTATGGCAAATACAGAATAGACAGTAATAAATATAGAGGATACAATGAGAAGGTCTAATGCACACTTAAGTGAAGTCCTGGAAGAAGAAATGAGAGAGAATGAAGTAGATGCAGTGTTTGAGGAGACAATGGCTGACACTATTTCACAACTAATGCGAGACGTCACTCGTCACATTCAAGAATCTCAATGAATCTCAAACATAGTAAACAAGATTAAATCCATACCTAGAGTTACTATAGTAAAATTGGAGAAGTCCAGAGACAATAAGAGCCTCTTAAAAGCATCATGACAAGAAGACATATTACTTTTCAATGGAGGGCCTATTGGATTGAGAACTGAGTTCTCAAGAGCAGCAATGAAGGCCAGAGGGCAGTGGAATTGTGTACACTGAAATACTGTAACGGTTAACACAAAATGCTATACTTAGGTAAAATATCCTTCATGAGTGAAGGTAAAATAAAGACAATTTCAGACAAACAAAAACTGAAAGAATTTGTCAACAGCAGGTATGCACTAAAGAAATTCTAAAGGGTATATTCTAAATGATCTAGACAGAAGGGTTGAGATGTTGGAAGGAAGAAAGAGGCAAAGAAATAGTAAATATATGAATAAATCTAAGTGAACATTGACTGTATAAAAAATAGCAATAATGAGGTTAAAACAACTTATGGAATAATGCAAAAAACAAAAACCACATATAAGTTAGGAGGGAAGTTATGGAGTTAAAATGTTCTAAGATGCTTGTATTACCTGAGAGTAGGGTAAGTTGTTGGTTAACTATAGACTTTGGGAAATAACTATGTGTATGGAGTTTCTAATATAACCACTAAAATAGAAGAAATAGCATTTATATTTTTCAAACTAACAGAGGGAAATATGGCATTATAAAAACCCCAATCAATCAAACAAAAAAAGGAAGGAGGAGAGAAAAACACAAACACTTTCAATAAGTGATGCAAATTGAAAGCACAAAATAAGGTGGTAGATTTGAATATAAATACATCAGCAATTACATTAAAAGTAAATAAATTAAAAGCCCCAGATTAAAAGACAAAGATTGTCATATTGGGTTAAAACAACCAACCAACTATATTCTATTTACAGAAGACACATCTATAAAACTTAGGAATACAGAAAGATTGAAAGTAAAAGAATGAAAAAATATATGACTTGCAAAACATTAACAAAAAGAAGGCAGGTGTATCTTATTGTCAGACAAAATAGACTTTAAGACATGAAATATTAGAGAAAAAAGGTTACTTATTAATAGTAAAAGGCTGAATTTACCAGAAAGATATAAGAATTCCTAATTTTTATGCTTCTAGTAATATAGCTTCAAAATATGTAGCTTCTAGTAATATAGCTTCAAAAATCTGACAGAATAACAAAGAGAAATAAGCAAATCTAGAATTAGAGTGAGAAAGTTTTACGTATCTTTCTCATTAATTAATAGAAGGAGACAAAAACACCATGAATAATTGAGAATTTTTCGTTTAGTTTCTTTTCCTACTCGGCTTTATTGAGGTATAGTTGACAAATAGTTGTAATGTATTTAAAGCGTATAGTATGATGCTATGACACACATATACATTGGGAAATGATTACCACAATCAAGTTAATTAACTCACCCATCATCTCATATAGTTACTTTTCTTTTTTTTTGGTGAGAAGGCTTAATATCTACTCTCTTAGCAAATTTCAAGTATATAATACAGTATTATTGGCTATAGTCACCATGCTGTACATTCGATCCTCAGAACTTATTCGTCTTATAACTGAAAGTTTCTACTGTTTAACCAACATCCCCCTACTTCCCCCACCCCCAGGCCCTGTCAACAACCAATCTACTCTCTGTTTCTATGAATTTGACTTTTTTTTTTTTTAATTCCACACATAAATGGTACCATAGAGTGTTTGCCTTTTTTTAGTCTGGCTTTTTTCACTTTGTATCATGCCCTCCAGATTCATCCATGTTGTCACAGATGGCAAGATTTCCTTCTTCCTAATGGTGAATAGTATTCCTGTGTGTGTATCTCACATTTTCTTTATCCATTCATCCTTTGACGGACACTAAATCAGCATTTAGAGGAATACTTATAGCTTTGAGCAATGTACTGGAAAAGAATAAAAATAAACTAAGAATCCATATCAAGAAGCTAGTAAAAAACTGGATAAAAGAACACTATGAGAGAAGAAGGAAATAAAAGGGCAGAAATTAATGAAATAGAAAACAAACACACAGTAGGGAGGATTAACAAAGCCAAAAGTTGTTTTTTGAAAAGAAAAGTGAGATTGATTAACCTCTGGTAAAACTGATAAGACACATAAGAAAGCAGAAAAAAAACCCCCAATATCAGGAATAAAAAAGAAAAACTGCAGATTCTTTTGACTTTAAATTAGTGATTATAGAACATTATGAAAAATAGTATACAAAAAACATTAAATCTATTTAACAAACACGTACAAAGTACTTACCATGTGGCAGGCACTATTCTATGTACTTTAAAAATATTAATGTATTTAATCCTCATAACAACTCCACAAACTAGCACTACCATTGTGCTCATTTCTATTATCATGTCCATTCTATAAATGGCACAACCAAGACTGAGAGTTAAACAACTTCACCAGGTCACTCAGGTAGGATCCAGAATTTGAACCCATACTTCATGTCTTAAGATTCCAAGGACTTTACCACTATGCTATGGTGAAACTGAGCAAGAACTCAAAAAACACTACAACTTATCAAAGCTGACATGAGAAAAAACAGAAAAGCTGAACAGTGCTCTAAGTTTTAAATAGTTATTTTATTAAAACAATTATTTGAAAATTGTTCCACAAAAAATTTCAGATAAAATGGTTTCGCTGGTGAGTTTTATCACATACTTAAAAAAATAATAACTATTTTTACATAAAAATCTTTCTAAGAATAGAAAAGATGTATGCATTCTACAACTACTTTTGTGAGACTGGCACAGCCTTGACACCAAAACCCAAGAAAGACAGTATAAAATAGTACAGGCCAATCTCCCTCATAAATGTAGGTACGGAAAATTAAATAAATTATTATCTGGCTAGCTCCACACATATATAAATATGATAGAACTTCATGATCAAGTTGGATTTATATCTGGAATGCAAAGTGTGTTTAATTTTACAAAAAGCATAAGTGTAATTCATCACGTTAATAGACTAAAGGAGAAAAATCGTATGATTATCTCAATAGATGTAAAAAAAGAGAGTTTTGATAAAATTCCACATCAATCTGTGATAAACTTTTTTTTGCAAACTAGAAATAGAAGGAAAATTCCTTAATTTGATAAAGACCATTTATAAAAAGTATACTCCATAATATATAGTTAATGGTAAATGTTGAAAGCTTTTCACTTAAAATCAGAATGAGAGAAGATATTTACTATCAACACCTTTATTCAACATTATACTAGCCAGTACAATAAGGTAAGGAAAATAAATAAAATACATAAGGATCGGGAAGAAGGAAATAAAACGTTTAAATTTCTTAGATGATATGATCATATACATAGGAACTCCAAAAGAATCAACAAATAATTAGAATTAATGAGTGTTTAGCAAGACTCCTGGCAGATGCCCTCCATTCCCTTATCCCCTTTTCTTGGCAAAACCACAACTTTTAAAATGATACACTCAAAATTTCAGCATGCAAATTTTAGAAGTCTAAAGTTAATCAGTATCTTTATCCTCCTTCCAAATTTCATAAAGATACTTTAACTCTTATCACCTCATTCCTTATATGTCATTGTTAACCAGTATTTAGTCCTAGCTTTTAAAAAAACTTTATAAATTAGACATTAACATTGTCTAAATGATTTTTAAATTTACTTACATATTTACCAATTTCTTTGTTCAACGTTCCTTCTTGTGTCTCAGACCTCCCATCTGGGATCATTTTACTTTTCTCTAAAGTACATATTTTAGGGCCGGCCCCGTGGCTTAGTGGTTAAGTGCGCGCACTCTGCTGCTGGCGGCCCGGGTTCGGATCCTGGGCGCGCACTGACACACCGCTTCTCCAGCCATGCTGAGGCCGCGTCCCACATACAGCAGCTAGAAGGATGTGCAACTATGACATACAACTATCTACTGGGGCTTTGCAGGAAAAATAAATAAAATTAAATTAAAAAAAAATAAAGTACATATTTTAAAATTTTCTTTAGTGAGGGTCTGTTGGCAGTAAACTCTCTCAGCTTCTGTCTGTTCTTGAAGAATAGTTTAGCTGGGAACAGAATTCTAAGTTGGCTGTCATTTCCTCTCAACAGATCGAATGTGTTGTTGCACTGTCTTCTGGCTTCCTTTGCAACTGTTGAGAAGTCGCCAGCAGTCGAAGCCTTTGTTGGTGATCTCAGGTTTCTCTCTGGCTACTTCCAAAGGACAGAGTCCTAACCCTCAGCCAGGGGACCAAGTACACATTGGAGGGCACAGGGACCAGGTGAGGGGACAGTGGGAAGATCAGAGGAGTGGAACAAACACATCGCCTGAGAAGAGCTTCCCTGCTCCACCCAGAAACTGGATTCAGTGAGAGGAGAGGAAATTGGAACTTGTTTACCACCTTTTGTGACTAAAATGCTAGGGGGCACCCAGATTTGAACTGGGGACCTCTTGATCTGCAGTCAAATGCTCTACCCCTGAGCTATACCCCCTGCTAGACTAGTAAGGTCCAATTACCATCCTCTCCTTGCAGCCGCACCCAGAGCTTCTGCCCTGCTGACCCTTCAGCATGGGTGGCTGAGTTGCCAGACCTGCTTTACTGCCAACTCATCTCCCTGCCTTAGAAGAAGCAACAGGTTCCCTTCTCCCACAGCTCTGCAACCTCTCTGCCTCCAGGCCCTGAATGAGGGCAGTAACCTGGGGAGCAGGAAGGATCTATAGTGACATCTGTGTTGTGGTTTTTGTGTTGAGGACCTGAAAACAGAGACTCAAATGCCCAATGGCCTGGGCAAGCGTGCAACACCTCAAAGATAGAGCACATGTTGACTGGATGTGGATTAGAGCTCTCTGTACAAGGCCACAACCTAGGATAAAGGCTGATCCCTCTCTCATTGTCCCGAATCTCCATATATTCAACTCTTTAACTGCTGGGTGAGATGATCCGTCTGAAGAAATGTTTGAAGAAATGATTTCTCTAAGCTTCAAGTCCACCTTACTGTGGTCTGCTCTGTGATGCTGGGTCTGGGACTCAGTAAACCACGCTTATCCTTTGCCAGGTGGCTTCCTGGTTGGTCCTGCCAATAGGGCTCTTGGAGGGAGACTGGGAGGTTGGAGCAGGAAGAAGCACTTGTTCCTTCCTGCCTGCTTAGGTTCCTGTCAGTGTCACCCAGCAGCGACAGTCCATCCCAGTAGCAATGGTGATTGCTGCCTGCAGTTTAGTGCTCACAGGACCAGCTTTGTCATGTCTCCTCAGGGACACCAGCACTTCCTTAGAGATCTGAGTCCGTGATCCACAGAGATACTGCCCAAGTGTGTAAGATTTAACAAGTTCGTCCTCTTCTGCTTGGTCCCCCAGCCCTGGGACGGTAGCTGCTTCTTGCAGGTACTACCTCCATGATACTTAGTCTTCCCTTTTTGCCTTTCAGTTCTCTCATTCCTGGTTGTTGTGTGTTAATTTTGTCCCCCAAAAGATATGTTGAAGTCCTAGCCTCCAGTACCTCAGAATGTCACCTTCTTTGGGGAGGGACATCAAAGATGTAATTAGTTAGGGTGAGATCACAATGGAGTAGGGTGGGCCCTTAATCTAATATGACTGATGTCCTTCTAAGAAGAGGAGAGAGACACACAGGGAGAAGACGGCCGTGTGAAGACAGAGGCAGAGATTGGAGTGATGCATCTACAAACCAAGGAATGCCAAGGATTGCCACCAGACACCAGAAGCCAGGGATAGGCAAGTAAGAACCCCCCCTAGGGCCTTCAGAGGGGGCATGGCCATGCTGACACCTGGATTTCAGACTTCAAGCCTCCAGAACTGTGAGACAATACACTTCTGTTGTTTTAAGCCATCCATTTTGTGGTACTTTGTTACAGCAGCCCTAGGAAACTGATACACTGGTTAACAATTATTTATATTATATTCTCTCTGTTAAAATAAGTGGTGCAGTTTATGTCTCTGGACTGGACCCTGTCTGATGCAGAAATTGGTACCACTGGGGCCCTGGGAGACAGACTCTCGAAGAGGGTATTGGGGATGGATTTGGTCTCGTCCTTGGTCTTCAAGGCAACGCTGAGTGCCTGACTGGACCCCAACCACGGTCGTTTCTCAGGCTCCACCCAACCTCCTCCTTTATAGAGTGTGGTCTCTATAATACTTGATTTTGTCAGTTCAGCTCAAGGAGGAAAAGAGGACCCTCAAAGGGGGCACCTGGATTTGAACCAGGGACCTCTTGATCTGCAGTCAAATGCTCTACCACTGAGCTACACCCCCTCTGACTACTAGTAAAATCTAATTAATAAACTTCTTTACACTTCCACTTACACACAGGCTGCTCATTCTGACTTAGCAGAGGGCTGCTAGTCCTGTTTAACTGTAAATGCACCCCCTTATGCCGTAACTATCCTCCTTTCCCGCAAAGGACCATCGCTTCTTGGCACCAGCTTGGAAGGTCACTGAAGGTTCCATTTGAGACAATGAAGTCTGTACCTGGCTTGGTATATAGGCAGAAGATGAAGCCCAGAGGCAAGTTCCTGCTTATTGAGTAAGGACTAGAATGTTCAATTTTAGCTTTTCAGTTGAGATCACTTTTAAATATCCTACAGTATCAGACCAAGATGACCTCTCCCACCTCGCCTCCAAATTCCACATCTGTTTAAGGCACTTGAACTTTCAAATTTTCTTTTAGCTTACTTTCTCGTATATCCTGCCCTCACTGCTCACTTTTCCTTCCTGTCTTTCCTTTAGCCGTCCCCTGCCATCCATGCCAACATCAATTTTCTAAGTTCTTTGTTTCTTTGGATTTCTCTCTCATCACCAAATTGCTGTCTTCCTGTGCTTTCCCCAAGTGGTCCAGATGCTTGGTAGATTCCGGGGGAGGTGTGTCAGCATTGATGGAAGAAGGACTCTGTAATAATTAGATGTTGCTGCATAACAAAATACCCTAAAACTTAGCAGCTTCAAACAATAAGTCTTTATTATATCTTGCAGTTTTGGAGGTTTAGGGATCTGGGGGTGGCTTAGCTGGGCAGTTCTGGTTCAGGGTCTCTATGAGGTTACAGATAAGGTGCCAGCTGGGGCTACAGTCATCTGAAGATTTGACTGAAGGTTTGGGGCTGGAGGAAACACTCTAAGCTGGCTCCTTCACATGGCTGTTGGAAAGAGGACTCAGTTCCTCACTGGCTGTTGGCAGGAGGCCTCAATTCCTTGTGGTGTGGGCCTCTTCACAGGGCTGCCTGATGTATCCTCATGACACAGCAACTGGCTTCCCCCAATGTGTCTCGTCCAAAAACACTCTCACAGACACACTCAGGGTAATGTTTGACCGAATATCGGGGTTCCCTGTGACCCAGTGAAATTGACACATAAAATTAATCATCACACATGATAAGCGTATATTTATGTTTGTAAGAACTTGCCAAACTGTTTTCCAGAGTGGCTGTACCATTTTACATTCCTACCTGCAATATATGAGTGATCCAGTTTTTCTGTATCCTTACCAACATAAAATTTAAAAGTTATCACCTTTTTAATTTTACTCATGCAGATAGGTGTGTAATGATATCTCATTGTTTTTTTGTGTGTGAGGAAGATTAGCCGTGAGCTAACATCCATTGCCAATCCTCCTCTTTTTGCTGAGGAAGATTGGCCCTGGGCTAACATCTGTGCCCATCTTCGTCTACTTTATATGGGACGCCGCCACAGCACAGCTTGACAAGTAGTGAGTCTGTCCGTGTCCCAGATCCGAACCTACGAACCCTGGGCCGCCGAAGCAGAGCACATGAACTTAATGCTATACCACTGGGCCGGCCACCCTCTCATTGTGGTTTTACTTTGCATTTCCCTAATGGTTAATGATGTTGACATCTTTTCAAGTGCTTGTTTGCCATCTGTATATCCTCTTCAGTGAAATGTCTGTTCATGTCTTTTGCCCATTTTCTACCTGGATTTTTTTTGTTGAATTTTGACAAGTCTTTATATATTCTAGGCACAAGTCCCATTTTTAATACTTTTACATTCATATTTGAGTATCCATAAACAATATTCAGTATTCTGTGTGTTGTTTAAAAACTCAAATGGCATAATGCAGAACGTATAGCTCTGCATCTTAAATTCTTTTGCACATGACATCATATTTTTGAGAGCTGTCTGTGTGGCTCTTGCATCTCGTAGGTTGAACGTGTAGGACTCAAGAGGTAATAATAAAAGTAGCTTCATTTTTGCTTCTCATTGTCCCTTTAAACTTTCTCAGTGAAGTATTTCTCTTGCCCAAGTGACTTTAATGATCATTCTTAGGTAACAGAAAGTCCCGTGGTTGCAGTCTGAATTCAGTAATTAAAATATCCAGTCCCACGTAGTAATCAGTGCTCTGACTTGGTTCCAACTTCTCTCCTCCCCTAGAAGAGGGAGGGGTGGAATGTGGTCCTTCCTCTCTCTTTCCCCACCTAGCATTCTTTCCTAGCATTTAGGGTGGGGAAAAGGAAGGGAACGAGAAGAGGAAAAGGGGAATAAGAAAGTTCTTACTTGATGAGAACTGGAGTGAGATAGGTTTGCTTTCTCTGGGCCTGGCAAGTGTTTGAAATTATGACTCCTCAGACATTTCCACGACATTCCTCAGAGGCCACCATTGGGAACGTTCGACTGCTTCCATGACCTGGTAATGGGTTTTTCCCTTGGCTTCCTGGGATCTGTGTCACATAGATTCTCTCTTTTGGGGTCCATGACCCATTCTCTTGAGCAGAGTTTGACATTGCTCCCAAATGGCTCTCCCTGTGTGGCCTGCAGGAAACACACATATGCCTTTCGTTCCCACCCACTCTGGGAGAACCGTCCAATTCCCAAGAGCAGCAGGCTCGTCTCCACCTGCAGAGCAGGCTGTCTTGTCTCAGCCTTGTGCCAGACACACCTCTCTGCAAACCTCAGCTCCAGGGCACATGGACCAGGCCCTCTAGTGGACTCCGTGAAGCCCCTTTGCTAGGCTTGAGAGGGGAGAACACCCCCAACTCTTTCTCTCTAGAAGAGTGACACTCGCACCACAGTCTCTCCAGAGAAGTATTCCTCACCAACATTCTCTGATCTCCAACAGCCTGACCCTCTCACCCCTCACGGTGGGTGAGTCATCTGGTTATCAGACGTGACTGTGACATTTACTCGAGGTGTGCTTTCTCTCTCCTGCCTTTGGTACCTGATGCCTATTTTATGATGGGCTTCCAGTCAAAACTTCCTTTTATCTGCTTTGTTTTATTAAATTATAGGAGTCCGGAAAGTTTTATATATCCATTCCACTGTTAATGGACATACTTAGAATGTTTCCTGTTTTTTGCAAATTAACAACAGTGCTGCAGTGAACATCTTCGTACACACTCCTGATGCACTTATGCTAGAGTTTCTCAAGGGTATATACCAGAAATGAAATTCCTGGATTGCATACACACTTGTAATTTTACTATTATAGTTTTATATAATTTTTATATTTGTTTTATTATTTTTATAATAATAAAAATAATTTTCTCCATAGTGAGTGTACCAATTATCCTCCCATTGTCCCATTGTTAACAAATGAAAATCCCATCACCAACTCTTGATCTAATTAAACTTCAACTTATCCTAAGTTTGGGGAGAGGAGTGAAAATGGTGCCTTTTTATTGTTTTAATTAATTTTTATTTCTCTGATTTCTAGCAAAGTTGAGTATATTTTCATGTATTTATTGGTCATAAAAATAACCTCTTCTGTGAATTGCTTATCCTGTCTTTTTCCATTTTTCCATTGAATTAACTATTTTTTCCTGATTGCTCTATAAGAATTCTTATTTTTAAAAAATAATTTAAAACATTTTCATTGTGGTAAAAAACACATAACATAAAAATTACCGTCTTAGCCATTTTTCAGTGTACAGTTCAATAGTGTTACTTATATTCACCTTGTCTTACAACAGATCTCCAGCACTTTTTCTTTATGTTTATATTCTGGTACAAATCCATCCTCCATCATATGTGTTGCAAAATTCAAAGTCTCTTGTTTAAGGAATTTTTGTCATATAAAGTTTTAAATTTCGATGTAATCAAATTTAGCTCTCATACTTTGTGATTTTGCGGTTGTGTTTAAGAAATCCCTCCCTGGGTCATATATATATATATGATAGACTGAATGTTTGTCTCCCCTCAAAATTCACACATTGAAACCTAGTCCCTAACGTGATGGCATTCGGAGGTGGGGCCTTTGGGAGGAGATTAGGTCGTGAGAGTGGAACCCTCATGAATGAGATTAGTGTCCTTATAAAAGAGGCCCCAGAAAGCTCTCTTGTCCTTTCTGCCACATGAGGATACAGCAAGAAGAGGCTGTCTATGAACCAGGAAGTCGCCCTCACCAGACGTCAAATGTATTGGACCTTGATCTTGGACTTCCCAACCTCCAGAGCTGTGAGAAATAAATTTCCATTGTTTATAAGTCACCCAGTCTATGGTATTCTGTTATGGCAGCCCAGACAGACTAAGACAATATTCTTTCATATATTCTTCTAAAAGTTGGAGTTTAATTTAGGTCTTTAATCCATCTAGATTTTTTTTTTTGAATGGAGTGAGGTAGGGATCTTATGTGATTTTTTTTTTTTTAGAAGCCAATCATCTCAGCACCAGTTATTATATAGTCCACCCTTTCCACATTGGTGACACCATCTAGGTCTTATATTCTGTGATAACACTTCATCTAGAGCAACACTTTCCAATAGAAATGGAATGCAAGCCACAAATGTAATTTTATATTTTCTAGTATCCACATTAAAAAATAAAAAGAAATTACTGAAACTAATTTTAAAGGTATGTTTTATTTAACCCAAAATATCTAGAATATTATCATTGCAACATGTAATTAACATAAAAATTAATAATGAAATAGTTTGCATTCTTATTTTTGGCACTAAATATTCAAAAATCTGATGTGATTGCAAACAGCATTTCCATGTTTTCTGACTGTGCAGAACATTTTGACTGCCCCTGTTGTATATGGGGAATTTCTTTCCTTACAAGACCAGCACCTCAAAAGAGAAGCTAGAAAACTCTGTTCTCCAGGCTGCTTTGAGTTTCTGGACTAGGTCCAGGCTCCATTAATAAGATGTACCCATATGAGGCTTGAAGAGGGAAGAGGGAGGTGTAGAGCCCATTTTGCTTGCAAGGATGCTGTCACCATCCAGTTTTCAGGGCTTGAGTGTTTGGTACAGATGTGGTGCATGTGCTGGTTTCTGGTGGGAACAGAGACTGACATCTCGTGCTGGGTGGGGCCAGTGGAGTGGTGGTTTCTTCATCAGTCCAGTTCTGTGTCTTGGTTGGGGGCATTGTTCCTGGAAGCTTAGCCTAGAGACTCATTTTCCACCACTCCTACCTCATGAGATAGATATTTTTAACAAACTTTTACAGCTTAATCCAGCTTCTGTTGCTGGCACCTAAGGGCCCTGACTGACACAGCAAGCAAGTCCCGAAGTGCCTTATGCTCCCCACTGGAGATGGCTGAGAAACGCCTCTCCACAGCAGTGTATTAAACCAGTGCTTTTCTAGGTATCCCCGGTGAAGGATCAGCTTTATTTTTATTTTCTTAAAATCTGTCATGGCTTGGGGCCAGCCCGGTGGTGTAGCGCTCCACTTCGGCGGCCCAGGGTTCACGGGTTTGGATCCTGGGCACGGACCTACACACTGCTCATCAAGCCATGCTGTGGCAGCATCCCATATACAAGATAGAGGAAGATGGGCACAGATGTTAGCTCAGGGCCGATCTTCTTCATGCAAAAAGAGGAAGATTGGCAATGGATGTTAGCTTAGGGCCAATCTTCCTCATCAGGAAAAAAAAAATCTGTCATGGCTCAATACTAGTACATCAGACTTGTGGACTCTGAGACCCACCACAACACCAGAGCTGGCCAACATCAGATAGTTGTAGAATTTCTAAGCATTGGTGAAGAGTTAACTGACTGGCCCCAGTTGGTGGACCACACTTTGAGCAGCACCGGTCTGAAGGTCATGCTGACCGTGAATTCCTCTGGAATCCAGGGGTGACTTTACTACTCTTTAAGTTAGTCATGCAAGCCCACTGTAGAACTGCGTTTCCAACCAGGAGAATATTCACACTCCGCTGGCTGGGAACTGCCGCTAGCCAACAAGAACTGAGTGGCTATTGAGCTAAGAGGTGCAGACTCACTCACTACAGTGCCGCGCGTTTCTAAGATTTTATTTATTTATTTTCCCCCCAAAGCCCCAGTAGATAGTTGTATGTCATAGTTGCACATCCTTCTAGTTGCTGTATGTGGGACGCGGCCTCAGCATGCCCGGAGAAGCGGTGCGTCGGTGCGCGCCCGGGATCCGAACCCGGGCCGCCAGCCCCAGAGCGCACACACTTAACCGCTAAGCCACGGGGCCGGCCCAGCCGCGCGTTTCTAACGTGAAGGGAAGGAATTTCCTGGGGGAACTTGCAGGCAGGGAAGCAGCCAAATGCCCACAGTCCCTTGAACTCTCCTAATCCCCCAGAGAGAGCAGCTTGGACCAGGCAGAACTGGGCGCACCAAGGAATGCACAGCCATAGAAGGACCTCTCCCCTGCATTGCTTTGTTATAGAGGGGCTGAGAAGGCCCTGGGAGCACCTGGTTTACTGTAACAATGGGAGTTTCCTGGTCAAGGAAATGGCCTTGTCAGAAAAACCTCCTTTCAATGACTAACTCAGACCCACTGAGCAAGATGCTTGATAAGTTGTTGATGGAGAAGGGGCAAGAGCCTTCAGAGTCATCTGGATTTGTGTCTCCTCTGAGGTGTAAACAAGCTAGAAATATAGCTTTCTTTTGTAAAGGGTGTGTGGAAGCAAGCAGACCAGGGCTGGCATGGCCACTGCACAATGTTTTTAGGGACGCAGGCTCCTTTCATTTCTCTGTTCAGCCCTCCTTAAAATGTGGATCCCATCCTCATGGTTGGCTCAATGTTGACTCATGGTCCAAGTTGGCAGCTGGTGCCTCTATGCTCTAAGGAGGAAGCAGGAGTAAAGGCAAAAAAGGGCACATATATTTTTCCTTCTCTTAAGTTTTCCCAGAAGTCTTGTCCAATGACTGCTTCTTATCCCTCATTTGCCTCTCCTAGCCGAAGAGAGGCCAGGAGTTGTGGTCTTTTAGCTAGGAACATAACTGCTCAGTATAAAATCAGGGTTCTATTACTAAGGGAGAGGGAAGAATGTATATTGGATAGTTAAATGGCAAGCTCTGCCCCCTCCACACACATACAGGCACACACACACAGACGGGTGTGTGTGTGTGTGTGCTTGTAGCACAATTTCTACATTTTTTTCTTGTAAAAGGGATAAAATGTGGCCACTATCTAAGGTCACTGTGTGCACAACTCCAGAGTACTATGTAATTGGTGGAGTTGTGTAATACACAACCTGCATGACGGTACATGGCTGCTCTGGCAATCACCATCATCTCTCCAGTGTTCCTTCTATAAAGACCTGTCATATGAATGCCTGCTGTTTTTCAGAGCTAATAAAATACGTTACTCAGTTGATGAGTTGGTATGTTTTCACTTCTGTTTGATTACCAGGAAGCTCAGAGACACACTTTGTGTTCAGCAGTCTTAGCTTCTCCTAACCTGGGCTCTCTGGAATAATTGTTTACCTCCTCGCCTAAACGTTCTGTCCTTGCCTCTTTTTTTCCCTTCAATTTTTAAAATTGTGGTAATGTACACATAACATAAAATTTATCGTCTTAGCTGTGTTTAAGTGCACAGTTCAGTGGCATTAAGTACATTCATCCTGTTGGGTAACCGTCACCAACCTCCATCTCTAGAACTTTTTCATCTTCTGGAACTGAAGCTCTGTCCCCATGGATCAATACCTCCCCCTCCCCCGCCCCCAGCCCCTGGCCCCCACCACCCTACTTTCTGTCTCTGGGATTTTGACTGCCTCGTATAAGTCAGCCCCTGCCTTGCGTGCTTGTTTGATTGGGCAGACTTTTATTGTGTCTTTTATTGCAAGCTGTGGCACATCATATTTTTTTTGAAGCAAACTTGGTATAAACAAATAAAATCAGGATGGTAATAATTATGCCCCAGTGAAACACAGGGAGAGCCAGGGCAGTCTTTCTCTACCTCTCCAGGAAATGAAGATGGCTGAGGAGGTACAAATGAACACATGAGGAATGTCACACGTGGAACACTTAGGTCTTTACTGCTTGTTGGAAATTTAGATTCTGTGAGGCTGGGCCCAGCAGATGACAAGGAGCTACACCCCCACTGGAGTAAGAGTGAAGAGCTATACAGGGCACCTGGATTTGAACCAGGGACCTTTTGATCTGCAATCAAATGCCCTACCCCTGAGCCATAGCCCCAGTTACCTATTATATCTTAATAAGACATTTCCATAGTTGCAGTCTTTCCCAAGCTGTGCTCTCCATCCTGTGTCTCCCTGAGCTGCGGCTCTGGGCACCCACCTCCACGCCTGTCAGAAGCTGCCCCCTTCTTCAGAGTCTGTGCACCTGTGCGCATCCGAACATTCCTCCTCCCAGGGCACTTTTCATCCCTTCCTCATTATTATTATTATTATTACCGGGAGTAGGAGGAATTCCACCCATTCCCTTAATATCTAAGATGCTTTATTTCTTTTTTCTTTTTCTCCATCTCCCACTCTCTGTTTTGGTTTTCTTTCCCAGGGACCAAGGTCTGGGACCTTTCAGAGACTCTCAGGAGCTTGGCTTACCCCAGGGGAGGCATCTGGCCAAGAAAGCTGCAGCCCCGGCTTTTTTGGGGAAGAAGAGTGGGCAAGGATAAACCCAGATGTCAGCATAGCTGGAGGGCCTGGGATCGGGTGCTAAGCCTACTGGTTCTGGAACTCAAAGAGCCTCTGCTTTACAGTCTCTGTAACATTGAGCCATCATTGCATTTCCGCTTGAGTCTTTCTTTGTTATGTTGTACTATACTCTTGGACAAGATTGTCAACTGTTTTATTTAGATTATTCCGAAGCAAGATTGGCCTTCCCTGATAGAGGAGGATCGTTCTTTGGTCGAGGGTATCCGTGGAGCTGCGCCCTGCTCGGACCTCCAAAGAAGCTCTTGAGGTCCTAGGAGGATGTAGGCTAGTCAAGCTTCCGAGGCTCCAGACACAGCCAAGGGAGGCGCTGCACGTGAGAGTCTGCCTTTCGTTAAAAAAAAAAAAAAAAAAAAAGAAAAAGAGGGCCGGCCCCGTGGCTTGGCGGTTAAGTGCGCGCATTCCGCTGCTGGCGGCCCGGGTTTGGGGCTGGGTTCGGGTCCCAGGTTCGCCATTCGGGGCCCGGGTTCGGAGCCCGGGCGCGCACCGACGCACCGCTTCTCCGGCCATGCTGAGGCCACGTCCCACATACAGCAACTAGAAGGATGTGCAGCTATGACATGCAACTATCTACTGGGGCTTTGGGGGAAAAAATAAATAAATAAAATTAAAAAAAAAAAAAAGAGTTAAGAGTTTGGCAAGTGGATGATTTTTTCCAGAATTATAAACAACACTTTGATGAACATAAACATACATCTTTGCCCACATCTCAGATTATTTTGCCTAGGATTGATTTCTAAAAGTGACAACATCAGGCTCCAAGGACTCCGCTCAGCAGTGTGGCTCACAGCAGCAGTTCTCAACAGTAACTCAGTCCCGGCGGGTCCCAGGTGCTCTCTCTGTCACTACTCTCCCCCGCGGTCCTGCCAGGTTGCGACATTCACTCTGCCTCTCACCGGAGTGCTAACAGTCGGCTTCAGAAAGGCGTCCGCAAATCCTCGGTGTAGTCATCAAGGTACGGAGCGTGGCTCCCAGACTTGTACCACCAGGGCCCTGAATTTGTAGATCTGACCTGGCTCTCAAAACCTCCCTAATCAGACTCTCAAAGACGGATATCTAATAAGCCAGAATACCCTCCAGGTTACCTGGGAAACCAAATTAGCTAACAGAAGTTTGCTTAGTGTGGTTGCAATCAAGCAAATGGAATTGAATGCTCTTGAGGATATTTTCTCAGGCCACGGAAAATTATCACGAATTATTCCGGTCCAAAGTACTATCCCTTCTCTAGAGATCAGAATACTCGCATCCACCAAACTGGGAATCTCAGTGCGTCCTCACTCCCCCAGCCCTGCCAGATCACTGAGTCCTGTCATTCGATCTCCTGAACACAGTACCCCTTCTCCTCCTCCTAGTGTCTCAGCTCTGTGATCTGGGTGTGTACACATCTTAGTCCACGGATTGAGGGGGAGAAGACAGGTAACTTTATTACACTACAAAACGACTTGATCTCTATTTTGTGTCCCATCCTGCTGAGTTGCAGAAGTTCAATGACTCAACCCCGGGATCCCCCACAATTTCCCTCGTGGTGCACCTAAGTTCTGAAGGGGCTTTCAGAGAACCGCGGCTTTGGGGGTGGGGTGGGCATCTGGTCCTCCACATCGCCTTCACCACATTGTGAGCGTGGGGACCTTCTGATCTCATGCTGGGCCCCGCTGCATCTTCTTCGGGGTTCCCTGGCACTCCTGGCCACGCCCATGCGGCGCTGGCATGTCCCATGTGGCGCTCCCATGCTGGGACAGAGTTGGCTGCTCCGGTGCCAATCATTATTCCCTGAATCCCTCAGCACCCAGATCATTGGGATTTGAAAGGTGAGCACTGACTATTTGCATTCTACAGGGTCATCCCTTCCCTGTGGTGTTAAAGGCACAAGACTTATCTGGCTGCATGGGGGAGGTGGGGATGGCAGCCCTAGGGAGGCAGGAAGCCTTGGTTACCATCTTCATTATGACCCACTGCACCTGAGCTGTAGGAAGACTCAGCATCCTAACTGCTCTCTCCATCTCCCCTCCATGACCCGGTTACTCTCCATCCTTCTCAGACAGTTCCTATAGGGGCCTTCCTGTGACTCAGCACTAAATGCTTTCTGTGAATTGTCTCCTTTTGTCTTCACATCAACCCTATGAGATAGGAACGATTATTATCCCCAGTTTACAGAAGAAGAAACTAAAGCTTAGAGAAATTCAGTTATCCACCCCCTAACTCCAGAACTAAAACTTGTGACCATATTGCAAGATTGAAACACAGATGGAATCGGGTTTCTGTCTGCATGGCAGTGCTAGATAAAACATCAGAGAGCTCCTTGCTGTCTGATTTTCCTTCTAAAATATTTAGGAGCTAGCAGCCCATCACTCGTTGCTTTAGGCTGCTAGGTTATAAGACAATTAATTAGGTCACAGCCCGCTGTTACTGATATTCCAGTCTGAAGAAGTCACTTTGAGTGCTCCTTCTCATAAACACGTCTCTCTGGACCACTTCTGCTGATGGCCAATCCCAGCTGTTGCACGCTGATTCTAGTTTCACTTTCACAGAGAGATATTATCTTTAAGTGACTTTATCTTCAGGTTTCAGGAGTATCACCATCCCAAATATGAATAACAGTGGGAGGGTCCCAGCAGAAGCTGGAGGTAAGCACTTTTCCCCTAATCCCTGGACAATCCCTGAGGCAGGAGCCCGCCTGGCCCAACAGCAGAGCAGCTGGTGCTCATCAAGGTGTCCATGCGTTGGTCACCCAGCCCTATGTGGCTACTGACACCGCAAGTGATGCTGCTAATGAGCCAGAAACCACAGTGACTGGTTCTACGAGCATGCTTCTTTGTTTCTCCGTGCTTTTCTGCAAAGTTCCTTTTGAAAATGTCAGCCTATCTCCATGGTGCTGAGAGGAATAAGGAAAGAACGTTATCCCCCAACACACCAATACACGCTTTATCAACGTAAGATACAAAACCAAATCAGAACCAGAAGACGAAAACAGTGGTTTTTACTTGGGGAGCATAGTTTCCTCTGTTGTATATAAAAATGTTTATCTATGAGAAAGGAATTTTTTTGCCTTTATTATGGAAAATTTCAAATATATACAGAAGTAGTGCTATCCATCATCCAGTGTATTAGTCAGGGTTGTCCAGAGAAACAGAACCAATTGTATATATAATTATATACATATGGAGAGAGAGATTGACTATAAGGAATTGGTTCATGTGACTGTGGAGGCTGAGAAGTCCCATCTACAAGTTACAGACCCAGGAAAGCCAGTGATGAAGTTCCGGTCTGAGCCTGAAGTTCCGAGAATTGGAGAGCTGCCGGTGTAAGTTCTAGTCTGAGTCAGGAGAAGACTGATGTCCCAGCTCAAGCAGCCAGGCAGAGAGTGAATTCTCCCTTCCTCTGTCTTTTTGTCCTGTTTAGGGCCTTAGTGGATTGAATGATGCTCGTCAGCATTGGGAAGGGCAATCCGCTTTGCTTAGATTTTACTGATTCAAATGCTAATCTCATCTGGAAATACCCTCACAAGCACACCCAAAAATAATGTTTAACCAAATATCTGTGTGCCCTATGACCCAGTTAAGTTGACACATAAAATTAACCATCACATTCAGCTTTAACAATTTTCAACATGGCCAATCTTGTTAGATCTAGAGGTGTAACAATGGGCCCTCTAGGACAAGTTCAACTGACCCCATCCTATCAACAGAGTGATTAAGAGTGGTTTTTCAGGAACTGATAAATGACTCCTTGTCCAGGTTGGTTAAGACCACCAGCTCATCCACTGGACCTGGGAGAATGACCCATCGGTGATCCTATGACATCAAGGTTTAGCTCCTCCCTTCACCCTCAGATCATAGTAACACTGCCATTTTGTGAACATGCATCCTATGAAGAGCCAAGAAGCTTGACTACGCTTGTGCAGATCATCAATTACCTCACTTCTCCTTACCCCCAATCATCTGTCTCCACACTTCAGACCACCCTGCCTTTCATCCCATAAATTTACCCCCAGCCATGGATCGGGGAGACAGATTTGGGAGTGTTGCCTCCTGTCTCTTTGCAGATAGATCTTGCAATAAAGCTGTATTCTTTCCCCAAAAGCTGATGCCATAATCATTGGCTTTTTTTTTAAATGCACATCTGGTAGGAGAACCCCATGTCTGTGTGGTAACAGAGGCTTGATCAGATTCAGGTTCAATTTTTTTAGCAAGAAGTCGTCGCTGGAAGTACTGTGTTCTTCCTTTGTATAAGGATGCTTGTCATGTCTGCTTGTCTCTCTTTTTGTGAAATTAAGAATAACTGGTATGTTGAGAAGTTGTTAACCTCATTATAAATTTCCCCATCAGACATACATCTCATAGTTTTAGCTGGCATTAGTGACACTTGCTTACATCCATTATTTCATTAGGAGTTACAAATGGTTTTATTCTAATTCTCCACCTTTATTAGCACAAATTCTTTTATAAAGAAGAATTTCCTGTGTCAGCTATTTGATTCTGTTGGAATATGGTTAATACAGAAGGTGTGGAACAAATGCTTGATTCCTTCCTCTCATTTGTCAGTTTTCAGAATATTGAATTGATGCCTTGGCAGCCTCCAAATTTGGCCAGTCAGGGCTTTTTTTTTTAGTATCATAATGAATTCATGGATTTTTAAAATACATGTTTTACATGTTTCAATCAATTGCACTCATCTTTTTGATCCTCACATTGCCCCCCTTTTGGCTCGTGGGAGCCTATTCAGTTTGGCTCCTGTGTCCATTTAACATGACTCTAGCAGTCTTTGAGAGTTTCCTTGTTTCCCGTATGACATGTGTGTGTGTGTGTGAGTGCGTGTTTGCCCTGGCAAAATGACATTGCCAGGTGGCTGGGCTGCCCAGGAGACGTCTTTAAGTAGGCATCAAGGCCAGTCCTGGAGAGCGACTAGTACTTGTCTGCAAGGTGGAGGGGATCAGAGGTCATCGACTGTAACAAATGTATCGCTCTGTAGGGGGTGTTAACAATCGGGGAGGCTGTGCATGTGTGGGAGCAGGGGGTACATGGGAACTCTCTGTACCTTCCTCTCAATTTTGCTGTGAACCTAAAACTCTAAAAAAAATAAAATCCTGAGAATAAATTTAAAGAATAAAAAAGAAAGTATGTGGTGAAAATTCTCCTCACCTACCCTAAGCCTCCCTGCTCTGGTCCTTGGAGGAAACCCATGTTGATGGATTCTTACGTATTCTTCCACAGAGAGTCTGTACGTGTGAGTAATGAACGCATAGTCTCTCCTCGACTTTTTCGTAAACACAAATGATAGCGTAACATTCACACTGTACTGCAGCTAATTTCTAATTTAATATAAGGAATGTGTTGCCTGCAGCCATTTCTCCTTACAGGAAGAGAGCAAGTCCTATGAGAGGTGCAACCCCAGGGTTCAGAGACTCATAGCCTCTGGATGCATTCGATGCTTAGCAGGAGTGATGAGGAAGGTTTCCAGCTGAAATTCCACTTTCTTTACCCCATATCTATGGATAGAAGGGTTCACTACCAGGAGGTGCAGCTGGGTAAAGGGAAAGTTGAGATAATTATAGGTGGCATCTGGGTTTGAACTGGGGACCTCTTGATCTGCAGTTGAATGCTCTACCCCTGAGCTACCCCCCCTAATGGGATCTATGAGCCTCCTCAGGATTTTTCACTTTGGTCGCCACACTCAAGACTCCTGTGATAACTGTAGGACTTAATGTTTATTGAGCATTTATAATGTGCTAGATACATTGTTCTAAGAGCTTCAGATGTATAATTTAAAAAATCATTTGTGGTAGTACTATCACCATCCCCACCATCATCGTGGATGACAATGACACCGGGAATTGAAGCAACTTGCCCCAAATCACAGAGTAAGAGACACAAGAAGAGTTAAACGACCACCACGTGTCCTGCCTCCGCTCAGCTGCCCTGTGAGTGTGGCTCTTCAGGGCCTAGCTGTCTCATGGCCGACCCTTCTCACTGCCTGTGACAACCAGCAGTGCCCCTCCCCCTCCATCCCTGTAGCAGTGCCCCAACCTCCCCCTTTTTAGAATGGGGTTGTCCAGGGAAGCAGAGAGGGGACCTAACCCAGCGCCTTGAGAGGACCCAACAGAGCCTTTTGGAAGTTAGAGCGCTTGAACTGAGGTTTTCGAAATTTGTGAATTAATCAGCTTTTGTATGAGTAGTCGCAGAAGTGAAAATGTACAAAAGAGCATACAGAGAAAAATTAAGACTCCATTCCATCTCCGTCACCCAGCCACCCTGTAACCTCCTTCCTGGTTTCTTGTGTGTATACCTTTAAAAGGGAAAATGTTCTCTGAGAGCTCCAAGGTTAATCTAATTTCAGGTTATTATAGTGCTTATATCCGTATACAAATATGTACACAAAACTAGATATAAATGCCTTGTACCTACAGTTTTATACACTAAGACAAAACAATTTTAGAAATCAATACAAACAAAATCACAAAACCAATAACATTCAAAGTAATAGCAATTCAGATGAAATTGTTTTGCTAGAACTAACAGGCCTTTGCAATGTGCGTGTGGGGCTGTCCGTGCTGAAAATCCCGCTGTCTGCCGACTTGTCTCTGAAGCCCCTCCGCTGATGCCCCCGGCTCCGATGCCTCTCTCGGGGGCTGGAGTCAGCTCTGTCCTTTCGTCAGCACAGGCATTACAGCCCAGCGGGTGACAACGTAATCACAAACACACAGGCACACTCCAGCACTGGCATCTAGGTTATAGATGGCCATCTGAACAAGCCATAGTACGCCTACATCTGAAAGGTTAGGATTGTTATTAAAATGTGACTAGAACATTTTAAAGATTCTTAGGCGACCTCAAGGACCACTGAGAAACACCGATCTAGCTGTCCCTTCACGCTACCCACCTGAAAAGAGGCTCACAAGCCTGCCTGTCGACCAGAGTCGGGCCTGGGACACGAAGGTTGTGATTTCTGCTCCAGTCTAAGCCTCCGGCCTCACTGGGCAATGCGCTGCCCCCGCTTCCCTTTCTCCTCCTCCCTGTCCGACCCCTTGACCAGGCAGGGCAGACGAGCCTTTCTGAGCAAGACACCCATCCTGGAGAGTGTTAGTTGGTAAGTTCGTGACTTCGGGGTTGAGAAACTACGAAGTCTTTGTTAGTAGAGCCACAAAAGTCTGTCACTGGGGACAGTCCTGCTCTCAGGTCTGTTGTCCCAGCATCCAATTCATGGAATCAAAGCGATGCTTTTGCAGTTCATTCTGTCAGAGGCGGAACACCTGACATTATTCCGAACGCTGTTAGCAACTCCACTTAAATGGAACGCTCAAGACGGAGCTCGTCGTTGCTGCAGTAATAATATGAGAATGCAAGTTTTGGAGCACGGCATTGTGATACAAACGATGTTCTTGGCAAGGAAGTCTTCAGAAAGTTCTAAGCAAATTAAGCAGAAATGCCTTTGGAACTGGTTGTGGCACATGTGACCCACAGTGCATCCCAACAAGCCGTGACATTCTACCAATCAATACAAAAGCGGGCTTTGTTTTAAAAAAGTGATATATATGCAGATAAAGTAAATTATTTTTGTGACAGAGCTGATTTAATACAAGAAAATATTTCATTATGGCAGTGCGTACTTTCTCTCTTTGCAAATATTTTTGAAAATAGCTACTGAATAGAACTACTTTGCAGGTCCACCAATATAATCTGTTTCTTAGACATTTCTGTCCCTAATACCACTAAGATTTTAGAAATGTGGGAAACTTTGAGGAAGTACATTGTAAATTAACCTAAGTGTCCTGCAATGGTATTGATATTAACATTTTTTTTCTGTAAAAAAGTGCACCAAATTGTTGTTGCATTTTGCACAAATCTGTTGGAAATCTTTAATCAAAGTTTTCAACAAATGGTGTACTCCACAACTCTAGCTTTTGAAACTTTTAGGGAGTTGCAATAAATGAAAACAAAATTTGTGAACAGAAAGACATGGAAACGTATTCTCGGAAAAGCAAGAGAGAAACTGAGCAAATTCAACAATGAGAGTTCAAATGGTGTGTAAGATTTAATTTTGAATTTCTAAAATTGCACTCACAATATCTCAAAAGAATCTTTGGCTGGATCTCCTCATTTAAGTTGGATAAATTTACAGTCTATACCTGAAACGAATGAAATTTTAAAAGCTTATGATTTTGCAGCATCTAAATTTGGTGAAATATTCAAAAGAATCACAGTCATTTGAAGAGTTTTGTCCTAAATATTTTTGTGGAAGAAATATATTTTGAATGAAAGCAAAAAAGACAATACCTGTGAAAATTTTGTGATGAAAATATTTACATATTGCAGTACAAAAAAAATTAGAACTGAGAATACTGTTTAATTACCTCAGCACCTGTAGCAAAAGTATTTTAATTAAACACACTGTGGTCTGCAGAGAAAAGTCAGTTGCAGGTGGCTCTGCAGGGTCCTGAAAACCTGTGGGTCTCCTGTCCCTTCCCAGAGCCGGCTGCCTACCCCGGTCTCGCCTCTGTCCTCCGGGGCTCCGGAGCAGCCCTCTTTGCCTCTGGCTAACACTTCTTGTACTGATGAGGAAGGGGAGGTGATGGCAGTGCTTGGGCCAGACCCCGACTTCTGACTCCTCCGTGGGGCTTCTTCCCTCCACCACACTCTGGGGAGCAAGGGAGCCTCCCTGTACCCTGAGCAGCCATCCCCCTCAACCCTCCCCTCGAAATTACAAGAAGCCAGTGAGGCCTCCCCTGCTCAGGAGCTGTCCATCACCCACAGGCGGCTGGTCTGGATTGACAGGGGTCTTAAGAGGAATCTGCAGACCAGACTTCAAAGACTCGGTCCAAAACCCCCACAAAACGTAAAGTACCTCATTTATAATGTTTCATATTGATTACATGTTGAAATGATAATGCTTTGGATATACTGGATTAAAAAATAGGGAAATTAGGGCCAGCGTGGCTTAGCGGTTAAGTGCACGTGCTCCGCTGCTGGCGGCCCGGGTTCGGATCAGGGCGCACAGGACGCACCGCTTCTTGGGCCATGCTGAGGCCGCGTCCCACATACAGCAACTAGAAGGATGTGCAGCTATGACATACAACTATCTACTGGGGCTTTGGGGGAAAAAATAAATAAATTAAAAAAAAAATAGGGAAATTAGTTTCACTGGTTTCTTTTTACTTATTTTTTTTTTTAATTTATGTTTTCCAGTTTTATTGAGATAGAGTTGACATATAACATTGTATAAGTTTCAGGTGTAATGATTTCATATTTATATATTTTGCTAAATGATCACCACAATAAGTCTAGTTAACATCCATTGCCTCACATAGTTACAATTTTTTCCTTTGTGATGAGAGTTGTTAAGATCTACTCTCTTAGCAACTTTCAAATATACCATACAATATTATTAACTATAGTCACCATGCTGTACATCATTATCTTATAACTGGAAGTTTGTACCTTTGACCTCCTTCACCCAATTCTCTCACCACCCACTCTTCTTACTTTAAATATTGAACATGGCTATGAGCAAATGTACATTTAGATATGTAGCTCGCATTCTGTTTCCAGGCAAGAACACTGGCGTAGACCTTGGCCTTGGCAACGAGTGGCCTTGACCTTACTGGCGAGGGGTTGGCTGTGACCTCAGAGGCTTGCAGCTTGCCTTGACCTTGGCTCGGCTTGTGGTGGGGCAGTTTCCCCAGGATCGATTCTTGGCCTTGATTCCCGCCACACAGAGGAGCCTTCGTGTTCACTCTCTGGTCCTGATTCTTGGGAGCCTGCTCTCTGTGCTGCGGGCAGAGCAAGAGAACACAATGCTGGTTGTCATCAGACCTGCTTTGTAGGTACCGTCACAGGGCCATATGGCCATGGACATGTGATCTGGCCTCCCTCTGCCTTGGTTACCTCTTTTGTAAAGTAGGGACGACAATGGATGATGGAAACACCTATCTTTACAGGCTTCCTGTGAGGATGAGATAAGAATGTGAAGACCAGAGGGCGCTCTCTCCAGACAGGAGAGAGTCGGGAGGTGGGAGGAGGCCTGGAGCTGCAGGATGAGAGGGGGTCCTATTTTCAGGATGCTTGGGATACAGGAACAAGTGACCAGGAAAGGAAGACTAAGGCAGGCTCACTGGAGCCTGGGAACTCCAAAACAGAAGCTGCAAGCAGCACCCAGATTTGAACCAGGGACCTCTTGGTCTATAATCAAATGCTCTACCCCTAAGCTATACCCACTACCAGTCAGTATTTTTTACTCCAGCCTTTACACTCATAGAGCCACACCCAGGCCCTATAAACCATTGCAGCTTTTGTACCTTGGGCTTCATTTTCCATTGTCACTACAAGCTGGCCTTCCTGCTCTGAATCCCAACCCACTTTCTTCCCCAAGTCTGGTCGATGATTGATTTGGTCAAAATCTTTTCTCCACAGCTGGAGGCAGCAGGGGTTCAGGGACCCTCTCTTTCCCTTATCTGGATGAGAAAACCCAGGTCACCTGGAGCCCTTCCATCACGCTTGCTCTGGGTCTGAGAGCCCGGCCCACCTCGCTTATTCCCTCAGTCGTCCTCCATCTATAGACTTTTCTTTATCCGTCCTTTGTTCTTTTTGCCCTCCTTCTCCTTTTTAATTCACCACCTGTCTTTCCTCTTCCCATCATTCTCTGCTGTCACTCACGGTCCTCCTCCCCACCTGCTCTCCTCTCCAGACCATCAATATTTCCTCAGTCCTTTATCTGATTCAAGTACTGTCTTTTTCAAACTAGCTCCTTACCTGAGATATAAATGGAGGACCAGGCTTAGTAAATAAAAGGTAGACCGTTTATTTCCGAAAATAAAATAGGCGACAGAAGCTAAGAAAACTGTGAAGATAACAGAAGCAACATTGGAGGACATGTCCCAGTAAACACTAGAACATCTACCACAACACGAGGCTGAGAACATCGCGAGGACAGCACACCTGAGCTCCAGACCTGAGGACATCCCGAAGTATGCATTCAAACTTGGTAAAAGGTAATCACTAATGTGTGCTGAGCAGTCCTTAAGTCCACAGCAACCGCCTGAGACAGGAGCTCTGGTTGTCAGCCCAGTCCTTCAGACAAGGAAACCGAGGTGCTGAGATGTTCAATGAGTTGTCCAAGGTGGAATGATTAGCGAGCGGTGTTGCAAACTCAGCCTTCTGGCGCCACAGTCCATACATGTAACCACAGCATTTTATGCCTGATAGTTACAGCGTCATACAGTCACAGGGGAAAGGAAGGGTCATTTACATAAAATTACACTGGGAGAATTTAGTTGGCCATTTGGGAAAAATAATTAAAGTAGCAACTGAACTTCTCTTTGCGATCAAAACAAATTCTGAGTGGATTAAAGCATTATGTATAAAATAGCAAACATAAATAAAAGTATAAGAGAATATAAATGAATATCTAACTGATTTCTGAATGGCAGGGAAGGCCTTTCAATGGAAGAAATCCCAACAGAAAATACCAATAGATTTGGCTACAGTAACATTAAAAATTTAGGTATATGAACAAAATTGAAAGGTTAATAGCAAGCTGGGAAAATATTTCCATCATTTATGACAGACAAAATGTTACAAATTAATATCCTTAATATGTAAAGAGCCCACATATAACACAAAAACCATCAACAGACAAGTCACAAAAGGAAATGAGGAGCTAGTAGACCAGGGTCAGTGTTCAATCTCAGTAAATCCTGGAAGAACCAAAGAAATACAAATGAAAACATCATAACATTTTTCACCCACCAAATTAGAAAAAAAATTAAATAGTAATGATCATCTGCTACTGTAAACTAGGGCTGTAAATTGCTACAATCTTTCTTGAGGAGAAGGGCGAGATAAAACAAGAGATCAGTTATAACAGTTAATTCCCTTTGACCCAGCAGTAATTCTATTTTATGAATCCACCCTTAGAAAAAGCCTGAAATATGAACAAATGTGGGCTCAAAGATATGTCAGTACCCTTAAGTGTTATATTTAAACAAATAGAAACTGACATGCCTAATATCAGAGAGGTAGATAGTAAAGTTTGGTGTACCCCCGATCGAAAACTAGGTGGCTGTTGAAAATGTTCGTTATCATTCACAAGAAACTGTGAGTCACGTGTGAAGTCAGAGGGTCTCCATTCTGACCGCACAGTAGACTCACCTGGGGAGGATGGAAAAGCTCTACCGCAGGGAGGAGGAGGCAGGTCAACTGAATGAGTGACGCCGTCACTGATATTTATTAAAACCAGGAGATTCTAATGTGCACCCATGGTTGGGAATTTCTGTGTTAAATGATAGAGAGCAATATCTCAAATGTAAAAATAATTAGAAACAAACAAAAAAGCTAAAAGGAAATATTCTGAAATCCTAATGCTCTTATCTCCATGGTGAGATTATTAGTGATTATTTCTTCTTTATATTTTTCTGAATTTTCAGTAATTGTATTATTTTATAAACCACTTGGAAATTTAAAAAAATTTTTTATAAGGATCTGGAAAAAAACACTTCTGAGTTCAAATCGGGACCTCTCCATCTCTAGTCAAATACCCCACCTCGGACCACAGCGCCAAAGCCCAGCCCCTCCTCCTCCGCCTCCTTGCCCTCCAAGCCACTCTCAGGACTCTGGTCAAGCGCTGATGCTTTCCATGGCCTTCCAGGAAGCAGACTTACCTGTTCGGAGGCCCTGGTTGTCCGGCCTGCTGGCATTATGTTCCTCTTGCAGACGCACGTAAGTTTTCACCGTTTGCTCCACGGCATAAAGGTAAAGACTGAAAAATAAATAGGGGGATTATGGGTGATTTTAAAACTTTCTTCTTTATACTCTTCTATAGTCTCTAAATTTTCTGCATAAAATGTTTTACTTTCAAAATCAGGAAAACTAATAAATATTACAAATTTAGGCATTTTCCTTTCTAGTAATTGCAAGCAATACCATTTCCTACTGATATAATTAAATAATTGCTTTAAGACAAAAAGGATCAATGGAATGCTAATTTGGGAAATATGCGTTAAAATTTACATACAACTCATTTAAGCTTTTATAGAAGTAATCGTTTCCACTTTGCAGATGAAGACACAGCCTCACAGCTTCGTCTGCCATCTCTCCCCCTCCAGGTTAGGATGTGTGTCATTCTAAGGTATGAATAACGGCTCCCATATGTTGAGTGTTGACTCTGTTGGAGGCACTGCATGTACGTCTTCCCGTTTCATCCTCCCAAGAACTCTTGGATGTAGGTAAAATTATCGTTTCCCATGAAGTAGCTAAGATCACTCCCCTTTTATAGTTGAAGAAACAGAGACTCAGAGGAGTTAAGTGACTTTCATTCAGTCTTTCAACAAACACTTAGTAAGCACTACTGTCTTTCAAATTCTAGTCTAGGCACTGAGGGCTCAGCAGTGAACAGGGCAAATAAAGTCCCTGCCCTCATGGAGCTTACATTCCAGGAGGTGTAGGGTGATAGACAAGCAAACAAATAAATGAACATGATCATCACAGATGCTGAAAATGCTGTAGGAATACAGCGGGGTGATGTGACAGAAGATGACAGGGGCGAGATGGGGTGCTCAGGGAAGTGACAGTTTGAGCTTAAGTCTTAATGCTAGGAAGCGAGTGTGTAAAAATGTGGATACAGAGCATTCCAGGCTGCGGATACAGTGACTGTCAAGGACCTGAGGCAGGAAGTAGCTCGGCAGATCGAGGAGCATGAACAGTGCCAGTGTGGCTGCGGCAAAGGGACAGAGCGGGACACAGATTCGAGCAGAGGCCAGGAAGGTGGGGCCTGTGAGCCATGGTCAGAAGTGGGCTTTACTTCCCGTGCCGCTAGCAAAGGGTGGGGCCTGGACTGAATGCAGACCTGTCTCCTCAAGGGGACCAGGACCACTGCCTCACGAACCTTTGCAGTGGGCTCTCTGCAGTGGACTCAACAATATTAGGTTTGTTATTGTTCATCCAGGGGGGCTGGTCCTGCCCTAGTGGGGCCGACCTTCTAGCAGAGGAGGCACACACCAGTGTGACACACTGTCCCTCAGGTACTTCTTTCTTCAGTTGTCACTGTGAGGAGTGGCGTGAGCCCACAGAACAGGGCAGGGTGACCTTAGGATCTGCAGGTCCAGGAGAGCTTCTCTGTGGCAGCCACATCTCCACAACACCTTGAAGGAGGAAGGGAAGTTAGTTAGGAGATGAGGGGCCCAGGGGGACTGGGCAGCGTGGCAGAGCCTGAGGCAGACAAGCAGAGAGAAGGCCTGGATGCCAGAGTCGGGGGAGACAGCTTCTTGTGGGTTGAATAGTGTCTTCCCCAAATTCATCCTTCCAGGAAGCTCAGAATGTGGCCTTATTTGGAAATACAGTCATTGCAGATGTAGTGAAATTAAGGCGAGGTCAGGCTGAAGTAGGTGGGCCCTCTGTAACGCAATATGACTGTCGTCCTTATGAGAAGAGACACACAGAGAGACCCACAGGGAGTACGCCACATGACAAGGGAGGCAGACATCGGAGCGATGCTTCTACAAGCCAAGGGATGCCCAGGACTGCTGACAACCGCCAGAAGCTACTGAGATAGGTAGCTAGGTAGACATGAGCTGGGGATCATGGTTGGAGACCTTGCTGCATCAGTGGAGCACCTTATTGGCATCCAGAAAAGAGTGGGGAATCACAGCTGAGACCTTGCTATATCAAAGAAGCGCCTTGCTGGCATCCCACAAGATACAGATAACACCGGAGCCTGAGACCTTCAACCACCACGATAAAAATAACGAGTGCACAAAACAAAGCCTTCTGCTCTACACCCCTAGAGGACACTGATCTTTCTTTAATTTACATACAAATTCCATATGCATTAGCCCCCCTTCCACGAGTGATGACTGCCATGACAGTTCCGGAGACTCCTCTAAAAGGTCAAGAACTCCCCCTCCCAACGTATAGGTGGAGGAAAAACCATTATTGGCGGATAACCAGATAATGCAAATTCCCTCTAAATGGCCCAAATAAAAATAAAACTAATAAAAATAAAACATCTGTCCCAAGACACGGGGCATATGCGTTCTCTGGCACTGCCCGCTCCTCACTTGGAGTGTATCTGACCTTTCCTCTAATAAATCTTTGCTTGCTGGCTGTTGCCCATGTGTCGGTGTCTGAATTCCTCTCTTATGCTGACCAGGAACCTGGGTGATCGGGCTTTTTAGTCTGGTTACACCAGGGGAGAAGTGTGGAATAGATTCTCCCTAGAGCCTCCAGTAAGAACCAACCTGATGACACCCTGATTTTGGATTTATAGCCAATATATTTCTGTTGTTTAAGGCCACCAAGTTTGTAGTACTTTGTGACAGCAGCCCTACGAAATGAATATGCAGCTGGAGAGAGGGCTGGAGACGCAGGAGAGCCTGGTGGGCCCTGAAGAGATTTTGGATTTTACCCTAAGAGCAGTGGGGAACCACTGCTCCAAGGGTGTTAAGCAAGAAAGGACCATGATCCAATCTGTATTTTCAAAGAATCCCTCTGGCTGCCCCATGTTCCCAAATCCAATAAGAATCAGGTCCCACAATATGGCCCACGCCGCCATTCCAGCGCCACTGCCCACCTGGTCATCACCCACAGGGAACCACAGGTTGTCCCTTGAAGGCAGGTATTCTCAGCCTCCCCCCAACTCCCCGCGAAGAGGCCGCCCTCCCAGTCCTCAGCTCTGCCTGCAGGTCCCTACCTACTTCCCTCCAAGAACGAGCCTAAACTGGCGGACCTTCCGGAAAGCGGTTTGCCAATATGCATCAAAAGCCTTTAAAAAAGTCCATACTCTTTGACAGAGCAATTCCCTCTCGTGGAAATAACCAGACAAATATTTGAAAATGTTTCAAGAAACAAAAGCCAAGCCAATCATCAGCGCGCATGGTGTCAATACTAGCTTAATCGACTGAGCTTGAGAAAGTTGGGTAAACTGACAGGCTGCCCGGGAAGCGTTTTATAAACCCTGAGCCCGGTACGTTCGTGGCTCATCCCTTCCTTCTGGGTCCCCGGGCCCCCTGGGATGCCCTTTGTCCTCTTCTCTGCAGTGGCTTCGAGCCTTCGGGCGGGCACGTCTCGGCTCTCCCGCACTCTGCAGGCCCTGACGCCCCCGCTTTGTCTACACCCGCCGGGTCCCAGCGCGGGGACCCGCACAAAGGATGGGCCCCGCCGAAGCTCGAGGCATGGGGACGCGCAGGCCAGGCGCGCGAGGAAACGGGAAAACCAAGCGGCTTCTGCCCCACAGAGCAGCAGGCCGGCTTCGGGACCGCCTCGAGGAAGGGCCACCGCACGGCACGGAGACCCAGCCGCGCCCTCCGGCTGCGTCCGCGCCGCACACCCCGGTTTCGGGGACAGCCCTTCTCCGGGCGCGCGACGGCCGCCCCGCGCCACCACCGAGAGGCCGGCGGTCCTAGAGCGGCCGCGGGCGGCCAGGTGTGGCGCCGCGGCCTCCCGGCCTCCCGGCTCCGGCCGGCAGGGGGCAGCACGGCCCGGCCCGGCGCCCCACGTGGCGCGGGTGCGGTAGCGAGGCTGTGGGCCCCGCGGCGGGGCCGGGCGGCGTGCGCTCTGTGGGTCCCGCGGGTTGGTGGCGGAGGCTCGGGCCGAGGAATTTAAAAAATTTAAATCATCAAAAATTAAACTTACAAAATGCATATACATTTATTTAAAATATAAATATATAAATATATAGAAATACATAAAAAATATATAGCGGTTTTTATTAAGCCCGGGCTCCAGCATCTCGCAGCATCGCTTACAGCGCCCGTATGAGACAGACACTGCACGTCCCCGTTTCACAGGTGCTCACGCTCACTCGGGGCCCAGACTTTGGAGGGAGTCCATGAAGGCTCAGGCAGGAGGAGATGGAGCTGGGAGGCTGGCGAGGAGGCTGAGGACGGGACACGGCTGTCCCCCGGGGAGACAGGACCAGGATCTGCGGGACCCCAGGGAAGTCCTCAAGGGGCTGGGGGCCTGGGATTGGGCGAGGACGCTTCCTCCGGGTCCCGACGCTGTGTGTGTCTACGTGCCGCAGCTGCCGAGAGCAGAAAGGCACAGCAGAGCAAGGCGACTGAAAACGACAGAAAGCCTGGGAGTCGCTGCTGCCCTGTGCAAACAGACGAGTGACAGCTCCCAGCCAGCCAAGGAAGGGAGGGCAGGCCCCCTGGATGCCAGGGGAGATGCCAATGGCTGCGTCTCCTGCAGTTTAGCTCTGCTGCCTGCTGGCCCTTGGACCCCTTATCAGGGAGCTGGTTGACCTTCCTTCAAAGGAGGGCAGGCCAGAAGGATTTTTATCACCACTCCAGGCACCCTGCGACTGTGGTAAGAGGATTTGGCAGTGACCTGGGGACTCTACCTAATATTTGGGCTGAAATATCAGAGGGAATGATAAAACACATTTTTTATAATATCTTTTAAAGGTTTTGAACTAGCTTTAATGAAGAAAATCATCCACATCCCAACAGGGGCTTTACCTGTGCTTCTTCCTGCACGCACATTGTCACCCGTGGCTTATTCACCCATTCATTTAACGTTTCTTGAGTGCCTGCCTGGGCCAGACCCTGGCGCTAGATGCTGGAGCAAGCACGCAAGTGAGCAGAAGGCTCCCTTGGGAGTGTGGAGCACACATGCCCTGAGTGCCTGCTCTAGGGCACACCAGGCCCGGGAAAGCCCAGACAAGGGAGACCCTCGAAGCTGCCCGCAGTCCTGTTGTGGCCCAGGGTCCTGTGCAGCTGTAACTTGCACCTGCATCTTCCCTTGCCTTCACAGTGGAGGCTTTTGCTGTAAAAATAGCTTGGGGATCCTTGTAGCTTGACAGCGCTTTTCTGGACATCTGTGCTGCTATTTTCCCTGCCTTCCAGGGATTCTTGGTGGGTGTCAGCTCGCTAGATTTTCCTGGTGAGATTATGGGGACTCCTGTTGTCTGACAGGAACACCTGCCCAGTAATGCAGAGGTTATAGAGAATAGAAATGCAAGTACGCCCTAAAAGGAAGAAATGAACGTAAGAAACCCTGTGCCCTATCACCGAGTTAAGTAAGCATGGAATGTGTCACTGGATAAATTAAACATACGGAATTTGGGTTGAGACTGGGAAAAGTGGAAGCAAGAAAAAAAGCGTCCTCAGAGACTCCTCAGGGCAGCTCCCAGGGCCAGGGGAGGGCCCAGCAGGTGGGCTCAGCTACCTCCCCCTGCAACCCGTGTGCGCTGCCTCCAATTATTGTGCATATTTAGCCTCTGAAAATGGTATTATTTAAACAAGGGATTCTGGGGCTAAAAACAAAAGCTTGAAAACACTGACAGATGAAGCGCAGAAAATCTGGCTGATCATTATAAATTTGCCGAAGATTTTGTGTCCTGAATCTGAGATTCTAAAATATTCTAGATTTTGTTTCTACAGAGAGGGGATGAACTCTTCCAAGCAATTTACTTAATTTCACAGGTGTGGAGATGGTTAAAAGTCCTCAGGCTGGGTGGGGAATCAAATGGATTTCTTCTGTTACAGTCATGGATGAGCTTTGATACCTTCTCTTGGAGAAATAAGGGACTCATTCATAATTCCAAGACAAGTTTTTATTGTTTGGAACTCAGAAATTCCTTTTTCAGTCAGAAAAAAACAACGCTATTTTCTTTTGGGGGAAAAGGGTTTTAAATTAAATTCTGAAACTGTTGTATGATTATTACACACTAACGTGAGTTCATCTTTTTGGTAAAATGAACACCCAGGCATGTCTGTATGCAGATTACACTTGTTCCAAGACGCTGAAGAGCTGGCGTAGATTTGGGCAAGAAAACTGTGTCATTTCTTCTCAATATGTCTACTGTTTGAATAAACATCCTGGAGCTCGGCGCCACGTGGTCTGGACGTTGACTTGCTTTTTAGCAATCCTCTGAAACATTTGGGGTTTCATTTTTTCTAAACTTATTTCAAAATGTATCAGAAACCATTAGTAAGGCTCAGTAAGGCATGAATTAATTCAAGATAAGCTAAGGAAACCGCTGCGTTACAGTGGGAAAGGAATAATCACAATTTTAGTTGGACATTTGTTATTAAATTGTTCAGGGGTAACTAGGCAAACCAACATACTGCCTTTACTTTTGGACAAAATTAATGTGATGTTTTTCAGGGATGATGATCAATCTGAATAATATCATACATACATAAACATTTTATCTTAGATTGTAGAATTTTTTAAATAATTTACCTGCAGAAAATTTGATCATGGAACCATGCGGTTCTTGGATCATACCTTCAGTGGAAGAATGGCAAAAGTCATGTTTCATAACCTGTTTAATTTTCTTAATTGAGTTTAGCTTAAATCCAATCAATTTCAAGCCTTTGAGGGCACAACTTTGGTATTTGCGTACCCTGTAAATAAGGAACTGATTGAATGTAGTTCTTAAAAAGGTTGTATACTTATCAGATTATACTGATTTTAAAAGGAAACAGTTTGCTGTCTTGATGTTCATTATTTAAATGCAGTTACTAGAGAGGGTAGAAATTGTCATGGGTGGATTTTGTCATTCAAGTTCAACTTGCCATTACCCTAGTTAATAGCAGTTACCCTAGTTAATGCTTGAGTTACTTTGAGAACCTGGGTATTACTGTGTAAAGAGAAGCAGTGTATTTCATCGTGTGGTAGCAGTGGGAGGAATGGTGAGCACCCCGAGAGGCAGTAGGCTGGAAGCTCAGAGTCAGGGTGTGAGCACTGTTTTATCGGGGCAGGTGTGTTTCCTTATATTCATCTCCTTCACTTCTCTGTCAAGCAAAGGGCTTCTTAGGTCCCAACTTCAGAAACAAACACAGAAGTGGAGCCCCTTCCTTAGCAGAGAACTCTATTCCCAAAGTCCCTACAGAAGAGAGGGGCTCAGTTTAAAACGGGGGCTTGCTTAGGGCCCAGCAACATCTATTCCACCCAGTCAGGTGAGCTGGGCTGCTGTCCCAGGGTGGCTAGGCTGGTCTGGCCAGCCAGCAAGCTGTCTGCCTTCAGCCAGGTCCAGAACTTATACTCAGGGTCCACAGGACAGTCAGAGCTGCAAATCAGAGAGAAATAGTACTGCTTTGCCATTTTTATTAAGAATCCACGTTGAAGAAATTGGGAGGCAGGATATAACAGCACACACTTTGGATCCCACATGCTTAGGTTTGAATTCTGGCCATGTGACCTTGGGCTAATGGCTTAACCTCTGCGAACTTCATCTGTACACAGGGATACGAACATGGACCGATTTTACAGGCTCTCACAAGATAAGATGAATTGAAAGCATTTATTAGCACAGTGCCTGGAACATGGTAAGACCCAATGAATCGTAGTGATGATGGTTATTATCCCTAATAAACTCAAGCCTCGATCGGAGTTCTGACTAGAAGCTTTCACATAGGACCACTATCAGTAGGACTAGGTTTACATTTTTTTCCTTTTCTTTTCTCTCTCTTCCTTTCTCTTTCTTTCCTCTTTCTTTCCTTTCTTCCTCCCTTCCTCCCTCCCTCCCTTCTTCCTTCCTTTCTTCTCTCTCTCTCTCCCTCCCTCCTACCTTCCTTCCTTTTTTTTTTTTTTAATTCTTTTAGCCTGGAGTTACCTTTTGTAGAAAATAGAAATAAAAAGGGAAAAGAGTTAGATTTATTGTATATTAACTAAAAATACTCATTTCAAGGAACCCAACTACAAGTGGTAAATGCAGAACTGATTTTATAAAAATTTAAATCTAGAAGTTCCCACTATGCCTGGGAAGCAGTAAGAGGCTTCAGCAGCTGAACGGCTTTCCAGAAAGCTGGAGGAGAGGCCTTGGCCTGACTCACCGTTGCCCTGGCAACAGTAGGGCCTGGAGGCCTCTGTCCCTGATCCCTTAATCTGAGGAGCTGCCATAACAGCGCCTCGAGAAAGGTCTCCCACAGACACCTGGCTAGTAAAAGCTGCCCTGACTAAGCGGAGGGACAGAGAAAAGATGGAGGTGTGGCTCTTTTTGCAGACAGTTGCCTAAAGTTCTCCGTGATGGTCTCAGCTTTCTAGACCCCCGAAGGCTTCTTCTAGAGAATCAGGCTGCAGAATCTCCACCAGATTCTAGGTGCTGTCAAGGCAGTGGATGCTTTCCTCATTCTTGTGTGTTTCTCATGGAGCCCAGCACAATGCTTTGTACACAAGTTGTGCCGAATAAAAACCGAGGGCTGGCTGACAATGAGCATCCCCCACGGCGCGAGACCATCGCCCTGCTCCCTTTGCTGCCCTCCACCTGAATGAGCCAGCTCAGACGAGCCCACTCCTCTTTGTCTTAATTTCCCAGCTATCGAATGATAGGCTCAACACTGCGGACTTTTTGCCTCTAAAATTATTTTTTATTCTCTTACTACATTCATAATTGTGGCAAACATATGGCACAGAGCATGTTCTGCTTGATATATTCTGTTTCCCACAATTTTGTCTTAAATTTTAAAATCTGAGGGTAAAATGGAATAATCTGAAAGAGGTGCGGGCTTTCCTTTCTTCAATAACCATTCAGGTCCCAGGGAAAGAACTTTGTGGCCAAGCCATGGGCTGTGGAGTCGAAAAGACAAGTTCAAATCCTGACTCCACCATTTGGTTGCTGTGTGACTTTGGGCCTACATAATCTCTCCAGGCCTTGAGCTCTTCATCTATGAAATGATGATGACGATGCATAATCAGAGTTACGAGGTAATGTACGTCAAGTTTTCAGAAGTAAGAAGCGTTCAATAAATGGCAGTTATTCTTTTTGGTACACAACTCCATGGGGCCAAAGGCAACCGGCAATGTAGGAGTGTGCAAGTCTGGCTTTCTAACTACATTAAGGGCACCCTGGGAAAGTGCTGTGAAAGACTATAGACACCCAGTAAGGCGGGGAACTACCCACTGCAGACACCGGTGTGCGACCGAGAGGTGAGCTTACGGCCCAGTCAACGCCGCCATCAAGACCAAGATGCGGCTGCCTCGGTGTGTTGATTTGAACTTGCTCACACCCAACAATCTTTTGCTTCTGCCTGTTGGGGAAATTTCCTTCTCAGAGATTCGTTCTTTTAGGACAACACTAGCCCACTACCCACCTGAACTTCTGTTTTCACTAGGCTAAACTGTCATTAGCTAGAAGCCAATAATGAAATTAACAAACTTTTATTGAGCCCTCAGTACAGGCCAGCGTCTTTGCTTTGAGTTTACTCTTTATGTTATTGAAACCCCAGAACAATGGGACCTTTATTGTTCCCACTGAACAGATGAGGAAACGAATGTTCTGTTAATGAACTTGTTCAAGGCCACACAACCGTCAAGCTTAAATCCACATCTGTTCGCCTCCAGAGTCTGTCTGCCCTTCAGTGACCGTCCTCTGTCAGATGCTGGCCTCGGACAGATGTCGGAGATTACGGCAGATGGAAAGTGGGAATCGTGGTGGTGTCGAGGAGTCAGGACAAGGGGAGGACAAGGCTCTGGGCCATTGGAAGAAGAGGCCTGAAGAGGGGCTTAGAGCCGAGGAAGGGGAGGGAGAGGCCCGGAGAACTCCTGACAGCCCAGCTCCGCCTAAGAAGTATGAGTCTTTGACGATATTTAATCCTTTATAAACCAGATTTCCTAGGAAAAGAAAGGCTCATAAGCACCATTCCCACTGACCCCACGGTGCTCTGAGGATGTCCCGGTAACTTCGTATAACAAATGAAGTTACTCTCCCTGTCTCCAACTTGGATTCCACCCCAAACTCCCGTGGTCCCCACTCAGGTCTGAACATCTCCAGCACTCGTTGGTCCTCAAATTCCAGGACTAGTAAAGATTTTGAGCAGTAATGACCCTCCACCAAGCATCTCCAAAATCTCTCTGCTAGCATCTCTTCGAGGTTTCAAATATCCTGGTGTTCAAAAGAACAGCTTCCTCTGCCGTCCCTTCAACCTCTGGCCCCCAGTTCCATCCTCTATGCCCTGTCCACTGAACAGGGCCGATCCTCCCACACATCTGACCGCAGCAGTTTCCTTCCCCATCAGACTCAGTCTCCTGCTATTTATCTGCATCATGTCCCTCTCCTGCTCAGCAATCTTCAGTGGTTTCTCATACAAGAGCAATTCACACTCCACAGTCTGAAGTCTGAGATCCAAGACCCCCTCTTTACCCCAGTCTACCTCAAGCCAACCTTTGTGACTCTGTGTCTCTCCACAGGCCCTTTCTCCAGTCAGCAGGTTGAATCAGTCACTGCTCCTAACCAACTGGAGCCCACCTCCCACACTTGCACCGTTAAGAATAGCCCCACCCAAAGGCCTTCCTCCTTCTCATCTGGGGAATCCTCCCCAGCCCACAGGACCAGCTCAGATCCCACCTCCCCAGAGCAGCTGTCCTGACTTCTCCAGGCTCCTTGTCCTGTAGTCAGCAGAGCACGCAGCACGCATTTGGCACTTAGTGTTTACTGCACACGAACGTAACTACCTGCTCCTGGATCTGACTGCTCTGCAGCTGGTTCTGGAGGTCAGGGCCGAGACTGGCCGCCTCTCCAGCTCTTCCTGTCAGCCCGGGCCTCTGTCCCCTCCGCTGGCTGCCTGCCCTGATGTCCTACCACCCTTTCAGAAATTTTCAGTGTAAAAGGAGAAGTCATATCCTTTCAGATATAAGCTCCTGGGCATCACTCCCCTCTGTGCCTCAGTTTATGCATTTTTACAAGGAAAGGAGGGGGTTCACAACCTCTGTGGTCCCTTCAGTCAAGGATGACTTAGTCTGCCTATCTTCAGCAGCTCTTGTCGCTCAGGCCCATCTCTCTGCCTTCAGCAGAAATCCGGCCTCCCCAGTTCTTGCGGCTGAGCGGGCACCCTGCTCGCCTCCATGAACTGTCCCTTCCAATTGCCTGAATTCTCTCTGGGTCACTGCCAGGCCCAGGAGCAGAGCGAGAGTCAGTCACCCAGTGGGTAACGTAACATGCCCACAGCTTTTCTCTCTATGCCTCACTGGAGGGCGACTGGAAATGAATGAATACCCAGTGAAACCAGAGTGCATTCGCACATTTAACAAATCTAAAGAGAGTAGCTTTGCTGTAACATACAAATAAAAAATGTTCTGACTGGTGCCTTTTGTGGTTTCCTCAAAGACTGGCACCAGGGGCCTCTGCAGCCCTTCCCTATGCCTCCCTGCACCACAGGCCACCCCTCCACCAGCTGCATTTCCAGACGGGCAGGAAGGCTTCTTGGTCCCGTGGCAAGCGCCCAGCTTTTGCTGTACGACCGTCCTTCCAGTCCATTCCAAAACTGTCTCTCTCTCTGCCTCTCTCCTGAACTCCCACTGTCCTCCGGACACGGGGGCACATGGATGGTCTGCAGCCAGGACTCATTCACTATTTCAAGCTCGTCAGGCCTGTCTCTCCTTTAGATTTTATAATCGGTGGGATCTGGGTCCCCTTCACCACCCAACACAGGATATGAGCACACAAAAGTGACTCAACAGAACCTGTCCACTGACACTAGGCACATGTCCCTCGGCCACCTTCTCAACCCCTCCCCTTCAAAACCAAACAAAAACGGCAAACAGGAAACGCTCGTCTTTTAAAAATTACTCTATTATTATCAAATAGAACCACAGTATCCAAAAGGTCATTAGAAAGTTCTATCCCCAACTAAGCGGCCCTGCACACCGCCCCTCCGTGTGGCCGGCGGCCAAATCACTCCCCCCGTGCTGATTGGTTTCATCCATTTTATTGTCAAGGAAATTAACAGCCCGAAGGGGTTCCCCAGGTCCGCGCTCTCCCCCCTGGGGGCCCCGGGTACACACGGCAGCAAGCGACCTGGTCTCACTACCCCCGTGTCCTTGGGAGGAGGGACGAAAGGAGGGGGGGCTCACAGCAAAGGGGCTGGGGGCGCCCCGCCCCCGCCCGCTGGGCTCGGGCCTCGCGGCGGCCAGGCAGCTGTCCCGGGGCGGGCTCGGCCGCGCACCTGGCCGGGCGGCGGCGGCGGGGCGCGCTCACTCGCCCGTGTGGGTCCGCAGGTGGTACTTGAGCGACTGCTTGTAGCGGAAGCACTTGGCGCAGTGCGTGCAGGGGTAGGGCCGCTCGCCCGTGTGCGCGCGCTGGTGCTCCAGCAGGTGGTGCTTCTGCGTGAAGCGCTTGCCGCACTCGGCGCAGTGGTAGGGGCGCTCGCCCGTGTGGATGCGCCGGTGCTCCAGCAGGTGGTGCTTGCGGATGAAGCTCTTGCCGCACTCGGGGCAGGCGTGCGGGCGCTCGCGCGAGTGCACGCGGCAGTGGTTGGTGAGCTTGGACTTCTCGCTGAAGCTCTTCTCGCACTCGGGGCACTTGAAGGGCCGCTCGCCCGTGTGAGTCCGCTGGTGGCGCAGCAGGTGCGACGGGCGGCTGAAGCTCTTGCCGCACAGGCTGCAGATGAAGGAGACCTCGTGCTTGCCCGCGTGCACGCGCTGGTGGATCACCAGGCTGATGTGCAGCCGGAAGCTCTTCTTGCACTCGGGGCACGTGTAGGGCCGCTCGCCCGTGTGCGTGATCTGGTGCTTGGTCAGGCTCGACTTGTGGCTGAAGCTGCTGTCGCACTCGGGGCACTTGTAGGGCTTGGGGCCGCCGCCGCCGCTGCCCGAGCTGGGCGACTTTGGGCGCGGCTTGAGCGCGTGCTTGGCGGCGAAGCCGGGCCCGCGCTCGGGCGACGCGTAGCCGCCGCGGACGCGGTGGATGCGCTGGTGCAGCGTGAGCTGCTGCTTGTGCCGGAAGCTGATCTCGCATTCGGCGCACTCGTAGGGCCCCTCCTTGATGTGGTTGCGCTGGTGGATGATGAGGTTGATCTTCAGCCGGAAGCTCTTGCCGCACTCCATGCAGGTGAAGGGCCGCTCGCCGCGGCGGTTCCGCTGCTGCTGGCTCGACGAGCCCCGGTTCTCGCTCAGGTGCCGGTCGCCGTGGGACGGGGGCGCCAGCCTCTTCACCGCCGGGTTTCCCAGCTGCAGGGGCGGGGGGCTCTCCTCGCCTTCGGGGGAGAGCTCCCCGGGCAGCGGGGTCTGGTATATACTGGCCTCGTATCTCCCGGACAGCTGCCCGAGGGACTGCAAGTGCTGCGGCAGCTCATCTTCCTCCTCCTCTTCCTCCTCCTCCTCCTGCTCCTCTGTTTTGATCACGATCCCCTCTGCTCCACGGTCAGGGAGAGAGAGAGACAGAAAGATGTCAGCTGTTGCCTAGCGCCCCTAACCTGGATGTAGGTAAGCATCGCTTCATCCTCACCAACAAACACCGTGTATATGTAGTCAGGCCAAATGCCTTCTTTTGGAAAAATACTGCTTTCCACTCCACCGTGTCTATGTAACCCTGGGCTGGCCACAGAGGTCGGTTCAGGAATGACCCCACGCCTAAAATGGGCCAGTCGGAGCCCTCTCTTGGAAGTTTACGTGGAGGAAGCGGGGAAGATTGCTTCTTCGTGACGGGAAGCTGACACTGCTTGTGCCCATTTCCCCTAGCTGCTAGCGAGCAGTAACCAGCAGGGAAGAAAGAAACCAGCCCGCAGAGCCCTTCCGGGCTGGGGGCACCCAGATACAGGGTGCCTGAAGCTGGTGTCTGTGTGGACCTACCAATGATCTGAACAGATAAACACCCCTTTTGTCATTCAAGCTGTGTAAGGGTTGGGTTTCTACCACCTGTATCAAAAGGGTCTTGACTCATCCAGTTCTCAACCTTTTCCCTTCCAGGGTCTCCTCTCCTTGATCTCTGCTCAGCCCCACTGGTCTAGGTCTTGCCCGGAACTCCTGTGATTTCCCTTCAGGTGCCTTTACTCACACTCACCCTCCTCTCTGTCTCCAAATTGTGCCCATGATTTCACACCCAGCCCCAATCCTGTCTTCTCCCTGAAACCTTCCGTGACCATCCCAACCTGCAGCACTCAGCTTCCCCAAGCCCACAGCCTTGCTGGTGTGCCTTCCCTGGACTCAGGAGCTCAGCATTCTCATGCAGCATCATCTCACCTGCACAGGTCAGGTGGATGACTCACCTGCACAGGCAGGCTCTACCAACCTTGGGGTCAGGGATTTCCTCCGCCTTGCCCACAAGCTCTGGTGTGTGGTGCCACGCACACAGTAGGTGTTCCATGAACACCCCAACAGGTGGATGTCCTCCTCCTCCCCGGCCCTCCATCCTCTAGCCTGGCCCTTCAGGACCTAAAACAGGCCGTGCTCTACAGTGGCCCACCAGAAGTCCTAGAGAAAAGGAGTGGCCTCTGACTCCTGTTTGAATTTCTCAAGTGCCTTGTACTTATTTGGCGCTCCCTTAACAGTGCTAATTGGGGCACTCTATTGTTAGTCACTGACTCTGTGTGACATGAGAAAGTCACTCTTCTGAGCCCACCTGTGGGATCGAAGATGCAATAACAGCCTGCATTTGTGGAATTCCTAAAAGCAAACCAATGAGAACTTTTTCAAAGCATTTCACACCTGTTCTCTTTTCATAGTCACAATATCTTATTATAAGTCAAGCAAGAATTATCTGCATTTCACAGATATGGGACATCCAAGCCCACCGATTATCAAGTGATGTTTCCAAAAAAGTAAGTAAAATCATAGACCTTTTCAGAGCTTACACCATGTAGTCTAATCCCCTCACTGACAGGGAGACAGAAGCTGGCAGCATTCATGACCTGGCCAATGTTTTATAAGTCTGTTAGTGACTGCTGGGCCATAGCACTCCCTGCTACTCCTCTGGACCCAGGAGATGGCACTGTTAAAATCAGAACACAGGTGTGCCGAGTCCCAGCTCAGGGCACTCATAAGACAATGCTGCCTTGGTACTGTTAGGATTCTCAGCAGGAAGTGACCCAGAACATCCCTGGAACATGATGCTTACAAGATCAGGAAGGAAGAAGCAGCTTCAGAGGTTGGTAACTACTTGCCCTGGTGTTTATTCTGAAAATAAGGATTGTTTTCGAAAGACAGAGGGGAAATATGGACCCTAGCAGATTTAAACTCTCCTTGAGCATCAAAATTGTTTTTTCTTAATGAAATAAGAATGAAATATCTGGCCCTAAAATTCAGGGCTCAAAATTCCACAAAGTACTATTTAGTAATTTTCTCAGGTTTTACTAGAATTAATGAGGAATGCTCAAAGGGCAATCTGGAATTTATATTATGAAGCTCCCAATTTAGCATATATTCACAATTTGCCCATGTCTTTCACTATTCTCTTATGAAAGACAACATGGTATAAAAGAGTTCTGAAATTCTGAAATCATGCAGTTATTTAAAAATAAGGAGTTAGATCCACATCTTTTGACCAGGAAGGATGTCCATGATCTTTTATTATTAAGTGCAAAAAGGCAAACTGCAAAGGAATTATCTACAGATAAAATGAAAAATTAAAAAAAAAAACGTATTTTTAAAAACCTAGATAAAATGGATGTAGATACATTTCTAAATATAAATAATATATAAGATGATTAATGACTCTTTTGCACATAAACAAAATATCCAAACAAAAACTAAAACCCAAGTGAGTTCTACCGAATTTTCAAGTGACACACTTAATTCCTATCTTGTACATTATTTAAAGAATATGGAAAAAAGAGCAAAAGCTTCCCAGTTCATTTCATAAGTCTAGTATAATCTTGTTTCCAAAACTAAATGAGGATGATTTAAGAAAAGTTCAGGTTCATTTCACTTATGAATATAGTTGTAAAACTCCTGAACATAATAGTAGATAACTATTATATTATATATTTAAAAAATACACCAGGATGATCAGGTAGGGCATTTTTCAGGACTGCATAGATGGATCAGAGTCAGAAAATCAACCACAAAAGATGTCCTGGGATCAGGCTGCTGTAAGCCCAGTTCCTAACTGTTCTCCTTATACTCACAAGGAGCAAGAGTGTGCAGAATAGTGACCTTAAGGCTTTATAGTTAAACAAAAATGATACCTCGATTCTCCCAGAAAAAGACAGTACAGTTGGTCATTTAAGAAAAACACGCTCTCCAAGGGTTGAAATCTTCAAGGCAGCTGGGCTTCTAGTGTGACATAAGAATAGTCAAGGATGCATCAGGAGACTGAAGTTCTAGCTTTGCCACTATCGTGTGACCCTGGGCAATCTATGTGACTCCTCTGCCTGTAGGAGGGGGTTGGAGAGACGATTTCTGAGGTCCCTTCGGGCCCTCATCTGACCTAGTCTTGGCTGTGACCCCTTCTTTCCTAGCCAGGAGACGGATTCTTATAAATCCTGAGGCAGGAAACCTGCACCTGAGGCCATGCTTGGGGTTCCCTCAGCCTGTCCACCCATGAAGGAAACCACAACCCTCCCCAGGCAGGGCCTACCTGCAGGCCTGCTGACTCCTCCCCCACCCAACTGACCTGTGCAGTTTCTTTGCTGCACCAGCATCTGCTTGAGCTCGCTGAACTCGCTCGAGCCTTCCGTGGACTCCTCCAGCGTATTTTCCTGTTCCTGCATGTCCAGGTCCGGCTGTTCTCCACACGGGTCCCCCAGCTCTGAGTCCTGAAAGCCGTGTTCTTCTACCTGTCCCATCAGGGGCTCCGGCGTCTCCAGACTTTCTGAGCCCTCGTCGTTGGTCTGCACCTCGATCTTAATCACGATCCCGTCGTGTGCTGAGAGAAGGCGAGAGGGGTGGGGGAGGAGGACAGAAGAAACCAGAACACGTTCATTCCACCCTAGAATTTACATTTCAAAAATGCTTATTTTAGAGACCCTGAAGAAATAGAATACTGAGTTGGCGTTGAGTAGACATAGAATTTTCTGGACATTCTGCAGCCTTGAACACCAATAAACTGGAGTAAACTTAGATGCAAAGCTTGTTTTCCATGATGCCCTCCAATTAAATAGTGTTATCACGGTTTATTTTAAAAAGAGATTCTAATTCCCTTTCCCAGGTTAGGCCAGCCAAAGTCAACAGTTTCTCTCTCTCTCCCCACCCCACAATCAAGCTGAATAAAGAAAAAGCTAATCATCTCCTCACCACACAACCCTTTCAGCCCCACCCAGGTGTCCAACACCGACAGACCCCAGACACTGCCAGCCCCTCCTCGCCCACATTTACAAGCTGCATAATAGGAGCTTCTTGGTGTCTTTTTGGTTAAACAGCATCCCATTACATACCTTGCCCTGACATTTTTTTTAACTTGCCTATAGGTCTGTAGGTTAATTTCAAATGTCATTACACACACAGGCACCATTTTACTTAAATGGGATTATGGCATACATTTTTGGGTTTTAGTGCAGTATTTTTTTTCCTTTTAATTTGCCTTCCCCTTCCCCTCACTTTCCATTTCACGGATATGAACTCCCCAGGTAACTCCTGTAACTAACCTAAGTATTTTTATCGATGCTTATGTGGTTATTTATTACGGTATGTTTACATGTTTTTATTTTCTGGCCATTATTGGTTTTAAAAAACCAAAATTGCCTTATATACATAGTCTCTATGTTCCTTTTCTCACTCAAATATCTTGTAGTGATCCCTTCAAACCAATTTCTGTGGGGCTAATGCCTTCTTTTTAAAAGCTGCACACACTCCATCGTGAGGACCCTACTGTAGTGTGTTCAACATTCCCTATTGAAGAACGTGCACTTTATGTTCCCAGTCTTTTGCCATGTGGAACAATAGCGCAATAAACATTTGTTTATTTACATCTCTCACTACAAAATAGTGGTTTTATTTCCATGAGAGTCCCAGCAGTGGGGCCACAGAGTTCAAAAGGTGTCTGCATTTTTAATTCTGATAGATGTCATCAGACTGCTTTTCAACAAGGATGTGACAGTTCATAGTTCTACTCCTGCACCTTTTCCCTACATGTCTGCCAGCAACAGACACCATCGCTCTTTCTAATTTTCCTCAGTCAGATGGGTGTAAAGTGATAACTTACTGATGCTTTAATTCTACTTCCCTGACCAGGGTAATCTGAATATCATTTCTTTCGTTTATTGGACTTTTTTTTTTTTTTTGTGAGGAAGATCAGCCCTGAGCTAACATCTGTTGCCAATCCTCCTCTTTTTGCGGAGGAGGATTGGCCCTGGGCTAACATCCGTGCCCATCTTCCTCTACTTTATATGTGGGACACCTGCCACAGCATGGCTTGATAAGCCGTGTGTAGGTCCGTGCCCGGGATCCAAACCTGTGAACTCTGGGCTGCCGGAGCAGAACATGTGAACTTAACCACTACGCCACTGGGCCGGTCCCTCCTTTATTGGCCTTTTAGAGCTGATTCTTTGTGAAATGTGTTCTGTTGTTGTCAACTGGTAAGAGTCCTTTGATTCCTGTATTAAAAATAACCCATTTTCTCTTATTGGCATTTCAAATATTTCCCCCAAATCTATTACTTATCTGTTGACTTGTGTTAACTTTTACCACACAACTTTCTCCAAGTTTGCATATTATCAAATGTGTCCCTCTTTCTTTTTATGGCTTCTGGGTTTTCTGTCTTAGTTAAGAGGGTCTCCTCTGGTCCTAGATGGTTCATCTGGTCTCCTGGATTTTACTCCAAGGTTTTTATTGTTTTATTATTTACATTTAGGTCTTTACTCCACCTGAAATTTATTTTTATTTTGTGTATGGTGTGAGGTAGGGGTTCAACTTATTTTCTTCCATATGGTAGAGTTGTGCCAGCATAAACCCTCATACAGGTGGAAAATCACTGTTAATTAAGGAAATTATAAATGAATAATGCATAAACATATTCATTCATTCATTGAACGTTTATTCAACAGATATTTATTGAGCACGAACCATGTGCCATGCAGTGCTCTAAATGGCTTGGGATACATCAGTGTACATATAGAGCTCCCTGCCCTCATACATCTTACATAAGGCAATCAACAATTAATAAATTCTATGGCATGGTAGAAGGTGGTAAGTGGTGTGGAAAAAAGAGAAGAAACCAGGAAACCAGGGAACAAAGCCAACAGTCCCTGCCCTCATGAAGCCTCCTCTTTGTTCTTCTGCCATGTGCACTCGTCATTCCCAAGCTAAAGTGGACCACATGTCTGAGAACGCAGACCAACCAATGATGCCAGCAGCTGATGCCATGTGACCTACAGCTGATGCTCGGCTGTCCTTTAATCCCTCTCTGATGAGCCAACCTAACCCATTTGGGAGTAAACAGAATATAATGCAGCTCCAATGTTCCCAGGCTGCATCCCCCACAGCCTTACATGCAGACGGTGGCTACTTGCCCTCAGAACTGAGTCTCCAAAGATGTCTTCTCACTACTCTCTAAAGATGTCTTTGTCCTAGTCTCTATCTTAAAAAAAGGGAAAAGTCATCCACACTTACATCCTGGACTTCCCCCTGCTCTAGCTCAAGGTCACCATCTTGACCCTGCCTTTCTCTCCAGTCTCAGAAAAGGCAGTGTCCTCCTCTGTTCTCTCTCCCCAACCCTTCCTTGCTTCCTTCACCCTGCCCACATTTCTCCTGGAACTCTGCTCCATCACTTGTGCCTCTTTTCTCCTCTACCTTCAATCTTTGTCTCTGCAGTAGATCCACAAACATGACCAGGATCCCAGCATCAGAAAAACATCTTCCCTGACTTCAGACTCCTTAAAATATTTTACTTGCCTCCTCCCTAAAATAATTTTTAAAACTATGTACCCCTTTGCACCTTTTTGAATAAACATATAAAATGCTTCAATAACTGCAAAAGATGTAATTTCTGGAGTATTATAAATATTTATATTTTAAAATAAACCCTTCCATCACCTTTTAATGTCACCAATGGAATCTAAGAACCCCAGCAATTTTAAACCCACCATTATTCACTTAAAAAATACACCAACAATTTCTTCTTTGATAGTTGAAATTTTTACATCATTCCTTTTCACCTTGAACTTCTATTTCCATTCCCATTTTGCCCACAGAATTTTCTCCTAATAGAACATATTTTTATGCTTAGAAGCCTTTTACTGATCACCTCATCTACCACTCTGCCACAAAAATGTGTATGTAAATTAGAAGGATTAATTTTGCTTTCATTTCTAATAACCACAGGGCTCTAAGTGTTAATTTTTTTCCTGGCTTAAGTTATCCTTAGTTATTATTACTGTAGAATGATAAACAATTATTCAAGATAGAAAACAAAAAACTTGATGGATAGGGATTTTTTTCCCAATTAGTTCACTTATCCGAGAATGAATATTTTTTATTGCTTGAATGAGACAGAGTTCAGAATCCAATCTATCCCGATTTTTCATTTTTATAAATACAAGCACTGGGAAGGCTCATTTACATAGATACGAGCTGTAATATCTCAGCTGTAGATGGGCTGGCAGGAACTGTGTTATGGAATCATCGGTCGATTCTCTGAACTTCCTCTGAATTAGAATGCTACAGGAGCACATGGTTAACGTATCATCAAAAATTGTTTTTAATGACCTATTAGCTGACAACTTAATTAGGTTCTCTTTCAATTTTGTTGAAAGCAAAGCATTGCAAACGATCTAACTTGCAAAAGAATTCACCATCCTGGCCCCAGAGCGATGCACTTCTGGTCATATACCTTAACCTTCTGGATTGTCTCTGTCTGTGACCAAAGGCTTTTATACTTCAGAGGAGGACTCCATGATGGCAGGGAAGGGCGGGAGCTGCCTGTTAGTGGGAGACGTAGGAGATGAGGACCAGGGTGACTATTGTGTGTGTTGTGTGCTCACTGATGAGTTTTCTGAAGGAGAACAGATGGACGAGGGACCTGGGAATTGAACCCTCAAAGCCATCTATATGTGTCCCTCTTGGAAAGTCTCCTTGTACCCTCAAGGGCATGGTACCCCAGCTTGACGACCACTGCCTTCCAACACCTGCCCAGACTTCAAGGCCCCACCCCACCAAACCTCTCATGGTGGTCCCAGCTGAATGCAACTGGGCTCCTCTCTGAACCCCAAGCACTTCTCTTCTCCTCTCTATGACATTTAATTCTTTCTCCCTCGAAACGTGCAGTATTTACACATTTTCATGCCCCCTCTCCCCATCTGTTACAGTAGGGAAGCCAGTTGTTTTCCACCAATAAGGTTTCCCACCCCAAACAACTTCTGAGAGAGTATTGACACCATGCTGCATTTATAAGCAGTAATTTATTCTCCCATTTAAAAAATTAATCAAAGACATATACACTGAGGGAATATAGTTTATGACCAAAGGCAGATTTCAAACCAGTGGGAAAAAGTTTTACATAAATGGAGTGGAGACAACTGGCTTCCTGCCTAGAAGAAAAGAAAAAGCTATCTTCACATATCTCACATCAAAATAAATTACTGATGAATCAAAAATATAGACATAAATAATGAAATCATACGAGTATTAGAAAAAAGCACAGCTTTTTATCTTTTTTTTTTTTTACAACTTTGACCTAAGGTACAGGCTATTCCTAGACCTCTGGGACTTAGATATTCCTTCTGGATGCTACCTGGTCAGTCATACAAACTTTAATTAAATGTGCCCGACCCATATCAACTATAATTTTTTGCTGTAAACTTTTTTGAAAATTTCTGTAGCTTTACCTTGACATTATTTGGCAATAAATTTAATTTATGATTGGTTTTTAATCTCTGTAATCACATTTCTTCATAAGAACTCTTGTGAGATGGTAAATACCTGTCCTATAAAAGTTGGTTTTAAATGTTTGTGAACACTAAATTTAGTAAGTATGAAGCTGATATACAGCCATGCATTGCTTAACGATGGGGACGCATTCTGAGAAATGCTACTACACACCTAGGCTATATGGTTCTAATCTTATGGGACCATGTCATATATGTGGTGCATATATATGCGTAACTGTAATGTTATATTTGTAGACAGTTAAACATTTAATTATTTACATTTTGCAATTTTGTTTTGTTTTCTGGAGCAAAAACTATTTTTTTCCAGGTTTCAAAAATTTTTATAGGTTTTTGCAAAGCTCACAGGCCCAAAGCCTATGATCATAGTGTTTATGAATAAAATGGGCCGACTAAGTATTTCTGTACTTGATATGAAACCCAGATACCATAAAGAAAATTATTGGTGGGGCCGGCCCGGTGGTGCTGCTGGTTAAGTGTGCGAGCTCTGCTGCGGCGGCCCGGGGTTCGTAGGTTCGGATCCCGGGCGCGCACCGATGCCCGATGCACTGCTTGCTAAGCCATGCCGTGGCGGCATTCCATATAAAGTAGAGGAGGATGGGCATGGATGTTAGCCCAGGGCCAATCATCCTCAAGAAAAAAGGGGAGGATTGGCATTGGATGTTAGCTCAGTGCTAGTCCTCCTCACAAAAAAAAAAAAGAAAATTATTGGTAAACCTGATACATAGAAACTTCAAGTTGATAAATGAACACACAAAAATTTAAAACGGCTACACCACACACACACACAAATACTATATACAAAGGTAAACCATAAACTAGGAAACATTCGCATATATATGACACACGAGCTAATATCCTTAATGTTTAAAAAGCTTTTACAAATCAATAATAAAAAGATGAATAATCCAAAAGAACAATGGGCAAAAGATAATTCACAATATAAGACATACTAGTGACCATAAAGGTATGAAAATATACTCAACATCACTCTTATAGAAAGTTGAATGAAAAAATCAAAATATTGTCTTTTCGACCTATACAATGAAAACTACAAGACATTATTGAAAGAAATAGAAAGACATTCCATGCACATGGATTGGAAGAATAAACACAGTTAAAACGTCTATATTACCTAAAGCAATCTACAGATTCAATGCAATCCCAATCAGAATCCCAATGACATTCTTCACGGAAATAGAAAAAAGAATACTAAAATTCATATGGGGCAACAAAAGACCCCGAATAGCTAAAGCAATCCTAAGAAAAAAGAACAAAGCTGGAGGCATCACAATCCCCGACTTCAAAACACACTACAAAGCAATAGTAATCAAAACAGCATGGTACTGGTACAAAAACAGACACACAGATCAATGGAACAGATTTGAAAGCCCAGAAATAAAACCACACATATACAGACAGCTAATTTTCGACAAAGGAGCTAAGAACATACAATGAAGAAAGGAAAGTCTCTTCAATAAACGGTGTTGGGAAAACTGGACAGCCGCATGCAAAAGAATGAAAGTAGACCATCTGCTATCGCCATTCACAAAAATAAACTCAAAATGGATCGAAGACCTGAAGGTGAGACCTGAAACTATAAAACTCATGGAAGAAAATATAGGCAACACACTATTTGACATTGGTCATAAAGGAATCTTTTCAGATGACATGCCTACCCAGACTAGGGAAACTAAAGAAAAAATAAACAAGTGGGACTCTATCAGATTAAAGAGCTTCTACAAGGCAAACGAAACCAGAATCAAGATGAACAGACAACCCACCAGCTGGGAGAGAATATTTGCAAAACATATATCTGACAAGGGGTTAATCTCCATAATATATAAAGAACTCACACAACTGAACAACAAAAAAACAAACAACCCGATCAAAAAATGGGCAGAGGAAATGAACAGACACTTCTCCAAAGAAGATATACAGATGGCCAATAGGCACATGAAAAGATGTTCAACATCACTAATCATCAGGGAAATGCAAATCAAAACAACACTAAGATATCACCTCACGCCCGTTAGAATGGCTATAATCACCAAGACAAAAAACAACAAATGTTGGAGAGGATGTGGAGAAACAGGAACCCTCATACACAGGTGGTGGGAATGCAAACTGGTACAGCCTCTATGGAAAACGGTATGGAGATTCCTCAAAGAATTAAAAATAGAAATACTCTATGATCCAGCTATCCCACTACTGGGAATCTATCCAATGAACCTGAAATCAACAATCCAAAGAGGCTTATGCACCCCTATGTTCATTGCAGCATTATTCACTATAGCCAAGAAGTGAAAGCAAGTGTCCCTCGACTGATGATTGGATCAAGAAGATGTGGTATATATATACAATGGAATACTACTCAGCCATAAAAAAAGACAAAATCGTCCCATTTGCAACAACATGGATGGGCCTGGAGGGCATTATGTTAAGTGAAATAAGCCAGAAAGAGAAAGACAAACACTGTATGATCTCACTCATATGTGGAATATAAACCAACACATGGACAGAGAAAACTATTGTGGTTACCAGGGGCAATGGGGGTAGGGGGTGGGCACAAGGGGTGAATGGAGCCATATATATGGTGATGGACAAACAAAAATGTACAACCCAAAATTTCACAATGTTATAAACTATTAAAACATCAATAAAAAAAATATTGTCTTTTTCTACTCATCACTTTGGCACAAATAATACCTACTACTGGCATGAGTGTGGGAAACAGGTAGTCTCATGCATAGATAAATGGCTATAAATTGGCACGATTGTTTTGAAGGGCATTTGCTAACATCTATTAAAATTTTAAACAGGTACATCCTTTGACCCGGAAAATCTACTTCTTAATAAGTTTCAGACAAGTGCACAAAGATTCCCTTACAAAGGATCTTTAATGAAGCACTGAAACTTGTGAGCACTCTAAATGTACACTGATGGGGGATTATTTAAATAAATTATGAAATCAATACACAGCATACTATAGACAGCTATGAAAAAGAACAAGACAGATTTATATGTTCTGACATGTAAAGACATCAAGGATATATTATTGAAAAAAGCAAGTTGCTAAACAATGTAATTCTATACTGTTTTATTTTTTTCATGATGAGAATATATTTATGGATTACTTATATAATTAAGGCCATATATATATATATATATATATATATGTGTGTGTGTGTGTGTGTGTGTGTGTGTATGTGGAACTACATGCACATAAATTGGATGGAATAAACTGTTGACTCTTGAGATAGAATCATGTGGGACTTGCACTCTGTATCTTTTTCTTTTTGAATTATGTTAATGAAACTTTAGCGTTTTATTGGAAAGTAAAAACCAGTGTTGCCACATGAACTTTCTCTACCAGCTCAAAAAAGAAATGATGGTTGACACTGGCTTTCCAACCTTCCCATGGCTGTACTTTCTGTTAGATTTTTTAAAATTTTGGTGTATTAATTTTTCACATTTTTTAAAGTTATACATGCATAGGCCAGAGAGTTGAATAGTTTTTAAAAAGCTCTCCTCCACAACCCCTAACTTCCTGCTCCCCAGAGGCAATCACTTTCAATTCTTCTAGCTGATTATTTTGTCCTTTACCTTCAAAGCTCTGAGTAACATACTTATATTGCTACTCCTTGAGTTTTCAATTTTAAGCATTTTCTCTTGACTTCAAGAGCTGGAGGTGGACCGTCTCTTCCCCATCTATCCACATCTCTTCCAAATCCCTGATGCTTCCAGTTTAGTTTGTAATTCTGGTTGGATCAATATTGCGTGGTTCCATTATTAGATTATGTAAATGTTATTTAAAATTGAACCATGTAGTATACTATAAGCACTTTTCTATGCCTATAAACCTTTTTGCTTCCCCTGGAGCTAATAATTTTTCTTTGGCTTAGCTTGCCATTAATTATCATCAGCTCAGCTGTATGTAATGCTGCTGCTCTGTAACAGCATGTAATGCCCCGCCCTGCTCTGTAACTCTCCTCTCAAAACTTTCAAACGTACTGGGTATTTCTCAATTTCATCTACTTGAAGAAAAATTTTCTGGAACCTTCTGACGTGCTCCAGTCTGGACTGGTTGCCTCCAGTGCACAGCTGTCTTCTTGGGATCCCCACCTGAGGATTCCCTTCACCTGTCTTGTGTTGGAGCTCCTAACACCTCTTTCTGGGTTTATTTCCTCATTTTGGCAAAGCACCTCCCCCAGCTAGAGAAATGGTGCCTGCGTGACCTGGAATATCTCAAAATGTCTCCATTTCACTCTCATATTTAATTAGAACAGTATGGCTAGATACCATATTTTAGAATGGCTGGAAAATATTTTCCAATTTCAAAATTTAAAGAATGTTAAAGCCATTCTTCTACTGTCTTGTAGCTTCCAATATTGCTGGAAAGTTCACAGCCTTTCTAATTCTTGTTCCTTTGTATGAACCCATTTTTTCTCTCTGGAAGCCTGTAGATCTCCTTGGTCTTCAGCAGCTCTGAAATTTCTAGCTGAAGTATCTAAGGCCTGGGTCCATTTTCATCCACTGCTCTGGGCAGTTGATGGGCTCTTTCAAGCTGGAAAACCATGTCGTCAATGCTGGGAGTGTTTCTTGAATGATTTCGTCGCTAATGCCCTCCTTCCTCTTTTTGCTATTCTTTTTCTCTGATATTCCTATTACATGGACATTGAACTTCCATTCTTTACTTTTCTTATTCTTTCCCTATTTTCTTTTTTGTCTTTTTGCTTTATTTTCTGGGCTATGTGCTCAACTTTATCCTCTAACACTGCTACTGAGTCTTTAATTTGTATTACTATATTTTTAGTTTTCAAGAGTTCCATTCTATTCTTTCTTTTTTTTTAATAAGCATTATACTTTTGTGTCATGGATGCATTCACTTCTTTTATCTAATCCTTAGATATATATATACCCACATACATACATACATATACACTTAAACATACTTTTTTTCCTCTCTGCATGGATGGTCTCTGTTTCCCTGAAATTTATTTTTTCTGTTTTTTCCTTTGGTCTCTGTATATTAGAGGTTTTTCCTAAATGTCTTGGTTCTGGGTTGTCCATTTATATTTAAAAGTGGAACACTCAAAAGAGAATTGAAAGTTCAGTGCATTCAGGTAGTACTTGCTAACAATGGGTTTCCCAGTAGGATGATTTGGCTAGGTCATTTCACTGAGAAATCTCTTGGGCTAGTCCCAAAAGTGTCCAGTTAAACTCTTCCAATATCCTGCCTGAGGGTTTATCCTGGATGTCAGCATCATTTTGGGAGCCAGGCTAGGGAAGAAGGCTAGAAATCTCAACATTTGTATGTTAAGCTTCCATATTCCCTTGTTTTCAACATGGTACCCCACCCTCAATTGTGCCTGGAGCCCACGTCCAGAGATCTTCTTGTTCACCCTCTCCGGAGAATAAGTCTTGGTCGTCTACCGGGGTTGGGAGAGGCAGATGGCAGCTGTAGGGATGGGGGAAAGTGGGAGTGTTTAAATGCCTCTTTAAACGATGTTTCACCAGTCCTCAGTTCAGCCTCACCTCTACCCCATTTCCAAAGATGCCTGGAGGCCCTGGTGCTGCTAACTCGAGTCTCTCGAGCAGGGCTGGGGATGGAGTGCAAACTGGGTTTCTTCTCAGCTTCCCCCAATACCAATTCTGGATTCAGCTTTCTAAATCAGTAATCACCTAGCCATTTGCTTTCAGGCTTCCAAAATTTTGTTGCTGTTGTCTCCTTGTCCATTCTCTTTAAAAGTCCCTTCACTCTTGTTTTAGAAGGATTTTGGGAGGTAGCAGTAAACACATGTTCAATCTGCCGACTTTAACTCGAAGTCTTTCCTCATGCATTGTTTTCTTAAAAAAATTATTTTTACTGAATAAGAAATAATATAGGCTTACTTCAGAAAATTCTACAAAGCATAGACAAATATGATTTTGGTATGTTTCCATCCATTTTTTTCTGTCTTTTGTTTACATCATTGACTTCATATTGTATTTGCATTTTCCACTTCTACATCGTTAACTTCCCCTATCAACTGGATCATTCCCATCAACATTTCAAATAGGCTTTAGCACTCCCCATCTTAAGCAAACAAGATCTGCCCCCCCAAGTTCCTGCCCCCTCTTTCCACTCCCCACTCACAGCTAACGTCAAACAACTGATGAGAGGTGCCGTCTCCCCTTCCTCACCTCCCTTCACTCCTCAACCCACTCTACTTGGCTTCCGCTCCCACCACGCCACCAACATGTCTCTTGCTAAGGTCACTGATGTTGCCAATTTGCAAATCCAATGGACACTTGTCAGTCTCCGTCTTACTAAACCACACTGCAGAATTCAACACTGCTGACCACACTCCCTCCTTCTGGAAACACTCTTCTCTTGAAATACCCAACAATGTGCTATCCTAATTTCTTGCTACCTTTCTGGCCACTCCTGTTTCCTTTGATTCCTCTGGTTCCTCCTTCTTTTTCCAAATCCCTACAACAGTGGTTTTCAACCCTGGTTGCACATGAGAATCACCTTGGAAGGTATTTAAAAAATACTAATGCCTGGGCCCCACCCAGACCAATATATTCCAGATCTCCAAATCTGCTCTAAAAGTCAGGGCTCCCAAGGGCACGGCCCGTCCTCTCTCCGCCTCTCCTTCCACAGACTGGGAAGCTAATCCAGTCTACGCTACCAATGCCCACATGTCTGTCTGTGGCTCAGACCTCTTTTTCGAACTCCAGACTCCTTCATTCTGCTGCTTTCTTAACACTTTCTCCTTTATGTCTCACAGGATCTCAAACCTAATGTGTTCTTGTCATTTCTCCAGATCTGAACCTCCTGCTGTCCCCCATCTACCCTCTTATTCAAGTAGCAGATCAGGGAGTCATCCTTGGCACCTCCCTCTCCCTCAAATTCAGCATCCACCAATCACGAAGTCCTTTCTAGTCTACTGACAAAAAATGTCTTACAAACATCCACTTCTCTCCCTGGGCTATGCCAAGGTCTCCTACCCAGACTACAAAAAGAGCCCCCAGCGTCTCCTTGCTTCCAGTCTTTCCTCCCCACAGCGAGTTCTCCTTGGAGCAAATAGAACTCCTACTTATTCTTTAGGTTTCCACTAAAATCCCACTTGCTCAGAGAAGACTTTTCTGACCTCCTGATCTCAACAGCTGTCTGGCTTGTACCCCTCGACGCTTGTCCTCACAGTGCTATATCACAGTCAGTGACTCTATTTTATACATGTGGGGTTGTGGTTGTTAACATCAGTCTCTTCACACAGTACCTGGTACAAAAAATACTTGATGAACTAAATAATAAACATACGAATGAAACTTATGCTATAAAAACTCTTCATAAATATGATTTTAGTGGCTGTATAACAATCTATCATAATGGAATGTAATATCTGTACGTCTTAATACATATTTTGGATTCTTTTCCATGTTAGAGACTCTCAGGAAATTATTAAGTATATGAACATTTTAAATATTTAAAACATATTTTAAGACTAGAAAATATCAAATGGCTTTACAAAAAGACTGAAACTACGTACAATGTATAAGAACTTGGATTTCAGCCATGCCTTCTGGTTTGTTTGTTTTACTCTCTGCTAATCAGTTCGGTGAAAATGGTACCTGGCTTCTCCAGGCCTCCTATCACCCTCACAGGGCCACGAATGGGAGCCCCTGCTCTGAGTATTTTGAAAGCAGGGTCAATATGTGAGTCATCTTTGAATCTCCTTGCTCTTAGGGATCCAAACCATAAATAATAGTTTATTGAATGAGTTTACTTAGCCAGTTCATAAAACTGTCATGTTTGGTGTATCTGGAACTATGAACATTCTCAATTTTGTAGACTTTTCCCCCTTGGTATCACATCACTGGGTCTGGCCTACAGCTGGTTTTGTGGTCGCCCTTCTAAGGAAGAAGACACATGAACAAACAGGTTACCACTGGTGTGTTTGGGGCTCTAATAACTGCAGCTTCACAGGACAACCCTGCTATCCAGAGGCCAGGGCCTTTGGTCTCCTGCAGAGGTGCGGGTTGAAGGCCAGCTCCGTGGCACAGTGGTTCCCATGTCCTCTCCTGTCCTCCCTCCAGTCCAGGCTCCAAGTGGCTGGAGATGGTTAGTGGAACAAATGGCACATTCCAGCCATACAAGGCAGCCTCTGTGAAGCTGTCACTTCCCATAGAAGCTCAGGCCACGGAATGCGTTTGCCAGAACAAACCCAGCCCCGGGCAGAGTGGGTTGGGGTTTTTTGCTTTCGATTCTGGCCCCACTCTGGGAGGCCCATCTGTGATGAGGGTGTGAAAAAGTCAACAGACAAAGGGGACCACTGCTCTCATCCCAGCCCTTCTAAGAAGATGCTAAAAGAGCAGCCCCTGGACCACAAGACTCCACGGGGCCATCACACTGGATTTCAGGATTTTTACCACAAATCGCCTCGCTCATCTTCTCATTCTTTGCCTCCCAAGCCTTCTTTCTTATTCCTTCTACTCCAAATCTCTCTATTCCCACTTGACCCTTGTTTTTGGATGTGGCCACTCAAACCTTTCAGATACAGACTTATTTTCCTCCAAACAAAAGATGACTGAGCCACATGCCATACTTTGTCCCCAAGCCGCCACTCTCATCTACTTTTAAGTCCATCTTTTTTGTCTGCCATAACGAATTCAGGATCAACTTCTCCCCTTGATTTAAATCTCTAGGCAAATCTCTACAAATTAATGATACTGGATTTCTCTGAAACAAGCCAGCGCTTATTTTTCCACAAGGTTCTGTCTCTTCCGTAAGTTACCTTCACTCTTAGTCCGGGGCTGACACTACTCAATATGCTTCTGGACCTCCTCCTTGGAGAGGTTTATAGGTCCCAGAATCGGTGACATTACTTCATAACAAGACCTGGCTGTTGGCCCCAATGAGTTCTCCTGCTAGATTATCCTCCTTTTTCAAAAGACATGGTCATCAATGATGTCTGGCTACACAGGACAAGGATTTGCCTCCACTGAAGACCTTCAAGGTACGTGATGCAAGTCCAAAGGCGATTCCAAAGCAGGGGCTCCGAAAACAAGCTACATACGAGAGCACCTGCAGTGCAAGTGCGCAGGCTACCAATACGGCCACTAGAAGGGACAACACTCTACGCAGAATGACAACAGCTGGTATTTACTGGGCCACTGCTACAGGCCAGTCACCACGCCAGGCCCTAGATGTTAGTGCCAGTCCCATTTTATAGATAAGAAAACTAGGCCTCCAAAAAGGCTAAGTAACTAAAATCACACCGCTAGTAAGGAGAGAGGCCAGGATTCAAATGCAGGTGGCCTGACGCTAGAGTCTGCACTTGAGCCACATGGCAGTCCCACTGGACCTCTCTGCTGCCTCCATCTAACCACCTCATCTAGACACTCTCCTGCATATTGTAGGACATTTCGGGTAAAGTCCATCTGTCCCTATCCTTCCACTGACCGGCTGCAGGACCAGGGATGTGGCCCTTCTCTGGGAGCTCCAGGATGCACAGGCACTAGCGCCCTGACAAGTGACTGCCTTCCTTTCAGCTCGTTTTGTTTCCTGCAAAGAGCGAGGCGACACGCTGTCATGTCAAAAACCCCGAGACAATGAACCCAATGGCATTCCTATTTATCAGCCTGTTGGGCCACTGGCCCTCACAGAGGCCCCAAGCAGGTCCCAGCACCTGCAGGCCTCCTTCCTGCACACAGCTTGCCAACAGATCCCCCCAGGGTCTACTCTGGATTGTAACACCCCATGCTGGCACTCCTGAGTGCTGCAAGATCTAGGAGGCAGAGCTCTGGGCCTGGCAGCCACTCACCAGCACTAGGATCCGTGGGCGTCTCACCCTCCTCAGAGTCCTCCTGCTCCTGCATGGCCGGCCTCTCCCCGCGTTCCATCTGTGACATGAGGTCTGGTTTGGAAATTGCATAGTCTGGGCAGAAGGAAGGAAAGAGGATATACTATGTAGTGAGGTCACACTGGATGCTGCAAAGATGTCACCTGTGTGAGTGTGACACCAGGAGCAGCTCCCCTACCCGCGGCCAGCAATGTTGGAAAAGAAATGTGCCAAGTTTCCAGCCCTTTCCTTGGGGCCCACTGTGTGTGTGTGCATATGCATACATGTGTGTGCATGAACCTCGTACCACGTCCTTCCATGGGGGATCAGCAGTGGGGTGCCACCTGCCCTCCAACGGAAACTAGCCTTTCTGTCACCTGTGGCTCTTACCGCTCACAAGTGGCCAATGCCTGATCAGGTTTTTCATGACAAAGGCACAAGATACTTGAAATTTTATAGAGTAAAAAACTAATCCTGATAAAATCTAGAAGCCATAAAACAAAATACTGATAGATTTCCTTACATTAAAAAATGTTTAAAGTTCTTTGGAAATAAAATTAAAAGCTAACAAAACTAGGAGGAAATATTATTATACACACATAGACACATACTTGTCAGATATAAGGCAAAGGGTTAATATCCACAATTATATATAAAGAGCCTCTACAATTAGTAAAAAATAAAAAAAACAAAGATATGAATAGGTAATTCTTAGAAGAAATGCAAATGGCCAGTAAACACAGGAAAAGATGCACAAATTCACAAATCATCAAAAAAATACATAATAAAATAATGAGGTGTCATTTTTCACCCATCAGAAAAGACAAATATTTAAAACAGAAGAACATCGGTTGGAGCCAGGGTGTGGAGAAATGGCACCATCATCCACTGTTGCATAAACAGGCATGGGCTCGGCCTTCTGGAGGGCGCCAGAGCGGTGGCCACGATGCTGTAAATGTGCACCCTCGTTACTCGGCAAACCCAACTCTTGGAATCTGTCCTACTGAAATACTCACGTAAGTGCACAAACACACAGAGATGTTTATCACAACACTCTGTAACAGTGGGAAGACAGAATCAAGCTGCTGCTCATCAACAGCAGAAAGGTCAGATGCCCAGTGGTTCAGATGGAACTGCACTGTCTTTGTGAGCAGGCCAACACGTGCTGACGTGGAAGGTTGTCTATGGCCTACCGTTAGAGAAAATAAGTGAACAATCCTATTTGTGCACACCACAAACCCATGTGCACGAGTGCACCCATCATGCGTATGTTTGCACATGCACAAAAAAAGATGAGAGGCAATACAGGCCAAAGGGTTCAGGGTGGTTATCTCTGGGGAGTGGTACTGGTGGAAGGGTGGGGATTGCTCTTTATTATACAAATCTAAATTGCTGAATTTTCACAAGTATGTATATACTTAAAAAAGAATAGAGAGCCAGCCCTGATGGCCTACTGGTTAAAGTTCGGCATGCTCTGCTTCAGTGGCCCAGGTTTGGTTCCCGGGCGTGGAACCACACCACTCCTCTGTCAGTAGCCATGCTGTGGCAGCAGCTCACATAGAAGAACTAGAAGGACCTACAGCCAGATTATACAACTATGTACTGGGGCTTTGGGCAGAAAAAAGGAAGAGAGAGAGGAAGATTGGCAACAGATGTTAGCTCAGGGCGAATCTTTCCCAGCAAAAAAATAAATAAATAAAAAATAATAGAGAAAAAAACAAATTAAAAAGAAAAGTTATCCTACTGGGAAAGTATGTGTGTATAAAATTAACAATTCTAGCAAGAATCAAAGTTCTATGCAACAGCATATTTAATGCTTTTCTAACTTTTTTGTGTGCCCAAAGAGTTCTTCATATCAGAGAAAAGGATACATAGAAAACTAAAGTATATTTTCCCAGGTTTTCATCCTTAAATACTCTTATTAATGAAAACAAGAATCCACAGACTTTGGGGTAAGAGAGATCTCAGTGCAACTGTGAGTTCCTGGTGGGCACCTAGGACGAGCATTTCACCTCCCTGAGTCACAGCCTCCTCTCTGCACAATAGGGACGAGAACCTGGGGGACGGAAGCCCTCCCTCAACGACACTGTTCAGTCACCTGAATGGTAAAACAGGGGCGCTGACACCCGTCTTAGCTCCCTCCCGGGAGTGGCACGCAGATTAAATGATGCGATTCTCATAAAGCACCTCACACTCTGCTTAGTAATAGTTTGCTGGACCAGCTAATTCTAGGATATATGTAGGGCCATGGGGAAGGTAACATAAAGGTGAGAGACCACTGCCGTCTAAGCCTGTCTGCTCCGCCTGCCCCCGCAGTTCCTCCAGAGTGGTGTCCTGATCTGTGCTGCACTGACGTATGTGGGTACATGATGGCGTATGTTCTAATTCGTTGTGCTCTCTAAAATTCACTTGTCCTTGTTTTCAGTTATTGGTAGTACCGGAGTTCAGAACTCCCAAAGGGTCCAAATGAACCTCAAGCTGAAGTCAAGGAAGCCCCCGGCGAGTGAAGCTTCTCCTTACCCATGGAAACCAGAGACTCGTAGTTGCCCCTCATCACGTTCTTGTAGAGCTCCTTCTGCCACTCGGACAAGTTTCCCCACTCCTGCTCCGAGAAATGGACAGCGACATCATCGAACGTGACAGGGACCTGAAACCACACAAGCTCAGCTCAGACCAACTGGAAGGCAGTCACAGGCCTTCGGCTGCTGAATCCCAGGGCAGCGAATGGCTCAACCCCTTGGCCCTGGCTCTAACGCCTCTTTCTAGGACCAGAGTGGGAAAGATCCAAAGGCACAGCTGTGGGTTTTCACCAAGGACCTCTCTAGAAAGCAGGCTTCAGCCACTGTCCTGGCCACAGAGAGTAGGGGCCTTGTCTCGTCTGGTCCTTTTCCTAACAGGATAATCCTAGCTACTGTAAAGCATGGTGTGCAGACCAGCAGCAATGGCACCACCAGGGAACTTGCTAGAAATGCAGACTCTCAGGCCTCACTCTAGACCCATTAAATCAGATTTTGCATTTGGTAAGATTCCCAGGTGATTCATGTACACAATAAAATTGGAGAAGTGCTGGCCTAGAGAATATAGTCCAACATTTTTCCCCTACATAAGGCTATGAAAAGGGGCAGCAGCACAAAAGAATAGAAAGAAATCCAGTCCACATTCAAGTTCGTGCAGAATTAAAACCTAACTGTTCTCTAGTTTTTTAGGATACCTCTTGAAATCACATTTTCTCTGGCATTAACATGATTTATAAGTCAACCAATGAAAACGGTGAGCAGGACAGAGCCCCATAACATTTCACCGAGTTCTCCCTCCGCTCCGATGGTGGACCACTAACCAACGCTCAACAGTGACTGACTGTGAAGCCTCGACCCAGCTCCATCACTCGGCCTTCTTATCCTCACCACATCATGGACTGAATGCCCTTCTCAACTGACAATTCCTGATCACCAGGATGTTTCTCCCATCTGTTAACCTATGCTTTTATCAACAGAGAAATCACTGGATTTTGGTGTATCCTGTTCTTAGTGAAGCAATGTCGGCAACTAGGTTTCATTATTTTTTTTTCCTTCTCAACCATCGCTTCCCCCTTCTTTTATATTAAATTCCTAAAACACATTCCAATTCAGATCACTCCTTGGGAAGCCCCAGTTGGGATAGGTTTACCTTGGGAACTTCTCCATTGCTGCCGGGGGGCAGCCGCAAGATCCAGAAATTTCTGTTTTTCAGCAGGTTCTCCATGTTCTCCAGCCGCCTCTGCAGCAGCCCGTACTCCTGCAGCAGGGTCCCCAGCACAACCCATTTGCTCTCCAGATGGTTTGCAAACTCCACAGCCGTCTTCTCGCAATCGGCTATCTTTTTCTCATTTGTCCCCGTCCTGCCCTCGAGGGTCAGGAGCCGCATGGCCTGGGCCTCCAGTTTCCTCTCCACCGCTTGGACAGCAGCCCACACGGCCAAGCGGGTGATCTCTGCCGTCGGGAGTGGTGTGTCCTTCTGGGCTGCAGAAGAGATCTGGAAGGGGGTGTCTTTTTGGGAAACTGGGCTCTGGAGCAGGGGGTCCATGTCGGTCTCGGGAACTGTAGGGGAAAGAGTCAGGGGGTCTTTCTCAGGAACTTCAGGGGAGTGGAGTGGGGCTTCTTGATGGTGGGTGGAGTGGGAAAGAAGTGAGATTTCTGGTTCAGCAGCAGCTGGGGGTGGATACTGGATCTCTTCTTGGGAAGTCAAGGGGCCCTGGAGATGAGTCTCTTGCTCAGAAGTGGCAGGATACAGGAGTGAGGGTCCCTTCTGGAGAACATGCGGCATCCGGCCAGAAGTCTCTTGCTTGGGAGCCTGGGGTAGGGAGCCTTGCCGGGGAATGGCGGGAGACAAAGAAGGAGTTTCCTTGGGGGGAAGAACGTGGGATTGGAACAGAGTTTCTCGGGGGAGTCCAGCAGGAGCCTGACGTGGGCTTTCTTCTTGCAGAATGTTGGGGAATGACAGAGGTGATGAGCGTTGGGTCTCCATGTCCAGCTGCTGGACCTGTGTTCAAGGAAAGAAAGGAAGGATAGGATTGAAGGCCACAGTATCCAGCTGCAAAATAAATTCCAAAGATAAGCACTCCCATGAAAACGGCCTCAGGTTTGGTAGCAATAAGTCCATAGACATGAATCTCTTCTTGAGACCCCAGCACTGATTTAGACATCAATTATAAAACCATTACTAACAACAAACGAAAGATGGTTACACCACCTTCTGCTGTTTATAGTCCCATCTCCTTTTTCACAACTACATCTCACAGGTATCATATTATCAGGAGCGTGGCAGAGGAGAAAGGGTACTGGCCTCGAATTAGAACGCTTGGCTTTCAGGCCTGTCTACACTGACTGCTGCCTGTGTCACTCTGACCCGGTTATTTGACCTCTCTGTTCTCAGCGTCCTCATCCACAAAATGAGGATAAGAGTATCTGATACACTTGCTACCTCTCTGAGTTGAGTTTTGAGCATTAAATAAAACTCTGAAAAACGACAGAGCAGAATCTTGTCAATGCGAGGCACTGTCACTATCTCGAGACTCCCAGCAGGAGGGAGGTGATGACTGGTGGGGCCGGTGCCATCCACTGACTTACCTTGAAGGTGAACTTGACATCCGGCCCCACTGCTGCTGCCTGTACTGTCAGGTGCTCGTGGTGCCACATTCTTTGCCTCACTTTGTCCAATAGTGAGGACACACAATTACCTTAAGTTCCCCAGACTCTTTGATAAAAGCTAAATTATTGACTTAACAATAAAATTTCTCCAAGAGTTAATATAGTATAGTTTGACTGTGAGACCTCTTACATGGACCCAATCCCTAGTGGAGAGGCTGGATGGGCTTCTGGGCTGGCTTCTGCTTTAAGCAGAGAGAAAAGAGAGACCCTGAGGTGGGCGCAGACATGGCAATTCAGCCACTCCTACGGGAGCCTAGGTCCCCAGGCAGATGGTCTACCGTGGCAGGTGTACTCTGGCGGTCTGGGTTCCTCCCTAAGGTTCGTGAGGTGGTGAACGAGGAGGAGAGGAGGCCTGGAAGGGCTGGAAGCAGAGCTGAAGTTAGCCAGTTTTGTGACTTGTGGCAAGACTGGCGGGGACTAGAACCAAAATAAAGACTGATTCCTTTTGGGATTTCAGTTACTCACTTTCTCCTGTTCCCCACCCTGCGCCGTCCACATGGAGAGAACCTTTGTGTCATCAGGGAGGTGAACCCAAGGTCTTCTGAGTGACCAGCTCTGTATTTACCTATCCTGACAATCAATATCTTTATTGGAACTGAATAGAATCTCCTATAACAACGTGTGTCCATTTCCTCATCATCTTCCTTCAAGGAATCTGCTGACTGGCCAATTACAATGTGTCATATACAAGTGATCTTTAAAGTAATTCAAAGTCCCATTTTCTTCCTTTGAAAATTAGCATATCCTTGGTGTCCAGTCTGATATACAGTATGTGCTCAATAAAACTCTCCTGAATGAATGAAGAGCATAAACTGTTGAAATACCAAAAAAATTTATTAGGGTAAATAATGAAGTTCTTTCATTTATCAAAGACTCATCTAAACCTATTTATATCTTCTATTGCCTTTTTTCTTTTATTCATTCATTCATTCACTTATGGGTGGCTTAACTGAAACTGTTATCATGCTTTTAAGGCAAGGACTGAAGACTTAAGACCTTGTTCAGGCAAAAGGTTTCTGAGGATGCATGATTCAATGGCTCTGCAGCTAACCAGGCGGGAGAGCTAGTTAGCTGGGTAACAGCTAACAATTATTCGGCATCTATTATGTGCCATGAACTGTGTTAAGCATTTTAAAGGGTGGTCTCATTTAATCCTCACAAAACCCCAGGAAACAAGGACTACTAGAATTATTATCCACACTTAGCACATGCAGACGCTGAGGCTTGGAGAGGCTCAGTAAGTTGCCCAAGGTCGCACAGCGGTCTGGTTCCAGAGCCCGGGCTCTCCGCCCACACTGTGGGTCACCTCCGGGCCTCATCTGCCAACTGAGGCAGCTGGTCAGTGCTCTGAATCCTTTTTACCTCTAAAATTCAGAAGCTTGGGGATTAAACAAAGACCTGTGGGAGGTCCTATCATGGGGGAGGTGGAGAGCCTGGCCCACAGAGACATTTCCATTTAAAGCTGGGGTCAGGGGCCCCTTTGAAAGCCTAATGAAAGTTATGGATCCTCCCCCTCAAAAAATACACAGGGGCACATACACAAAATTCTGCAAACACTTTCACAGGATTCACAGACCCCTAAACCTGAAGGGCTCATCAACAGCTAAGCCACCTCTCAACTCTTCACTCTTCAAAGGTGAGGGCAAGACTGGATGGCCCTCTGGGACAGCAGCCTGACACAGGGAAAGTGACTGGCATAATGCAACACAATAGGCAAGTTATGGCCCCGTCCTCACAGGGGGATTAGGGTGTTTGCCTACAGCTAGTAGGAAGAAGGGAAAATCTCCCCTGGGGCCAAGTTAGTCTCCCTGAGTAATACAAGAGTTTAACTGAAACAATGAAAAAAAAGCTCCAGTACAGTAAATAAAGACAGCAGAGCAAGACATCTTTACCAACTAGTCTAATCAGAGCTCAAAGGAAAATACCATTTCTTTGCTATTATTAGACTGTCTCTCTCCACTTCCGGATTTGGAGGGCTGTAGATGGATGAGGGGCCAGAAGAGCATGTCCCCTCCCCCGCCTCAAAATAAAAGCCCCTTGCTATAATTTCATAATGGCTTGATTTTACCCAAAACAGAAAGAAACGGCCAAAGAGAGGTATGGAGTTGTAAATACAATACCTAACATTAATAAGCTTGCATTCTCAAGCTACCCGGGGGTGGGGGGGTGGCTAAAATTCTTCTGAACCATATTTCACAAGATTTAATGTTCCCTTCCTACCCCATGTATCCTAAGTGGATGAGGTCTCCAGGGTTCATGCCACATTAGCAGGAAAATACATAACCATACCTATATGACTTATAAAGAAAGCTGTGCCACTTCCCTGTATGACCCAGTGTGGTTCACCCAGAATCATACAGGGCCCTGCAGACCTAAGCCCAGAGGTAGGCATTTTTAAATCTTCATTTTATTTTGTTTTTCCAAGAGTTTTTTAAAACCATTTTTTAAGAACTGGGAGGCTCTTTAGAAAGCCATCTATCCCGACCCCTTCCTGTACACAACAGGAAACTGAGGCTCAGGTGCACGGCCTCCTGGGCAGCAATCCTCCTTCCCAGCACGGCTACTGCATCTCAAAGAGCAGGTCTGCGGGGAGATGTTAAGGCTCATTTTTAAGAATGGCCCGCTGACGAGGAACAGCAGCCCCCAAACCCTTAGGACCTCGCTCCCCAGACCCCATCCGTCTGGACACCCAAAGTCTGGCCAGGAGCCCTCCAGATGCAGAGGCTGGAGGCCGAGGCGCCCGAGCCCGGGGGGTCACCTGCTCCCCACGGCCAAGGCACTCGGCTGGGCGCTGCCTGGCCTCCCACCCGGCCGTCACCTCCCCCCGACGGGCCGCGTCCACCGCGCGCGGGGCCAGGCCCCTCACTCAGGTGAGGCCGCCGCCAGCGCCGCCCCCTCCCCGTCCAGGCCCGCAGCCCCGGAGGCAGGCGATTCTGGGACGCGGGCACCGCGCCACGGATCACTCGCTACGTGACCTTGGGGCGGGCAGGGCGGGTCGCCGCCAGGTGTCTGTGCCTCAGTGTCTCCGCTCTGCGAAATGGGGAGAGCCGCGTCAGCGCCGCGCTCCGGCCGCGGGAGGCTCGGCGGGGCCAGGCTCTGCGGAAAACATGCGGCTGCAACCCCGACGGACGCAGCGGCGGCTCCGCAGGAGCGAGGCGCGCCGCCCGGGCGCCCACCACCGGCCCGCGTGCCTGCCAGGCCCGGGCGTCCCCGCAGCCTCGCCCGGACGGCGGCCGGCTCCTCGGCCCGGCTCCCACCGCGCAGCCCCCCTCCCCGCTCAGGGGCGCGCGAACCCTCCAACCCCCCCGCCCCCAACGTCGCAGCGTTTCTGTCCCTTACCGAGACCCCAGGCCGGGCCGCCGAGCCGGGGCCGCGCAGGCCGTCCCCCGGGCCCCGAGTCCGCGCGTCCGTGCGTGCGCCGGCCGCCCTCACCGGAGCCGGGGCCGCCTCGGCCATGGCCCCGCGCTGTCCGGCCCGGCCGGAGTCGCCGCCGCCGCCGCGCGGCCCCGCGCAGGCCGGCACCCGGCCTCTCCGCAGGCAGCACCCGCCCGGCCCTGCCTTCCCCGCCCGGGCTCGCGCGGCCGTCGGGCCCGGCCTGCTTGGGGCGCGCGGGGCGGGCGGGGACGGAGCGGCCGAGCCCGGCGGCGGCGTCGGAGCGGGGCGCGCGGCGGTGCGGGCGGCCCGGCGGGCTGCGCCCTGGCCGCGAGCTGGGCCCCGGCCCTCAGCACCGGCCCCCGGCCCGCGCGCGGCCCCTCTGCGGCCGCGGCTGCGCCCCCGGCTCCGGCCCCGGCCCCGGCTGCGAGCTGCGCTGCCGTCCCGGCGCCTCTTCAGCAGGGGAGCTGCACAGCAGCTGCCATGTTGATACAAACTGCATCCTGGGAGGCATGTCCCTCTCAGGCCGTTTAAAGAGAAACACTCCGAGGCTCGTCGGAGGCTGCAGGAACCCAGACAGCTCCATCTACAGCCGGTAGGAGCGAACAGTGTCGAGCGAGCAGCCAGGCGGCGGCGGACACGCCCTGAGCCCCGGGCCAGCCCGTCGTGCAGCCCGGGCCGAACCGCCCAGGCCTCCCACCCTTCGGGCCCCCCTGGCCTCTCACCTGGGGTCCTCGCCTCCTCGGGCACCCTAGGGCGGGACCGAGAGGCGAGAGAGCAGCGGAGAAATAAGAGCGCGCAGCCACGGCGACGTGGAGGGGTCTGGAGGCGGCTTGATTGGCTCCGACAGCCTTGCTCCCGCCGGATCCCCCTGCTCCTCTCAAACCCAGAACCCGGGTCGTTCCCTTTCAAAACCTGCGCTCACAAAGGGATCTGAGAAACCCGTTACACCAAAGACAGCCCCGGAGTTCATGTGACCAGCTCTGTGCAGTCCGGGTTCCAGGGGAGCGGGCTGTGGTTCCAAGGGTAGCAAGGGGGCTGGGTGCTTTTGTGAAATGCCCGAGTGTTGTTTTCGACCTGAAAGGACAGAATTCCGAGAATCATAGAGTGCTAGGGCTGGAAGGGGCCAGGCCCGTCATTTGGGAGGAAACTGAGGCCGAGTGGGACGTGACTTGTTTACCCTACGGTGCGGTTTCGGTCCCTTGTATGGACGCTCTTTCTAACCATGAGAGAGATCCCCAAAGGATGGTCGAGCTTGCAGTTAGTGACTCCCTTTCCTGGACAGGTTCACTTACACACACGTATTTATGGAATACCTACTAGGTGGCAAGAACTGGAAATGGAATGAAAAAAAAAGTATAGGCAGACCTCCTGGTTACAAGTGATGACAAACAACTGGAATTAACGGTGAAAAAGAGTAGAATATATTTGTTCACCTAATGGGACCCAGGGAGTTCAGATGTGGAGCTGCCTTAGAAGGCCACAGGAGCGGGACTCAGTATGCTGTCAGCTCAGATCTTTCTTTAAAAATGGAAAGTTACGGATAGAGATAAGGCCAAATCCTTCTCCTTCTCTTTCCAGAGGTTAGAGTTCTGCCGATGTTTTGTTGCATTTCCTGCCATGTATCAGTAACAGTGCATACCACTGGTTTTGGTATTTAAAATTTTTATGTGAGTGATGTAATTCAGTCCATATCCTGTTGTAACTTGCTTTTTTTTTCATGCCTCATTATGTTTTTGAGATATAGTCGTGTTTAAACAAGCATATCTGGTTCATTCATTTTAACCACTATATAGTATTTCATTGAATAAATAAACTCCACTGTACTTTCCATTCCCCTGAGGGGAATGAAAACAAACCTGCTGCCAGGAACATCTACACACATGTTTCATTGTGCACCATATGAGAGTTGCTCTCAGAGAGACGTGGAGACACAGAATACTGGGTGACAGGGGCGCCTTTGTCTTCCCTAGGTTGGCCAAATCGCTCCCCAGACAGACGGTGCCCAGCGACACTCCCACCAGCAGTGCATGGGGTCCTGTTTTCACATCTTCCCCAACACCCACTGATAATGGACTTAGAACCTTTGCCAGAACGATGGGTGTGAAATGGTAGTTCATTATTTTACTTTGTATTGATATTTGTATTTCCCTGATTACTACAGAAGTTGAACATCTTTTCATATTTACTAGACATTTGGTTTCTTCCTCTGTGAATTTCCTCTTCATATCCTTTGCCAATGTTTCTGTTGTGAAGTCTTTTTCTTATTGGTTTATAGACGTTTTTAAAAAACATGTTCTGGATACTACTCCTATCACCAAACACTTAATTGTAATTTTGATACGATTGCATTTAAATCTACCATCTTGCTAGTAGTTTTCTATGTGTTCCAGGCATTCATTGATACTTTCCCCCTGCCTTTTTTTTTGCCTGCTTTCAGATTTTTTTTAGTAATTCTATTTTTGACTATTCATTTATTAGTTATACTTCATTTTTAATGGTTTCCTTAAGTTTTACAATATACATCTTTAATTTTTAACAGCCTACTTCACGTGAATTATGCCACTTCACTATGGCACGTTAACCTTACAACAGGTTATCCACTATCCTTTGTGCTATTGTTAGCATACATTTTATGTTTCTGAATGTTATAATATATATATGCATAATACATTATTGGTTGTGCACATGGCAAAAATCTCCCAATCTGTCTCTTAACATTTTTCATCCTAAATGTTGCACAAACATTTATATTGAAATGTAATCAAATTTAGTACTTTTCTTTTTAGGGTTTTTGCTTTTTCTGGCTTCTTTGTTTGTTTTCTTCCTTACCCCAATGCCTTAAGGCTATCCCTCTACATTTTATTCTAAAACCTTTACAGCTTAGCTTTTTCAGTTAGATCTTTAATCTAGAATTGATTTTTTCAGCTTTTAATATAAGTTGCATCTTTACTGAGATATAATCCACATAGCATAAAATCCATCCATTTAAAGTGTACAATTCAGTGGTTTTAGTATGTTCACAGAGTGGTGTGACCATCACCATGACCTAAGTGTAGAATATTTTCATCCCTCCAAAAAGAAAGCCTGTATCCCATTCCCCATTTTCCCCAACCCCCAACACTCAGCCCTAGGGAACGACTAATCTACTTTCTTTTTTTTTTTTTTTAATTTTATTTATTTATTTATTCCCCCAAAGCCCCAGTAGGTAGTTGTATGTCGTAGCTGCACATCCTTCTAGTTGCTATATGTGGGACTCGGCCTCAGCATGGCCAGAGAAGCGGTGCGTTGGTGCGCGGCCGGATCCAAACCCAGGCCGCCAGCAGCGGAGCGCGCGCACTTAACCGCTAAGCCACGGGGCTGGCCCATGACGAATCTACTTTCTGTCTCTGTAGATTTTCCTATTCTAGATATTACAAATAAATAGAATCATAGAATATGTGGTCAATTGTTACTGGCTTCATTTACTTGGCATAATGTTTTTAAGGTTCATCCATGTCGTAGCATGAATCAGTGTCATTCTTTGTCTTTACCGAATAATATTCCGTTGTACATATAGACCCCATTTTATTTATCAGTTCATCAGTTGATAGGCATTTGGATTGTTTCCACTCTTTGGTTATTATGAAAAATGCTGCTGTAAACATTTGTGTACACATTTCTGTGTGGATGGATATTTTCATTTCTCTTGGTGTGTACCTGGGAGTGGAATTGCTGGGCCAAATGTTTAATATTTTGAGGAACTGCTAAGCTGTTTTTGGAAGCAGCTGCACCACTTTACATTCCCATCAGCAGTGTGAGAGGGTTCCAATTTCTCTACATCCTCACCAACACTTATTATTATCTTATTTTATTATCTTTTCTTATTTCTATGGGTGTGAAGTGGTATCTCATTGTGGTTTTGATTTACGTTTCCTTAGTGGCCAATGATATTGAGCATCTTTTGGTTATATGTATGTCGTCTTTGGAAAAATGTCTATTCAGAAACTTTGCCCATTAAAAAATTTTTAATTGTGGTAAAATGCACATAACATAAAATTTACCATCTTAACCATTTTGAAGTGTACAGTTCAGTAGTATTAAGTGTATTCACATTGTTGTGCAACTTATTTCCAGAACTCTTTTCATCTTGCGAAACTGAAACTCCATACCCGTTAAACAGCTAGTCCCCATTTCCCCCTTGCCCAGACCCTGGGCACCCACCATTCTACTTTCTGTCTCTATGAATTTGACTATACTAAGTACCTCATATAAGTAGAATCGTACAGTATTTGTCTTTTTGTGACTGGCTTATTTCACTTAGCATAATGTTCTTGAGGTTCATCTATGTTATAGCATGTGTCAGAATATCCTTCCTTTTTAAAGCTGAATAATATTCCATTGTATGTATATATCACATTTTGTTTATCTATTCATCCATTGAGGGATGCTTGGGTTGCTTCTACCTTTTGGCTATTGTGAATAATGCTGCTATGAACATGAGTGTACAACTATCTCTTTGAGACCCTGCTCTCAATTCTTTTGGGTATATACTCAGAAGTGGAATTGCTGGATCATACAGTAGTTTTATTTTTAATTTTTTGAGGAACATCCAAAATATTTTCCACAGCCTCTGCACCATTTTACATTCCCACCATCAGTGCACAAAGGCTCCAATTTCTCCACATTCTCACCAGCACTTGTTGTTTTCTGTTTTTTTGATAGTAGTCATCCTAACGGGTGTCAAGTGGTATCTCATGGTGGTTTTGATTTGCATTTCTCTCATTATTAGTGATATTGAGCATCTTTTCATGTACTTATCAGCCATTTGTATATCTTCTTTGGAGAAATGTCTGTTCAAGTCCTTTGCTCATTTTAAAGTCAGGTTGTTGGTATTTTTTTATTGTTTGCTTTGCCCATTTTAAAATTGGGTTGTCTTTTATTATTGAGTGTAAGAGTTCTTGATATATTCTAGAAACATAGTCTTCATCAGACGTATGATTCTCAAATATTTTCTCCCATTCCGTGGGTTGTATTTTCACTTGCTAGAAAGTGTCTTTTGAAACATAAAAATTTTTAATTTTGAGGAAATCCAGTTTACCTATTTTTTCTTTTGTTGCCTGTGCTTTTGGTATCACATCTAAGAAACTATTGCCTAATCCAATGGGTTTATGCCGGTTTTTCATCTAAGAGTTTTGTAGTTTTATTACATTTAGCTCTGTGACCCATTTTGAGTTAATTTTTGTATAAGAGGTCCAACACCATTCCTTTGCATGTGGATATCCAGTTGTCCCAGCCCCATTTGTTAAAAAGACTATTCTTTACCCCATTGAATTGTCTTGGCACCCTTGTCAAAAAATCAATCGACTATAAATATGCGAGTTTATTTTAATTCTATTCCATTGATCTATACGTCCATCCTTATACTAGTACCACACTGTTTTGATTATTGTAGCCTTGTACTAAGTTTTGAAATCAGGAAGTGTGAGTCCATCAACTTTGCTCTTCTTTTTCAAGATTGTTGTGGCTATTCGGGATCCCTTGAACTTCCATATGAATTTTAGGATCAGCTTGCCAATTTCTGCAAATAAGCCAGCTGGAATTTGGATGGGGCCCAGAAGTCGACTAGTCAGCTAATATCCCACTAAGAAGCACCTAGATTAACTATGCACCTAGATGAATATAACTGTGATCAGTCTTTTCAGATGAATGTAAGATGAGAAACTCAGTATTAATAATTTTAGGTTTTCTTGTTACCAAATAAAATGAAAGACTTCAACCACATGAATAGTTAATTAACTGATTTGAATCTATTTTCCTTTGTCTTCTAGAATATGTAACAAGTGGAAAAATAAAGTGTATCCTCCATTTGACAGGTTTAATATGAATTTGCTTGTATAATTATTTATACTTTTGGTATATTTTTCCTCTCAAGATTACCAGCTGTATATTTGACACATTAATATTAAATAAATATTGTGTTATCAGCTGAAATTTTTTTGTTATGAACTTATTTACAATAGGAATTGTTCCAAAAACAAATATGTAAAGCAGCATTAAAATGTGAGCAAAAAGTGTTTTGCTTTTTTCTTAGTTATTCTCTTTTTTTTTTTTTCCTTGTTAAGAGGAAGCATTTATTTATAATAAAAATTCACACTGATACCAAACCTCTTAATCTCAAGTTCCTGTGCCCAATGCACGGTAAGCCAATCACTGAGACATGGTGCTTGGAGATTGAGTCTTAGTTATTCTCTTTAAAAAACATTTTGTATATCATTTATTATTTATTTCTAATTTTATTGCTTAGTGATTATAAAAAGTGTTCTGAATAAAATTGGTTATTTGGAATTTGTAATTTGCTTTGCAGCCAATTTTTGTAAATACTCCACGTATACTTGAAAAGAACATAAAATCTCTGATTGTTTGGATAAAATTAGTTAAATATGCTTTTAAAATTTTCTGTATTCTTATACTTATTTTCGTCTGTTTATTTTATCAATTACAGAGAGAGGGAGACTGGTACTGCCCTCCCTCTGTATCCAAGGGGGACTGCTTCCAGGACCCCCTTGGATACCGAAATCGGAGGATGCTCAAGTCCCTTATATAAAATGGCATAGTATTTGCATATAACCTATGCACCTCCTCGTGTGTACTTTAAATCATCTCTAGATTACTTATGATACCTAATATAATGTGAATGCTATGTAAATAGTTGTTCTACTGTATTGTGTAGGGAATAATGACAAGAAAAAAAGTCTGTACATAGCCTTTCACCTGCGGTTGGTTGAATCAGTGGATGTGGGACCTGCGGATGAGGGAGGCGACTGTATTTAGAAATCTCCCATTGTGATTTTTTCAATTTTTTCCTCATAATTCTGTTATTTTTTGCTTTATATGTTTTGAGGCCATGCTGTACCTTACTTTTTTCACAATATAGTGAATTTTTTTATTCTACAAGTTTCAGGTGTACAATATTATAATTCAATATTTGTGTACACTACAAAGCGACCACCACCACATGGGTAGTTACCATCCATCACTGTACAGTGGACCCCCTTCACCCGTTTCACCCACCCTCTCAACCCCTTCCCCTCTGGTAACCACTAATCTGTTCTCTGCATCTACGAGTTTGTTTTTGTTTTATTTTGTTTTTTCATTTAGGTTCCACATATGAGTGAAATCATAAGGTATTTGACTTTCTGCATCTGACTTATTTCACTTAGCATAATATCCTCAAGGTCGATCTGTGTTGTCCCAAATGGCAAGATTTCCTTCTTTTTTATGCTGAGTAGTATTCTGTTCTATACGTATATGCCACATCTTCTTTATCCATTCATCCATCAGTGAACACTTAGATTTTTTCCATATCTTGGCTGTTGTAAATAATGCTGCAATGAACATAGGTGTGCATACATCTTTTCACATTGGTGTTTTTGTAGTCTTCAGATATATACCTAGAAGTGGAATTGCTGGGCCATATGGTAGCTCTATTTTTAATTTTTTGAGGAAACTCCATACAGTTTTCCATAGTGGCTACACCAATTTACATTCCCACCAACAGTGCACAGGTTCCCTTTTCTCCACATCCTGGCTGACACTTGTTATTTCTTGTCTTTTTGATAATAGACATTCTGACAGGCGTGAGGTAGTATCTCATTGTGGTTTTGATTTGCATTTCCTTGATGATCAGTGATGTTGAGCATCTTTTCATGTGTCTGTTGGCCATCTGTATGTCTTTGGAAAAATGTCTGTTCAGGTCCTCTGCCCATTTTTTAATTGGATTGTTTGTTTTTTTGCTATTGATTTGTATGAGTTTTTTATATATTTTGGATATTAACCCCTTATCAGATGTATAATTTGCAAATGTCTTCTCCCATTCTGCAGGTTGCCTTTTCGTTTTGTTGATGGTTTCCTTCACTGTGCAGAAGCTTTTTAGTTTGATGTAGTCCCATTTGTTTACTTTTGTTTTCGTTCATAGTGACCTTTCTATCCTACTAATGCTTTTTGCATTAAAGCCTTTTTTATCCAATAGTATTCTATTCCATTTTCTTTTGGTTAGTATTTGCAGGTATGTCTTTTTTCCCCCCAATTCCTTACTTTGAACTGCACTGTGACCTTAAGTTTTAGGTATATCTCTTGTAAACAGGACGTGACAGGATGTCAAGTGTCATCTTGCCCTTGTCTGGGAATCGAAGCTGAGGCCCAGAGCTGAGGACAAATGGCATAAGCTGTCCCACATTTTAACTTCGTGTGGCCAAGAGGAGTTGGGACAGTCACTTACCTAGAGAGCTTACTAGGAGGCCCCACCTCAGAGCTGACACTGTCTCCCCTGCAGCACCCCCCCCCCCACATGAAAAGAGGACGAGGAGAGAAGGAGGTTCTTGGCCATTCCTCCCCTTTCCACCATGTGAGAGAGTTCTCGGTCTCCATTTGTGGAGCCCTGGAATGTGGCTCATTGACCTTTTCAGCCTCTCTTCTAAGGGAAGAAGAGGAGGGCGCTTGAGAGGTATCCCCTGAAGTTTGTGGGCATAGTGGAGCATGGGAACAGACAATTTTTAATGTAGAGATTTCTGAAGGCTTAAAAGCACTATAGGGAAAAGGCGGGGCTCCTCCCACCCTGTCCGGCTCCCCTCATTATAAGACTGGGGTCTTATAATGCTCCCCGGCAGTAGCTTCCTTGCCTTCTTGTAAAGGAGCACAGAGGTTAGAGGTGGCGGGACGGGGACTCTGAGGCTGCCCACATGCCCACATGGCCACAGGCCACATGATGGGTGCCTCCCCGTGGGAAGAGTTAGGGGCCGACATTTCTAGTTATCCCTCTGGGAGTGAGTCTCAGTGTCAGAGGGGCTCAGGGGGAAGCGGAGCACCACCCCAAGACAACCTCATGTAGCACCTACGTGAAAACCACCATCCAGCAGAGGCCCACAGTCCCTGGTGGAACCAAGGTGAAAGAAGGCTCTACATCAACACACATGAGCACATCCTCCCTCAGCTACTTTCTCAGCTCTCATGCGCTTTGGCCAAAAGTGAGGCTCTGTGAGGCCTAAGCTAGAGTCTGGGTGAGGGAAGCATGGGCAGACCAGAGAGCGAAAGGAGGAAGGGGTTGAAGAGCAGACCACGTGCTCTTTCTGCCCGGAGCTGCTAGTGCCCCAGCCAGATCTAGTGTGACTCAGAGAGGAGAAGACACAAGCTCTGAATTGAGTTTGACATAGAAGTTCAAATATGGTTCAAACTGAGGCTAGAGTGAGACTTTCTTTTTCTTTCTTTCTTTTTTTTTTTTTTTTTTGTGAGGAAGATCAGCCCTGAGCTAACATCTGATGCCAATCCTCCTCTTTTTGCTAAGGAAGACTGGCCCTGGGCTAACATCCGTGCCCATCTTCCTCCACTTTATATGGGACGCCGCCACAGCATGGCTTGACAAGCAGTGTGTCAGTGCGTGCCCGGGATCCGAACCTGCGAATCCCGGGCCGCCACAGCGGAGTGCGTGCACTTAACCGCTCGTGCCACTGGGCTGGCCCCTCTACCCTCTTCTTGAAATCACAAGGACCAGAGGATGATTTCATTGAAATCAGGCTCCAGTCTTCCTACATGTTTTTGTCGTCAAGTATTTTAGTTTCATGCTTTTCCCATGTTTCTTCTTTTACTTTTTGCCCTCTGTTAGTTTTATACCTTATAAAACTATTCACATTATGTTCTTTTTTTTTACCCCCCCCAAAGCCCAGTAGATAGTTGTATGTCATAGCTGCACATCCTTCTAGTTGCTGTACGTGGGACGTAGCCTCAGCATGGCCAGAGAAGCAGTGCGTTGGTGCACGCCTGGGATCGAGCCCGGGCTGCCAGCAGCAGAGCGTGCGCACTTAACTGCTAAGCCATGGGGCCGGCCCTCACATTATGTTCTATTTCAGATGATCTTCACATGAATTCACGTTCTTGGATTTTTGATCCTGCTGTTTGTTGTGTTCTCACGAATGGTGTTGTTTCCTTGTGGGTTGTGCAATTTGTGATTGTGAGCTTATATTGAGCAGGCTTGTGGTCTGGATCGTGGGATAGTTCCTCTTTTTTTTGAGTTTCCTTCAGCCAGAAACCTCAAGTGCTCTCGTTGGCCTAGGGCCAATTCTTATATCAATTTATCAGCCCTGTGGATAATGTAAATTTGAATCCCAACCTCCATGAGGCACTAGCTGTGGTTTGGGATTCTCAAGGAAGATATTGGCCCGTCCACTGCCATCACCCAGAGTGCAGCCTGAGAGAGACAAGCATTTTGTCATCTGTGGAAGCCGTGGGGTTACGCCACTCGGATCCCTATTCAAGAACGTGCCACTCAGCCACAAGTGCAGTTAACTGACAGCACGTTACTAACACCTTCAGCAAATGCCTTCACTTTCAAGTGAGGTCACGCTTTTCCTGGGCAGCCCCAGCCAGTGAGAGAGCAGGGGGGGTCCTAGGGCCTGGTCATTTCCGCCCAACACAGGACTCCTCTAACAGGCAACATTTGCTCCAGAGCCCTTCACTGAAACTTTGTCAGAGCTGCCTCATGCTGTTCCTGCTGCCCAAACCTGCTTCCTCCCCTCTTTCCTTTCACGGATGTTGGATCTGAGTGCTGGTCAGAGACTTGGCCTGAAACATCCTGCTGCCTCCTTTGACCTTTCACAGGCATCATTCCCCAATAAACCTCTTGCACTTCAAACTATGTGTCGGCATCTGCTTCCCAGAGGACACAAATAACACATCATCTTTTGGTGCTGGGATGCATTTTTTCTGAATCATGTGTTTCCTGAAGATGAGGCCTTCAGGGGACTTTGTCTGGAGGTGTCAGTTCCAACTTCTTACCTTCATGGGCCTGAGACCTATATACCTTCTCCTCACCCCACTCCAGGTAGATGCAGCAGCTACTCGCAGGCTTACAACATGGGTGTACAGTTTTGTCTTTATTTCTGCCACACTAGGATTTTTTTTTTATTCCTTCCTATCTTAGCTCTATATTTAAAATTATGTTTATTATATCCCATCTGGAATTTCCAGATGTTTATGTCAGGAGTGTGTTCAGTTTATACACTCTACAATATTTGCATTTATTACTTCTTGACCCCCAACTTTTTAAAACAGAAATTATTTAAGTGTATATATTTAATGTCTAAATTGTGCTTTTAATGTTTTTAAATAATCATGTAGAAATTGGACAACATTCAGGGTTAAAAGAAACTCGACAATTATGCTAACTCAGGAACTTGGTTTACAGCTGTCAGGAAAGAAAGACTTCCTTAGGATTTGTAAGTCTATTGCCTCATTTTTATACACACACTTTTACACACATTTCCAGGAACACATTATATACACAGTACGGTAGTGTCTAATGAGATGACAGATGGAGTCTGAGCGAGGGTCCATGGAGAAACGTGAGGCATCAGCTCCACCTGCAGAGACCGAGCAAGGCTTAGCTGAGCCAAGACCTGAGGGGTAAGGAGTTGACCAGGTGGACCCGGGGCAAGGGGAGCAAAGACATTGTATGCAGCAGGAACAGCACGTGCAGAGACGTGGAACAGCACAGTGCTCAGGGAGGGTAGGTGGTTCACTTCACCTAGAGAGTGAGATGCAAGAGGAGTTGCAGGAGCTGAGGACAAGGAAGGAGCCACCTCATGAGGGGTCAGATAGGCCATGCTAAAGTTTGGATTTAGCAGGTGATTGGGAGTCATTGGGGGACTTCAAGGAGTGAGTGATCAGATTTCTCAGTTAGAAAGGTCACTCTGGGTCAGTGTGAAGGATGGAGTGGGGCAGGGCGGGCTGGGAGTTAGACTTGAGGCCCAGAAGGACTTCTGGCAAGCCTTCAACGATGTGGAAGAATGATAAATGACAGAGAAAAGGAGAGGTAGAAGGTGACAGGAACCTCAGAGGAGAAGGGTGTCTTCCCAAGGATGGAGATGTAAAAGAGTAATAGTCACAAGCAGCCAGCACCATCTTCAAAGATCTTGATGCTGTTGAAATCGATAAGGCACAGTTGGCTTATCTTGTCTTCAATCTGCCTGTGAACATGACAATGATGTGGCACTGCTGCTTAACAATGGAAAGAGTCAGAAGGGATGGGAGCCATCTTTGGAAGCATCAGGAATAAGAGAACAAAGTTGTAAAAAGATGAAGGTGGAGAAAGATGTCAAGAGGAGGCAGGCAGCGGATGGGTACCTTTTGATGAGCGACAGAGGGTGGCTGAGATGAAGGAATGGCTGAGAACTAGGAACCACAATGTTCTCATTTTGGCACAAATTATTTTGGTGCCAGAACATACACGAGTGTCCCAGAGGATTTGGCCTGGCTTCAGAGAGGTGATAAGAACTGCCCTGAGATTTGGGAAGTGTGGTAAGTTGAATAATGGCCCCCCAAAGACGTCCACATCCTAATCCCCAGAACCTGTGAATGTTGTCTTACACGGCAAAAGGGACTCTGCAGATATGATTAAATTAGGATCTTCAGATGGAGAGATTATTCTGGATTGTCCGATGGTCCCAATGTAACTGCAAGAGTCTTTAGGAGAGGGAGGCAAGGGGGTCAAAGTAAAAAAAAAAGCTGTGATAGAGACCAGCCCGGTGGCATAGTGGTTAAGTTCGTGTGCTCCGCTTTGGGGGCCTGGGGTTTGCAGGTTTGGATCCTAGGCATGGACCTATGCACCACTCATCAAGCCATGCTGTGGCGGCATCCCACATACAAAACAGAGGAAGATGCGCACAGATGTTAGCTCAGGGCCAATCTTCCTCAGCAGAAAAAAAAAAAAAGATGTGATGATAGAAGCAGCAGTTGGAGTGATTCCCTTTGAAGATGGAGGTGGCCATGGGCCGAGGAATACAGGCAGTCTCTTCAAGTTGGAAAAAGTAAGGAAGTGGGTTCTCCTCTGGAATCTCCAGAAGGAACGCAGCCCTGCTGACACCTTGATTTTAGCTCCATATTTTGGACTTCTGACCTCTGGAACTGTAAGGTAAATGTGTGTTGGTTTAAGCCATGGAGTTTGTGGCAATTTGTCACAGCAGAAACAGGAAACTAACACAAGGAGGGACCGCTGTGCTTTAGTCTAGCAGGATGCTTCAGAGCATGGGAGAGCGCAGGGTCCCGGGAAGTTTGGGAGCAGTGGCGGGGACCCCATTGCATGGTGCTTGTCTGGTCTCCCTAACTACTGACTGGCACCCTCTTCTGGATGTCTGAAACTGAACTCAATCCCTGTTGCCTAAAACCTCTCCTCCCCATGTTCTCTCTCTTGGAGAGTGCCCCTGAGCCAGAACCTTAGGGGTCATCCATTTAGTGGAGCGGGTTGGGGCTTCAGGCATGACACATGCGATTCCTGCATGCAGAGTGTGTGGGCCAGAGGGAGTGTGGGAACGCGCCAGAGGACTGGGAGGGTGTGGTGGTGGAGAGGTACTGTGGAGCTGGGCAGACACCAGAAGTGTCCCCGGTTGACTTCCAAGTACTGAAGACATGCCCAGCAGGGGAGGCGGACAAGAAGCACAGGCGAGAGGTCAGGGCTGCCAACAAGGAATGAGACACACGGCGACAAAGGGCCCGCACGCGGTCTCCCTCCTGCTCCTTCTCCTGGTCCCACTCCCATGCCCTCGTAGCCAATTAAAGCAAATTTTATTTTACATTTTCATTTTCTCAAAAAGACAATGATTGAAATGAAGAAGACTGAAAACATGAGATAAAACGTAACAGCTGATAACTCTGGTGGTGGGAACATGTGTTAGCCTGGCTCAAACGCCAGGGGCTGGACTTCACTCCAAGTCCAGGGTTATGACTACAGGCACCACAAATCCTTTCTTGGCCTCTGCCCGGCCAAGAAAAGGTGCAAGGAGAAAACGTCCAGCATCCACTCTTCTTTGATATTCTGCGATTTTTCTCCCAGACCTTATATATATCATACCAAATTATATAAAACTGAAATTACATAAACCGTGATTATATTTTGAAGCAAAGTGACTGGATGTGTTTTCATTTTCCCTCCAAATGTCAGTTTATCTCAAGTCAGACTTCTCTGGATTTCTCCATTCCTGCTCTCAGGGACAGCGGCCTCCCTGGGCCGAAGGCGACCAAGCACAAGGCTGAGGAGGCTGATGGCACAGCTCCCCCGGGGGTCAAAGACGCAGGTCTGAGAATGGAACCCACCAAACCACGTGGTGCTGGTTAGCTTTTATTTTTACAGGATGTTTCCTCTTCATTTGTTTTTCAAAATATCAGTATTAGAAGTGTAAACAGGTACAAAATATACAGTACATAGAAACAATCTTGTTAACTAGTCTATCGCCTAATAAAAGTACGCATGAGGGAGCTGGACGAACAGAAGCCACGGTCTCTCCCTCCACAGGGGAGACAAGTTACCCACTCTGGATAACAAACCAGTGGCTGCTTCACCGCAAGGGGAACGGATACTGTGCGGCGGGGGCAGCACTGTGGTGGAATCAAGAAGCCTGGGCCCATTTCTAATTCCACCTTTGAGACGTCTGCCGGAGACCCTTACCCAGCATCTCAGACCTTGCCGCGAGGGTCCTCCCGGGGGGAAGTGAGCCTACACCAGGGAGGCCCGTGCTCACCAAACCTTGCGGCCTGACGATTTTGCTCATGCAGATGTGGAACAAATCTTTTAAGAGAGCAAAAAGGAAAAGCTGTTGTCCCTCAAAATGATGTTGCAGGAGGAGGAACCGTGTCTAACCTTAGGCTTTCCCAACTCTTGGCACTCACGTGCAGCCAGGGTGTGAGGCTGAGGTGTGTCCCCTTGGAGTAACGTATTTCCTCATCTCTAACAAGAATACTTGTCCTGTGTGCTTCACAAGGTCACGGTAGTGATCAAACGAGATGCGACGTGACAGCATTTGACAAGGAAAAAAACACTCCACAGAGAAAAGGAAGTAGAAGTATCTGGCTGGAGTGGAAAGCAGGCCCACGTGGGGGTCGGCAGGCCAGGCTTGGTTCCTGGCTCTGCCAGTAAATAATGTTCAAGGTTTCCACTGCCCACCCTCAGCCTCCTCCCCTCCGCAGCCCTAACACTGTGTTTTCAGACACATCTCCTTTGTGAAGCCCAGATGTCACGTAAGTTGGTGATACCACCAAGCCCCCTTCCCACAGGGGCAGCAGATGGCCTGTAATAGGGAAACACAAGTACGGCCAGCACTCCTCGAGGCCTTTTCCAGGGAGAAGCAAGCTGGGAATGGAACGGGCTGCTCCTGGACAAGTCTCACTGCTGAGATGAGGCTGAGGTTCACAGCACCCACCTGGCCTCACTCCCCAGGGGACTTGGAGGCCCAGGCCCAGACCAGCACGGCCCTGGGCTGAGCAGGGTCTCAACTCCCCTTGGACTGTGCGCTAAGACCAGTCCGCCCCCAGGAGTCAGCCGGGCCGGGGAGGTCCAGGGCCCTCCTCACCTGCGTCCCCAGCCAGCCACCCTTCCAGCACACCCACCGTCAGACTCGGCAAGGACACAGCCCACACAAACACACGCTCAGAAACCAAAAGTACACTATCAGGTTTGAACTGGTGCTACGACTATTTCCCAGCTTTGTCTTCAAGAATTTAAAAAAAAATGGTTTCGTAATTAAATTACTTAAGATTCTATGGTGCTCAGTTTCACCATCGGAGAAGCCTACTTTGTTCAGAGGTGGAAGCTGTACTGCTCGAGTTTCTCTTTTCCAGTGATCAGGTCAGCAACTCGGAAACCTGCTTCTCCCAGTCTCCACTCCTGCCTCGGCTTTTCCCACCGCCCTGATGTCTGGAAAGGGGGCTTTGTACAGTCGCGGCGCAGGGGTCGGGGTCTGGGGCCGCCGCGGCCATCTGGGGGTGCCTCACAGGTCCCCGCCATCGGTGGGTCCCAGGACGCTCAGGCCACAAGTCCAGTCGGTCACCAGGTCTGTGGGGGCCAGGGGTCCTTTAGCGGCGGGGCTCTTGAAGGGCTCCGGGGGGGCGGCGGGGAGCGGCGGCGGGCGGGCGGGCGGTCGGGCCTTGGCGCCCGCCGCGTGGTTGCGCTGGTGCTTGCGGAGGTGGTCCTTGCGGATGAAGCTCTTGCCGCAGACGGCGCAGGCGAAGGGGCGCACGCCCGTGTGCGTGCGGTAGTGGTCGATGAGCTTGGAGCGCTCGGTGAAGCGCTTCTCGCACTCGGTGCAGGGGAAGGGCCGCTCGCCCGTGTGCAGCATGCGGTGCCGGATGAGGTGGGCCGGCCGCGTGAAGCAGCGCCCGCACTCCCCGCAGCGCAGGCCGCTGCTGTCCCGCGCGCCGCCCCCCGCCGGCCCCGGTGCCCCGTCGGGCGGCCCGCAGCTGCGCTGGTGCGCGCTCAGGCTGACCTGCAGCTGGAAGCTCTTCCCGCACGTGGCGCAGGTGAAGGGCCGGCCCCCCGGGGGCGCCGGCGGGTGCTTCTTCAGGCCCGGCTTGTGGCCGAAGCCTTTTGTCCGGCCCGGGTATTTACAGGGGTCGCTGAAGGGTCTCGGGGCCTGGCCGGGGTCCAGCACAGCCTCTGCGTTGTCGGGGGAGGAGTAGGGCAGCCCCTCAGGCCCAGTCCTCGGGTTCAGGCCCACAGGAGGTTTACACCTGAAATTCCAGCCCCACCGGACCCCCCCAAAGAGCCAGTCCCCTGGAGGGGTCTCGTCCTGGGCCACCGCGGGGCTCAGCTCTCCCATGTCCCGCTCAGGCCGGGCGGGCTCTCTCAGCCCCAGCACAGGGTCCTGGCTGGGGAAGGAACTGCCCTGGCTCTCCCAGGCTCCTTCCTGAGCAGGACTAGGGAAAAACCTCGTGGCTTGTCCTGGTCCAAATAGGGTCCCGTGGGCCTCTAGGTCAGTAGGATGTACTGGTGTGGCCACCACCTCCTCTTCTTGGACTTCTGTTTTTATCACAATTTTTACATCTGCTGAGAAAGAAAAGACCAGGTATCATTCTGTCCCCTTGCCTGCTGGGAGCGAGAAGATCTGAGGCCCTTCTGTGCATATCCACGGCTACTTGGCCCTACCACCACCACTCTCGGCCCTAGTCTCCAAGCCTCAAGATCCAGCTCTGCAGAGCATTCCCCCAGGTGGTCATGTGGCTGCCTCAAACCCTGGGTGAGGACATCTGCGTGTTCTAGAACCTTCACCACAGGTAAAGCACCTTTGCAAATGCTTGCTGGGTTCCATTTCACTTTGGCTATTAAGACTAATCATGAATGTATCCTAACGAAGGAGCTCTGACCACCAGTGGCAATGGCCCCACAGGGCAAAAGCACAGGGCTGGGGTTCAGGTAGATCTGAGATTGTACCATGATTCCCCCACAGACCAGCTGTAGACTTCAGGCAGATTTCCTAACCAACAGCTCATCTGTGAATACCCTATTTCATTGCGTTGTACAAGGATTATGCTGGACAACATGTCTCAAAGCACTTAGCATGCTATTTGGCACTCAGCAAGCATTCAATAAATGTAGCCAGCTAGCTAATGGTAAAAATATTAGTGAGATGATAAAAATTTATTTGATTTTATGTAAATAATACTTGAATTTCACATCCTGAAGTTTTATATCAGGGATCTAGGCTTTTAGCACATTTTTTGGGTACTAAAATATGACAGAAATTATTCCTTAAAGTAACAGATAACTGGCCTTCAAAACAAAAGTAAATAGAAAACTAATACATAAATTTGGTAGTTGTCCTCTCGATTCTGGCCTTCAGACACCTGTCTTTGGTAGAGTCGACATCTAAGAAGCGGTTCTGGTTTGGTTTGGTTTTTTCCATGCCAGAGAGGGGCCTGGGCTGCTGAGTCTGAGCAGGAGGGACATCCTCTCAAGGGATCAGCTTCTCAGGACTGACTGGTTAACACCATTGGAGAAGGGAACGGTCAGAAGCATGTACACTCTCAAGAAGACTGTTCAAGCATACGAATTTAGAAGGAGACGAAGGACAGGCTGTATGGCTTCCTAACATCACAGACACCCTAAATGCCCGCCGGCTGAAGGGTCAGGGCAGTTCACCAGTGAAAACAAGCCCAGGCTGAGGCAGCTTTCAAGGCAGACACGAGCCTTTCCCTTCCTCTGTCCTCCCCCCCATACCTTCTGTGGAGGCCGCCGTGTTGAGCTTCAGTGTCCCATCTGAGCATGCGGAAGAGGGATGGTGGGGAGGGAGATCCGCCTGCCAGGAAGTGGGTGGGATAGTGGTTGAAAAGTTGGAGTGCATGCCTGCAGTGAAGAGAGATCAGAGCCCGTGGGTTACGGGGGAGAAGGGGGAGGAAAACCCCAGGGGGAGAGGAAGAGCAGGCAAACCCTGAGGCCCACTTGGGACTTCTGCAAGAGCATAAAGACCCCACCTCCTGGAAACCCAGTTTTCTTCTGTCCCCTTCTCTGACGCACCAGGAAGCACAGACCTCCCTGACTTATTTCACACAGCCCCTCTTTAATAGGAAGCAACTGGTGATTTTTTTTTTGTGAAGATCAGCGCTGAGCTAACATATATGCCAATACTCCTCTTTTTTGCTGAGGAAGACTGGCCCTGGGCTAACATCTCTGCCCATCTTCCTCCACTTTATATGGGATGCCACCACAGCATGGCCTGACAAGCAGTGCATTGGTGCGTGCCTGGGATCCGAACCCAGGGCGCCAGCAGCGGAGCGCGTGCACTTAACCGCTACGCCACGGGGCCAGCCCTGCAACTGGTGATTTAAATGCTCAATGCTGGGGCAAGAAGAACAGGAGTGCGGCTGATGAAGGTGAGGCAGAGAAATACCAGGACAAGAGCGTCACAGAACCCAGAGGGGCCTGCAAGATGTCATGCGGTGCAGCCCCTGCCTGAAGGTGGGAAAACTTCTAAACTAGTCAGGCCATATGTTTGAGAGCCCACAGCTCCCCACAATGCTTCCAGGAACTCTTTCCCCCACACCCTGCCCTGAGCCCCTGCATTTTGTTCTCTCAGTCTCAGCCACTCACCAGAGGCAGCATCTGTAGAGACATCTCCTGCTCCGGAGTCCAGCTGGCTGAGGCCCCAGGGCTCCTCCCCGATATCTGGCTGCCCGGCTGCCCAGGCCTCTACCCCCAGAGCCTGCTGCTCCTGGAGCTGGAGTTCGCCCTCCTGCTTGATCTGCATTAAGAGGTCAGGGGCAGGAACCGGGGGTCCTGAGCCTAAGAAAGGGAGAGAGCGTGAGCATACAGCATCAGGGCCCCTTACCCTCTGGGTGGACACAGATCCAGCCAAGGAAATGGACATGGGGACCTTACAAGGGTCAAACAGCAAAAGAGCCTAGTGGGAAGGGAGGGCAAGGCCACAGAGGGACTGCAGGGTCTTCTGGGCAAAGAATGGGGTCACGAGGTATTGAGCTCGTGGGTGGTTGGGAAAGCGTGAGGAGCATACCAGCACATTCTCCGGGCCAAACCTGTGGTCCATGGGCAGGACGGATCTGCCCAGGGAGGCCCTGCTCTCGCTCTAAACACAGAAATGCTAGATAAAATCTAACCCCAAACCTCCCCCAAAAACCTTACCCCCACACATGTATTTAAGTGAGTGCAAAAAAAAAGATTCCAGATATAAGAATCAAAGAGAAAATGCAAAGTCAAATTAAGAGTTAGAGCAGGAGCCAAGTGACCCAGGGAGTTGCTGGAACAGGATGAGGCCTTAGGGGCTGGGCCTCGATGTCCAGCTGAGGCTGAGAGTGGAGCTGAGCTGCCTGCATAAGCTGGGAGCCATGAGGCCCTGCCCCGTCTGTGAGATGGGGACTAGGAAACCTCCACCCATCTGAGGGAGCTGGAGGGAAGCTGCCCACTTGTCCAGGGCCATGCGTGGGAAAGCCACCCATAAGAAATTGGAATCCCCTGTCCACACTGAATTCATACTACCCACACGGTGCAGAGACCTTGAGCTGAGAAATTCACAGAAAAATTGAGAACCATGGCCACCCAGGAGGCTCCCCAGCAGAGGTAAATGCAAACCTGCCCCACAGGGGCACCCCCACAACACAGGCCACAAGGGGCCCCTACTAAAAAACTACACTTACGAAGCAGAAGAGGAGCCAAACAGCATGAGATCACATCAGAACTCACTCTCAAGAACTACAGAAAAAAGAATAAGCTGAAGGATATGGTAACATGAGCATGTCTAAAATATTCAAAGGAGTAAAGGAAGGAACAGAATCTCTAAGGCAAGAACAGGAAATTATTTTTAAAGATTTTATTTATTTTATTTTTTCCCCCCAAAGCCCCAGTGGATAGTTGTATGTCGTAGCTGCACATCCTTCTAGTTGCTGTATGTGGGACTCGGCCTCAGGATGAATGGAGAAGTGGTGCCTCGATGCGCACCCGGGATCCGAACCCGGGCCACCAGCATCGCAGCGCGCGCACTTAACCACCAAGCCACAGGGCCGGCCCCAGGAAATTATTTTTAAAAAGGCAGATTTGAAAAAGAACTAAATAGACATTCTAGAAATGACAAAAGCAGTCACAGAAATGAAAAACTCGATGGATGGCTTAACAACAGACTGAACACAGCTGCAGAGAAAATTAGTGACTTGGAAGATGGATCCAGGGAAATAATTCAGAGTACAGCACTGAGAGATAAAGAAATGAAAAATACGAAAGAGAAGCTGACACATGGAGGACAGAATGAGAAGTCCCAACACATGCTGGGAGAAATCCCAGAAGGAGAGAATTGAGAAATGGGAAAACAGGAATATGTAAAGAAATAATGGCTTAGAATTTTCCAAAATTGAAGGCATTATGAGCCAATAGTTTGAAGGAACACACCAATTCCTAAGTAGGAAATAAAAAAGAATATAAAACTAGACAACACTCATGTGAAATGGAATATAAGCAAAGACAAAGAGAAAATCTTAAAAGGTACCAGAGAGAAAAGAATGACGTTTAGACTGAAAGCAGATTTCTGTCAGCAAGTACGGTATCAGAAGATAATGAATATCTTCAAAACACTGAGGGAAAATATCTGTCACCTCTTTTTATGAGGCTGTATAATTTTGATTCTACAAACTGGAGGTCAGTATATGAAAAAATTTATAAAATAATCTCATGTATGAACAGATATGCAAAGATTCTAAATGAAAGAATTACAAATCAAACCCAGTAATGTATTTTCAAAAAAGAAAAAGCAATAATACATTATGAGCAAGCGGTGTTTATCCTGAGAACTCAAGGATAAGTTACCTCTAGAAAATATAGTAACATAACAAAGTTAACAGATTAATGGAGAAAACAATATAATCATCTCAACAGATATAGAAACAGCATTTAACTCTTCTATTTCTGGCATACGGCTGGCTAGATGTGCAGAGAAACTCCACCCAGTATGGAGTATCTAAAAATGCTGGGTAAAATATGAAAATAAAAAAAAATTTGTGTAAGCATTGATGACGTGGAAATAAAGCAAGGAAAACAAACGGAGGCTGGAACCTCTAGAAAGCCTAAGTCGACCGTAGTAAATTGCAGGCCCCTCCCTATCCTCAGCTGCCTGGGCTGTAATGGACTGTGCACAGCTGGGGTAGAGGACTGTGACAAGCCTGGGGCTCAAGCAGGTGGGAGGTTGGGTTGGAGACCCCTCCCACACACATATACCTGGGACCCCACAGAGCAGCATTCCCAGTGGACTAAACTCAGAGTGAAAACCCACCTTGTAGAGGGAGACTGCCTCTTCCGGTCTTGGCTCTCGGCTGAGGGGGGAGAACAACCTCGCCTGGGGGCTGACGCCGTAAGCGGTGGCCGAGGCTGTCTGTGCAGGTCTCATACCCCAGTGTGGCCGAAAACCACCTCCAGGCCCAGACTGGTGGCCCCGAGTCTGCACTGGCACCGACGACCAGCAGAGGCAGACACACTGACTCTCAGGAGGACACGGCTCTCCAGCATGAAGGAGCTCACAATTATGAATCACCACCTTAACGAGAAAAGCAGCCACCTCACACGCGGTCAGTAGACGTCATAAACTGCAGGATGTGACCCACAAAGATGCTGGATATGGGAAGTACCATATACAGACTATAAAGTTTAATATAGTTAGAGAAATAAAAAGGGGGAGCAAAGGTATGGTAAATAAGAGACTATCAAAACTGACCAATCAGATTTTGAAAAAGAATAAAATATAACTTTAGAATTGTAAAATAATTGAAATTTAAAAATCCAACCTATAGGTTAAACAACAGAATGGAAACAACTGAATAGAACTAACTAGAACTAGTTAGTGAACTAACTAGAAGACAGATGAGAAGAAATTATTCAGAACTCAGCAAAGAGAAAGAGCTGAAAACATGAAGAGACGTTCAAAGTCACGGAGGATAATACGATAAAGTTCCAGGATAAAAGAGATGAGAGAATGGGAGCAAGGCAACATTCAAAGAGATAACATGGCAAAATTTCCCAAATTGTTGAAGAATATCAATGATGAAAGCAAGATAAGCAAAAGGAATCCGAAACAGGAACAGATTCAGAGATGCAGAGAACAAACTGGTGGTTGCCACTGGGGTGGGGGTGGGTGAAATCGGTGAAGGGATTATTTTGGATTAAATCAGTGATCATTTCATAATGTATATAAATATCAAATCACTATGATGTATACCTGAAACTAATACAATCCCATTTGTCAATTATACTTCAATTAAAAAAAAAAGAAAAAGAAATCCACACCTAGACATATTGTAGATCACCAAACAGAACTAAAAGGCAGAGTAAAAAGGCACATTACCCAAAAAGGAATAACGGTTAGACTGCTAACTGACTTCCCAACAGCAGCAAATTACCTTACAAGGGCTAAGAGAAAACAACAATGAAACTAGAATGATATCCTTCAAATATAGGAATGGAATAAAAATGTTTTCAGACACATATAAACTCATACACAAACTGAGAGTTCATTATCAACAAACCCACAAAACACAACTTCTAAAAGGATGTATTTTAGAAGGAAAAAATGTCTAAGATCAACTCTAAAGGAATAGAAATAGAACATATAACTTCCAAACTAATTAAAAACAATAATAGTTTGAGGAGGAAAAAATCTAAATGAATAATTTCCAAAGCAGGGGTGGGAAAAAAAGAAATACAGAAAAGGCAGACTAAGGACGAACCGCACAATTTAAGATGGGGGATGGGAACGCAAATACACTAGTGATGACAGTCAGTGTAAGGGGCCTGGAGCAGCACTGTCCCACAGAAGTCAGCGTGAGCCACAGAGCTGACTTCAGGTTTTCTAGCAGCTACATTAAAAAAGTAAAAAGAAACAGATGAAATTAATTTTAACAATATATTTTATTTAACCCCATATATTCAAAATGTTCATTTCAACATATAATCAATATAGAAATTAATAAGATAGTTTATATTTTTTCATACATGCATCTTTCTTATACATATTTGTACATAGTTTTTGAAATCTGGGATGTATTTTATCCTTAGGGCACTTTTCAAGTGCTCAATAGCCATGCGTGGCCAGTGGTTACTGTTCTGGACATTTAAAAGGTAAAGATGATCAGACTGAAAACAAACAAGAAACTTAGCTATATGCTATTTTCAAGAGACACAACTAAAGCAGGATGCAAAAGCAGTGTAAAAGAATAAAAGATATAGTAAGCCAGAATTCACAATTTTTTAAAAAAGTTGTAGTTATACTGTATGAAATCAACTTTAAAGAGAAAAATATTCATAGAAATAAAAAAGGATCACTGTGCAATGGTAAATTGATCAGGAAGATAAAACAATTCTAAAATTTTAATCTAATAACATAGCTTCAAAATAATAAAGCAAAATTGACAGAACTCCAGGAGAAATGAACAAATCTATCTTCTCAATGGGGGATTTCGACATACCTCTTCCTGTAATCGATAAATGTAGCTGACTAAAGGTTACAGGAAATTTGAACACCACAATTAACAACCCTGATCAAATGGACATAAGTAGAATCTAAAGACAAGGAGAACACAAGCTTTTCAAGCCACCCAGAACGTTAGGAAAAATGAACACTTTCTAGGCCATAAAACAAACTTCAGTAAATTTTAAAAGATTAGTATTTTACACACTGATTTTATAACTATAACACCATTAAGTTAGGAATCAATAACAGATATCCCCAAACTCCCCATAAATACTAAAAATAAAAACAATTATATATTTGTTTTCTAAATAATCCAAGGCTCTAAGGAAAAATCACAATGAAAATGAGAAGATGTTTCAAACCCAATGCTAACAAAAATATTATTTATCAAAATGTGTGGGCTGCATCTACAATGGTACTTACAGGAAATTTTATAAGCTCATATGTTTATATTAAAAAAGAGGAGACAAGTCGAAAATTAATGGGTCAAGCAGTCAATGTAAGATGTTAGAAAAGAAAAAACAACAACAAAACCCTTTAAAAAGTAGAAGAAAGGAAATTATATGAGAGTGTACATTAATAAAAGAGAAAACAGAATAGAGAGAGCCAAAATTTGGTTCTTTGAAGAGAATATTAAACCAATCCATCTCTAGCAAAATTATCAAGAGAAAAGGAGAAAGTACCAACAACCAATATGAAGAATTAAAAGGGCATATTTCTAGATGTAGCAGAGATTTAAAAGATAAAGAGAGGGTCAGCCCTGCTGGCCTAAGTAGTTACGTTCGGCGCATACCACTTTGGTGGCCTGGGTTCAGTTCCCAGGTGCGGACTTAAACCACTCGTCAGTGGCCATGCTGGCAGCAGCTCACATACAAAAGAGAGGAAGACTGGCAACAGATGCTAGCTCAGGGTGAATCTTCCTTAGCAAAAAGAGAAAAAAAAAAAAAAAAAGATAAAGAGAATATCATGAATGTTATTCCTAGTAATTTGAAAACTAGGGAAATGGAGAAATTCCCTAGAAAAACTGTAACTTGCCAAAATTGACTAAAGAAGGACTAGAAAACCTGAATATTCTTGTAACTATTAAAGACCTTAAATCACTAGACAAAAATCTCCCCTGCAAAGAAAACTTGAGGCCCAGATGGCCTCACTGGTGTCTCCTACTAAACATTCAAGGAATAGATAATTCCAATATTACACAAGCTCTCTGAGCAAATAAAAAGAGAGAGAATACATCATAGCTTATATCTTTACTATCCAAACCAGACAAAGTCTGAGAAAGGCAATTATAGGCCAGTCTCATGAACAAAGATTCAAAAATCCTAAACAAAATAATTAGTACCAAATCCAGCAATGTATATAAAGTATTGTGACTAAGTTAGGGCTTATTCCAGGATTGCAAGGTTGGTTCAACATTCGAAAATAATATAATTTACCATATTAGCTGGTTAAAGGAGAAAAATCATATAATCATCTCAATAGATACCAAAAAAGCATTCTATAAAAACTCAACAGGGGTTGGCCCAGTGGCACAAGCGGTTAAGTGCGTGCACTCTGCTGCGGCGGCCCGGGGTTCGCTGGTTCTGATCCCAGGCGCACACCGACGCACCACTTGTCAAGCCATGCTGTGGCGGCGTCCCATATAAAGTGGAGGAAGATGGGAATGGATGTTATCCCAGGGCCAGTCTTCCTCAGCAAAAAGAGGAGGATTGGCAGATGTTAGCTCAGGGCCGATCTTCCTCACAAAAAAAAAAAAGAAAAAAAATTCAACAGCTATTCCTATTGGAAACAACTAGTCAACCAAGAATACAGGAAACTTCTTTAACCTGATAAAGGGCACTGATAAACAAAACCTTTAACAAATATGATATTCAATGTGAAAACTTAAAAAGCATTCTCTTTAAAATCATGAACCAATAGGATACTTATCATCACTTCTATTTAAGGATTTTCTGGGAGTTCTCAGCCAGCACAAAATAAGAGAAAAATAAACCATAAAGATTTGAAAAGAAACAAAAAATTCTTCTCACTCATAAAGGATATGATTATCTTTTCAGAAAGTCTGAAAATCATCAGCCAATTATTAGCATTAATGAGAATTTTACCAAGGTTTCTAGATAGAAATACCAATAAATGAAAGACAACTGCAGTTTTATATACTCTTAGGGTTTTAAGAGAGCCCACCAATTACCATTTTTCTTCCTTCCATGGATCTTAACAGAGAAATAAAATAAAAGAGAAAGGCAGGTGAGGATAAACTTTTTATTACTAATAATTGAGGATGCAGCTTTTTTTGTCGGCGTGAGGGGTTCTCAGTACTGACCTGAGGATCAGGAAGTCAGCCCCTGTTAGTGGACACACTAACCCCTGGACCACAGTGAAGGAGCCTGGCCTAGCAGAGCAGCAGAGACTTCCTGTCCCCCGGAGGCAGCCAGCTGCCCAAGGGAAGGATGGGCAGAACTGGGCTTGTCTAACCCTTGGTCCCAGACTGTCTGATGAGGTAGGTCCCTGTGGGACCCCTGGTGGGGTGCCTAACAGGGCAGAGAGAGAGTGGGATGTTACTGAGCCCCTGCTGCATGAGAAAAAGCATGGGGAGAGGGGCATCCCCTGCCCCAAGCCCCCAGCAGACATCAGCAACAAACAGAAAATGCACAGTAAACAAAGGGACCACTGGGCCGGCTCCGTGGCTTAGCGGTTAAGTGCGCGCGCTCTGATGCTGGCGGCCCGGGTTCGGATCCCGGGAGTGCCCCGAGGCACCACTTCTCCGTCCAACGCGAGGCCGAGTCCCACGTACAGCAACTAGAAGGATGTGAACCTATGACATACAACTCTCTACTGGGGCTTTGGGGGGAAAAAACTGAATAAATAAAATCTTTAAAAAAAACAAAGGGACCACTGATCATAGCAACTAAAAAATACAAGGAACCTAGGAACATATCTGACAAAAACACGTACAAGACCTTTTTTGGAGAAAGTTATAAAACTTCATTGAGACATTACAGACAAGCTAAATGGAGGGACTTATGATATTCAGATAATATGCCTCAGTATATATAGCAATGGGGTCGATTCTCTCCAAAATGATGAATACAATGAATGCAGTTCCAACCACAATCCCAACCAGATTTTCCATGGAACCTGATAAGGCAACAGGAAAGTTTACCTGAAAGAGCAAAGGAAAAGACCCGAAGTGCTGGGGAGAAAGAACCAGAGTCCAGACCTCCCATCACCACAAAACCCATTCCAGGGAAAGGCAGAACATTCAGGAAAGGATGTGAGATGGTGTATTACGACCTTGAGGGAAGAGAAAATTTCTTAATTGTTTCTGACATAAAAAGGACAAACCATAAAGGTAAAAATTGGAAACCCAAGTATATTAAAATTAAAAGCATCTGTTCTTTAAAATATACCATAAATGGAGAAGATATCAGCGATACACATATCTGACAAAAAGATTGATATTCAGAATATGTGAAGAACTCTTATAAATCAGTAAGTAAAGGGAAAACAAAAGAAAAATGGACAAAAGACATACACAGGCATTTCACAGACGAGGAGTGACAAGTGGCCCATAAACAGAGGATATAATGTTCAATCTCATTAATTAGGAATATGCACGTTTTAAACTACAAATTTTAAGTCATTTCACCCCCACCAGATGGGCAGAAATTAAAATGTAAGGTGTTTCCAGGGCTGGTGAGGATGAAGGGCGACAGGAACCCAGGCACTGCTGTGGGGTGCCGACTGGTGCCACCACCTAGAGAACACGGTGACGCTACCTGGAGCAGCTGACCTGCATCTTTCCTGTGACCCAGCAGTTCCACTCTCGGGTCTGCACCTAGAGAAACTTGTACACGTGCACAAGAATGCTCACAACAGCACTGTTCCTAAAAACAAAACAGTTAGAAACATGCCAACAGCCATCAACAGTAGAAGGAACAAAGGCATTGTGTTTTCATAGAATAGAACCTATAAAGTGGTGAAAATCCAGCTACACTACATCCACATGGGTGACTCTCAAAAACATAGTGTCAAACGAAAAAAAGCAAGTTACAGATGACTATATATGGCATGATCTCATTCATAAAAAGTTTAAAAACAAGTAAAACTAAACAATGTTATTTAGGAATATATATGTAGGGAATAAAAATGTAAAGAAAAGCAAAGATTGAGCACGTGTGTTTCTGAATTTTCTGTTTATCTGTAAGAGGAACGGAGGGGTATGGGATCAGGGAGGGACAGTGGGGTCTTGTAAGGGTCTGGTTGTGATCTATTTCTTATGCTGGGGTGTTGGGAATATGGGTGTTTACTGTCATTTTCTAAACTTTACATGAATTTTGTTCTGTATGTATTTTATGTTATATATAACACACACTGACAATGTTTTAAAAGAAACAAAACACAATATTTAAAAAAGGAAAAAAACAACATTTGACACAATATAACGCTTGTGCACAATAAAAACTTTAGCCAGAAGTGGAAGGAAACTTCTTTAAACTAAGAGTGTCTTCAAAAGTCTACAGCAAAAATCATCCTTAATGCTGAAACTCTAGAAGCATCCCCGAGACAAGGATGCCAGCTATCACTGCTACTATTCAACAATGTCCTAGCCAAACTGCTGAACAAGAAAACAAAGTTATAAAACTTAAAAGAAGAGAGAACTTTTATGTTATCTGTGGAGGGTACAGTTGTCTACATAAAAAATCCAAGAGAATATAAATTGACAAGTCATTAGAAGTAATAATGAGAGTTGAACAAAATTTCTCTTTTACCGAACAAAAGTCAACAGCATACCAGTATGCCTATAATAACTATTTAAAACATGTAATTGATTTAAAAATCCTATTCACAACAGAAATAACAACTATCAGGAGAAAACTCTAAAACCTCATTCAAGCACACGCAGAAGCGTCTTCCCATGGATAGAGGCTCCATGTTGTAATGAAGGTAATTTCTCCAGAAATGAAATTATAAAGCAAATGCAACTCCAATCAAAATCCAACAGGATTTTCTAAGAACTTGACATAAAGATTCTGAAATTCATATAGAAGAACAAAAGTCCAGGAACAGCCAAGAAAGTTTTGAAGAGCAAGCAGGGAAGGCTTAGTCTACCAGATATCAAGGCTTACTATGAAGCTAAAACAGCGAGTGCTGGCACAGAAACAGAGAGCAAAGAAATAGAACAAAGGACCCAGGAGCTGCTCACATACATATGGAAACCTGGTTCGTGACTGAATTGGCAATACAAATCATTGGAGAAAAGACAGAATATTAGCAAACTTTGTTGGAAAATCAGATATCCTTGTGGGGGAAAAAAATTATATTCTCCCTTGCAATCTACACAAATATTAATTCTAGATGGATCAAAGACTTAAATGTGAAAAGTCAAACTTTAAAAGTTTTATAAGAAAATATAGGAGAATGTCTTTCTGACTTGGAGGGAGGTAGGGAAGGATAAATTAAGACAGAAAAAGCACAGATCATAAAGAAAAAGACTGATATGTTTGACTCTACCAAAAATTAAAACTTTTATGCAAGAACTACAAAGTTAAAAGACCTGCCACAGACTGGGAGAAGATGTTTGTAATGCAAATAACAGACAGAGGGTTAGTATCTAGAACCTACATTCAGAAGTCCTGAATCAATAAGAAAATGAAAAACAGCAGCAGAAAAACAGAAAAGACATTTCATCAGAGAAGAAACCAAATAAACATATGCAAAGGGTGCTCAATTTCACTAACAGGGAAAAGCAAATTAAAACAAAATCCAATTTCACCTCCATCAGCTTGGCAAAAATCTAATTCTGAAAAGCGGGCAAAGATGTAAGAAAGCAGGTACTTCCTCACTGCTGGGGGAGTAGGATAAGCCAGTGTGACCATGGGAGAGCAGCATGGCCGTGGCAGAGGTGCAGACAAGCATGCCCGAGATGCAGGGATTCCTCCCCGGGTCTCTTCCCTAGGGAAACCTCAGCAGCATATGGACACAAAGAGACACGTTCAAGAATGTTCACTGCAGTACCACTTGTGATAGCAAAAAATCAGAGGTAGCTTAGGTGCAACTTAGTGGAGGAATGGATAACAAATTGTAATATAGTCGCTTTTGGAATACAGTCGTGCATTGCTTAATGACGGGATGAGTTCTGAGAAATGTGTCATAAGGCGATTTTGTTGTTTCGTGAACATCATCGAGTACTTACACAAACCTAGATATTATAGCCTACTACACACCTAGGCTCTATGGTACTAATGTTATGGGACCACCGTTGTATATGCAGTCTGTTTTTATGTGGCACATGACTGTATTAAGCATCTGTTAAAATGAATGAACTTGATCTATATGCATTAACAGAGATAAATCTAAAATACAGAATATTGAGTGATAAATATAATGACGTTTTTGTAATTTTTCAAAACACACAAAACCATATTATATGTTATTTATGGCTACCTGTGTACATAACAGAAGTTTTAAAATGTGGGTAGAAAGGGTAAATATCAACTTCAGGAAAACTGGTTACACAGGGAGGAATGAGACTGGGAGATCTAAAAAGGAATTTAAATTCTATCAGAAATAATTATTTCATACACACACATATTTTAAATAACAAAGCATACATTCAACAAATATGTATTGAATTCCTTCTCTGTGCTAGGCAGTATTCTAGGTGCCCAGAATGATTATATGAACAAAATAGATAAAAGTTCTTGCCTCCTTGAAATTTACATTCTAATGGGGGGGGGGGCGACCAGATATACAAAAATCTACAAATATGAACTATATATAATAATCTATAAATGTAAGATATACATAATAGATGATATCTGCTATGGAGCAAACCAAAGCAGGAAAGGAAGACTGGAAATCCTGGGTGGGAGAGGGGCTGCAATTTTAAATAAGGTGCATAAGGAAAGTCCTCTTTAAGCAGAGACCTGAGGAGGTACTGGATGGAGCCGGGAAAGCATTCCCGGCGGAGGGCACTGCAGGTGCAAAGGCCCGGAGACTGGACCAGCCTGGAGTGCTGGGGGAACAGCAAGGAGGATGGTGTAGGTCAGAAAGAGCGACAGGAAACAGCAAAGGCAAGGCGGCCAGTGAGGCAGGAGGAAAACCCGGAGAGTGGGGTGTCCTGTCAGTCACAGAAGTGAACCCAGGAAGAGAGAGTGATGGAGGGTGGCAAATGTCACCAACAGGTCACATGAGACTGCACACCCACAGCACCACAGAGGTCCCTGGTGGCCCTGACAGGGGTGTTGGTGGAAGGGGTGAGAGAGAGTGGAAGAGAGGGCTGGAGACAGCGGGCATGGAGGACCTTCTCAGGGAGTGTGCCACGAGGAGAGCAGAGAAGTGGGGCAGCGGCTGTAGGTTGCAGGGCTGAGAGGAGTGTTTCCAGAAGAGGGCATGATGGCAGGGTAGACGCTGGTGGACGCCGGGCAGAGCCGCTGGGCCCCGTCCTGGAGAAGGTGGCCCGGGATGGGATCTAGTGCCAAGTGGAGGCCGGTCTGTGACCGGAGGGTGGACAGTTTATCGCAGTCACAGGAGCAAACAGAGAACAGGGCACGGATGCAGGCAGGTGGGCAGGTGGGGTGGTGAGGGCTGAGCGTTGTTTCAGTTTTTTTCAATATAAAAACCATTCTAAGCTTGTGGGCTGCAAAAACAGACAGTGGGCAATTTGACCTGGGGGCCAGTTTGCCAGCCTCTGGGATACTAAGTGAGTGGACTGAGGGGACGCCACGTGACTGCGGGGCAGCACTGAATGCCCACCTGAATCTCAGGTGAGACCAGCAGAGGCCACAAGCAGCCGCTTGGGAGCAGGCGCAGAGCAGGCAGACAGATTTAACCAGGACATGGCTCTGCCAGGTGAACACAGTGAACTAAGAGGGCGAGGGGATGGAGGACGTGTGCAACGGAGGGGTGATGATGATGGACCCAGAACCCAGGCTGGCAGAGGGAGATGAGGCTGAGCTGGCAGCGAAAAGGCAGCAGGTCAGGGGCTGGCAGGTGCCAAAGGACTGGAGAGCTCCCGGAGTCAGGGCACGAGGAAGAGTGAGCCGCAAGGGCAGGAGGAGGGCAGGGAGCAGCATGCTGAAATCCAGATGACGGAAAGGGTGCCTTACCGTCCTCAACAGTCAGGCAATGAGCACGAGGTGGGCGGTGGAGAGGGAGAGGAGGGGGGTGCAAAGGGCCATCCTGATGGATACTGCCATCGCCAAGAACGACGGCAGGGGCAGACATGCGAGAGTGAGGGGAGGCCCCGAGGTGTGCAGAAGGTGGTAAAAAGATGGTTTGATTCAAAGATGGGGATTTCTAGGGAGGAGGGGGGACTGGCACAGAGGCAATACCCAGGAGCCAGGACGCCGGCACCCTCCAGGCCCGGGACAAGAGGGACTTGGGGAAGGGGAGGATTGCAGGGGACGCAGTGCCCCCAGGAAGAACCAGGTCTCCCCTGGGCAAGAACAGGCAGGGATGCTCAGGGAAGAGTCTGAGGATTTGGTGGTCCTGCAGAGGACTGAGTTCCACAAGGCACAGCGGGAGAATTCAGGAGTTGAAGAGAAGTGGAAGAGGGGGTCTGACAACGCGCTGCTCCAAGCCCAGAGGGGGTGAGGGGTGAGCTGGGGGCTGGGCTTCTTGGACTGAGGTGGACAGGGATGAAGGCCAGCCAGGCTCAAGGCAGAGAGTGAAGTCTGTGAGTGTCAGAGGGCAGGGCGAGGTGGGGGTCTCACCAGCAGCCACCATATTTCTGAGCCCCCATTCGCGCTCATGAATGATGGTATGGAAGCCTCCACACAGATGTTATAAATATAAAATAAGCCCCTTGTGACCCTCTCACCTGGGCTAAGGAGCTGGAAGCCCCCGTGTCATAACCCTCTGTTCCATCCAGAGACACTTGGCTCCTAGTCATTTTCTGTCCTCTAGCTTCCTGCACTGTCCTTGGCACCTAGCGGATTCTCAAAACACGTGTGTTGAACTAAACTGGTGAGTGCTTTCCTGAATGCTGACAGTGTGGTCGGTCCTGTACATGGTCTGCCCTTGGTAAAGCAAAACCTAATTTCGAGGAAGCACCAAACATGGAAGATGCATCTCATTATCTACAAATTAAACACAAGACTTCCTAGTAACACAGGTGTCCGGACGAAAGGGCAATCCCAGGCAGTGGGGACAGATAGGGGGGTGGTGGTGGTGGAAAGCAGGTTGAGCCTGCAGAGGCGGGTCTCCCTGTCACACGGCAGCCTGTCATTTACCCTGCAGCCCAGCAAGGTCCTCGCTTTAGTCATTTGGCTCTTCCCAAGCGGCCACCTGTCCTTCCCTTAGCTGTCGAAGGTGCTGACGGGCTCCAGGAAAATCTGAGACAGTGGTATCGGGTATCCAGATTCTCCTTAAATAAATCTATGGTTCTAATCATACTGAAACCTGCAGCTAACCCACGGGTCAACGTTCTGTGACTACTCGTGGATTTAAATGCAATTTGGTTCTTGGATGGAGGCAAGGAGGACTCTTCCTAAAGCTATGAATGAATAAAGGTTTGACTTTAATATACTCCTACCTTCCCTATCAGGGTCCTCTTTCACTTCTCCCAATTCTGTGCCACTGGCTCTGTCTCTCTCCTAAAAGACTAGGTTTGCTGCCTGTTTCCACACTGGGAAGTAATGCCAAAGTGTTAGCTGAACAGGCCATAGGTCATAACTCAACTACAAAACACTTAAACATTCAAGTCTGACGCTTCTCCTGGGCTCTCCCTGGACAGGTCCCGCCCTTCCTGGCTCTTCCCTGCTTCTGCCTCATTGCCTGGTGTCTCTGCCCTCTCCCAGCCCCTCACCTGGACTCGGGTCCACAGGAACATCTGGAACCTTGGGGCCAGCGCGACGCCAGCTACATGGCTCCTTCCCTTGTTCAGTCTGGGAGAGCACCTCGGGCTTGGAGATGGCGTAATCTGAGGGAAGGTGGAAAGGTTATCTTTTGCCACGTTCCATTCAGAGCCGGGGACAGACAGCCTGGGAAACCAAAAATGACCTAGAAACTACATTCCTTGATTGGTATAGAGCAGTGGTTCTCAACCGTAAGCAATCTGCCTCCCAGTGGACTTCTGTCAAAGTCTGGAGACATTTTTGCTTGTCATGACTGGGGGCCGGGGGAGAGGTGCTATTGGCCCCCTCCTGGGTGGCGGCCATGGATGCTGCTGAACATCCTACAATGTACAGGACAGCCCCCAAACAAAGAATCATCTGGCCCAAAGTGTCAACAGTGCTGAGGTTAAGAAACTCTGGTACAGAGTCTCCACACTAAGAAGCAGTACATTTCTGCAAACAAAACTATAACATCACACCTGCGCCCGCTCCCATCCTCACCAAGTATGCCTTATTGCCTTCAGACCTGGGGTCCCACAGAAACCACCGCAAAGGAAATGAGCCCAGCCCTTCTCATGGGACCAAATGAAGGGAACTGCAGCAGCCCCAGGGTCTGGGGGAGCAGAACTTCGAGGCATGGAGACAGCGCTGGCCATCAGAAGCACGGTCTGCCCACATTCTCCACTGACCCAGGGGAGCGTCATGGTCAAGGGCACACACCTCAGCAAGAAAAAGCTACAAGAAAGTCTTTCTCAAACGGGAGTCGATCATATCCTGGATCCAAGAGCAGGAGGAGCCTTCTCTACACCAAGTCTCAGCAGAACAGAAAGGGCCATGCTCCCTGCCTGACTAGGAGAGGGGCCACCCCCCTCCGTCTGGCAACCCACGAACTTCATCAGGTGGAAGGGAGCTTTCCACTCAGTCAGTGCTCATCTTTAGTGAGAGGAGGGGATAACTCTGCATGGTCAGAGTTCCCAGTGATTTACACATCCCTGCGATGAAATCCACCAGCACGGAGAGAGGTCTGAGGACTCCCCACACCACACTGAACAGAGGGGGACCAGGCCTTACCCAGGGAGACCAGTGTCTCGTAGTTGCCCCTCATCACGTGCTTGTAGAGCTCCTTCTGCCACTCGTCCAGCCTGCCCCACTCCTGTTCAGAGAAACACACGGCCATGTCATCAGGGGTCACAGACACCTGGAACCACAGCGTCACGCATGCTCACCCACACACATGCATGGCCTCTCGGGCTGTCCTACCCCAGGTGCCCCAGGGATACCTTGGGGGCCTCCCCCTTGCTGCCGGGGGGCAGCCGCAGGATCCAGAAGTTCCTGTTTCTCAGCAGGTTCTCCATGTTCTCCAGCCGCCTCTGCAGCAGCCCATACTCCTGCAGCAGGGTCCCCAGCACGGCCCACTTGCCCTCCAGCTGGTTCCCGAACTCCAAGGCCGTCTTCTCACAGTCGGCCAGCTTCTTCTCAGCCATCCCAGTTCGACCTTCTAGAGAAAGCAAGCGGGCAGCTTGCGATTCGATCTTCCTCTCCATGGCCTGTATCGTAGCTGCCATTGTCCACGGAGAAATCTTTCAGAAACAGAGAGAGAAGACCAGCATCATTCATTCCATCCACCGTGTCCTTGGGCCCATCTCCCCTAGGCGTGCGGGAGCTGGGCTGGGGCGGGGAGCGCAGATGAGGAAAGTGGGGATATCTTGTGTCACACGCAGATCTCAGCCCAGTGATCAGCTCCTCTGGGTCTCTTAGACATCGCCTCAGTCTGGGCGGATGTCTCCCCTCTAGGCCTCTGCAGCACACCGCACAGACTCCAAGCATGGCACTGACCGCCCTACACAGTAACTCCCCACAGCCTCGACCAGCTCTCCGAAGGCAACACTGCGTCTTTTCACAGCACAGTGCAGGGCCCATGGTAGGCACTCGGTACAATTCTGCTAAACAAACAGTGACTGAGCACTGCTGGGGCGTTTTAGTGGAGAAACAGTAAACTGCAGATTGACTAGAGCCCAGCCGGCACCTCCCATCATAATCGCACAGGAACTGTCTACTGATGATGACCTAGCAAAAAAAACAGCTGGTTCACTGAAACGGCACAAACAAGAGCGTTGCTCAATTTCTTTTTTTTTTTTAAAGCATCTCGTGTCTCTTTTTGATAAACATAAAAACTTAATGGGTAATTCCTCTCCCCCAGGACAATCTGATTTGTCCCCTCTCCAACTGCCTACCACCAAACTAAAAACCACCATTACTGCAAATCCCCACCAACCAAGAGACTTTTTGATACAACACTAGTCCCCTGAGCCCCCCGAGATTCTGAATTTTTCTCTCACTGTTCCCACCCCTCCCAAGGGGAGAAGTAGGTCTCAGACATCTTTGTAGCTGCCCCGGATCAGTGACACACCTTGCAGACTGGTGAGGAAGGTAAGACATGTGCCATAGGGCAAGGCTTTTAAATGTGTGACAACCATCATAAAGACATGGAGCTTCCCCACGCCGTGACTTCCCTGTCGCCGCAAAGTTCACAGTAGCTTGAATTGGGGCAGCTGGGGACACTGAGGAAAGGGCACTTTCTGCTTTGGGTGGGGGCTGGACCCAATTCACCCACAGCTGAAGGGTGGACCCAGGGGTCCAAGAGGAGGTCTTGCCATTTGTGCCTTCTTCTGGCAGTGCCTGAGGATTGATGGTTCCTTACAACATGCTAGAAATTATTCCTAAACAAAAGGTTGGCGACTTATTTGCAAAATAGAGAAGTGACTAGTAGGAACCAGCGTGGATTCATTTAGAGAAAGCCATAGAGAACCAGAACATGAGTGGACACGTCAGAAAATAGCGCCAGAAGGAGAGTTTGAGCAGAGGCCAAAAAAACTGTCAAGGATGGAGCATCAGCAATTCTGTGATTGTTTGGAGGGAGGCTGGACCAGATGACCTCTGACCTGAAGAAGCAAGGGCTTAGCTGGGTTTCAGAGGATGGGGAGGAGCTGGATGGGCAGAGACCCGTTTGAGGGCACAAGTGGATGGGGGGGACTCTTGCTCTCGAGAGGTAGGTGGTCCTGCCCCAAGGCTGCAGGGACTGCACTGGGCGGGCACCTTGGGTGGCTCAGCACTGGGTGTGTGAGGCTGCCCTCCACGACAGCCACCGTTCCTTCCCTTTCCCTCTCTCCTCCTCTCTGATCAATCCCTGCTATACGACCCCAGCCTCCATGGGTTTGCACCAGAGGTGTCCTTGCACTTCATGCCCAGCTCCCCCTCCAACTGCAGCCGGCTGTGTTGACTACAGTCTTTGCGTTGCAGGACAAGGGCATCTGCATAAACTCCTCCCTTATAAACAAGGCATGTGCAGTTTTCTTACCATTTTAACAGGGCAGGGAGTCCCACGTGAGGCCTTCACACCAGTTGGTGGGAGGTGACAACTGTTTCTGCTCCAGCCCAGCTCCTTACTAGATGCTGGGTAGACAATATGGGGCTGTCCTCAGACCCCAGCCAGGAAAGCGGGAACTCTAACGGGAGCTGATGGTGAGAGAACTCCAAATCCTTCAAGGGCTCCCCACCCTTAGGATGAAGTCCAGGCACTGAAACCCCTTCCAACTCTCCCTGCAGCCTCCTCTCTCACTGCCCCCTACCAAAACCATCTTTTCCAGGCGTACGACTCCTTTCCTACCCTTGAACATGCCCCACACTGCCTGTCTCTCTGTGCCCAAGCCGTCCTCCCTACCTGAAAAGCTCCACGGGTCCAGCTCAGCCTGATGAAATCCTAGCCTTCCCTAAAAGCGCAGCTCAAACCACAGGAGCACGGGGCAGGAAGGGCGCGCGGCAGCGGAGGCCGGCCCCTTCCCTCCCTGCCCCGCACTCCACAGCCTGTTTCCTCCTCCAGGCAAGAAGCCCTCACCTCTTTCTGTTTTGCGTTATTATTTCCCGGGTACCTGTCTGCTCCCCTCAACACAATGTGCCCTGAACACAGCGCGCCTCTCTCTTCACAGACTCTCTAGCTCTGCGATCCGGGCAAGTGAACTTCTCTAGGCCTCAGGCTTTCTTTTGTACGACAGAGAAGGAGTACCTACCCCACAGGTTTGTTGTGAGGACAAAATAATGCCTAACGGGGCCGGCGCCGTGCCCGCTTCTACGAACGGGAGCAGCTGAGCGAGCTGGGCACCCCGGGTACTCGGTGTCGGCGGAATCGAAGCCGCTCAGGACACCTCCCAGGTGCCAGCAGGCCGCTGGGGGGAGCTGGGGGGTAGGGGACGCAGGGCAGAGCGGTGGGCAGAGAAAGGAGCCGCGGGGTGGGGGGCGCGGGGACTAAGGGGCCGGCGGATGGGGCGGGGGCAGGAAGCCGCGGAGGGCTGCAGGAACTCGGCGTGGGGCGGCCTCCGGCGCGGGGACGGCCGGTTCCGCCCCGCTCAGGCTCGGCCCGGAACGGGGGGCCGGGCCGGCGGGCGGGCGCCGTAGGCCCCGGCGGACCCCGCGCCCCGCTCGCCGGAGCCCCAGGCCCGGCGGCCCGGCCCGGCCCCGGAGCCCCTCCTCAGGGCCTGCGGCGCCGTGCGCTGGCCCCGGGCCCGAGTCCGCGCGTCCGTGCGCGGGCCGCCTTACCGGAGCCGCGGCCGCCTCGGCCATGGCCCTGCGCTGTCCGGCCCGGCCGGAGGAAGTCGCCGCCGCCGCCGCCGCCGCCGCCGCCGCACGGCCCCACGCAGGCCGGCCCCCGGCCTCTCCGCAGGCGCGCCCGCCCGGCCCTGCCTTCCCCGCCCGCGGCGCCGCGCTCCTCGCTGGCCGGCCCGCGCCGCTCCGCCCGCAGACGCGCCGCCGCCGTCAGCGCCCGGCCGGTCCACACTGCATCCTGGGAGCCGGCGCAGGCCCGTGAGGCTTCCTGGAGGCAGCGCGGCCGCACAGCCCCACCTGCAGCCCGGAGAGGCGAACGGCAGGCGCCGCGCCCGCCCCGCCCCGCCCCGCCGCCGGACCCACCGGCCCACCGGCCCACCTGTTCACCTTCTCAAGACCCCCTGACCCCTACCCCCCGACCCTCGACCCCCTGATCCCCCAGCCCACCTGCTCACCTGCTCAAGACCCCCTGACCGCGAACCCGCGACCCCCCGGGCCACCTGTCCACCTGACCCCGACCCCCCGACCCCCTGACCCCTGGCCCACCTGATCCCCCGACCCCCCGAACCGTGGCCCACCTAACCCCAACACCCCCACCCACCTGACCGCGACCCCCGACCCCGATCCCCGACCCCGACCCAACAGCCCACCGGCCCACGGCCGGGCGCGCGCTGAGTCACCGCCCGGACCCGGTGCCCGACCTACCTCCGGCCGCGCCTCGCGAGCGCCTCCGGCTTTGGACCCCCCCGCGCCCGGAGGGACTCGGTTACCAAAAAGAATCTCCCCGCTCCAGGGACCGACCGGCCCCCCCAAGTGACCGCGGCGACGGCAGCCGCTCCCCCTGCGAGCCCCAGGAGACCTGCGCCTTCTCCTCGAGGGCACCGCCACGTCGCCTCTGCTGCTTCAGGGCCTGCCAGGCGATATGCGCTTCTTATGTGTTGAGTACTTCTTTGAACAGCTGTAGCTCACGTCTACCCTTGGTTTGAAATGGAAAAAATTCTTCTAACAATAGGAATATAGTTCGGTAAATGCTGGTGGGCAGCCACTTAGAACTTTCTATGACGTGTTCATTACTTATAAAGCATATTTTAGTGGAATGAACGATGGAACACAATACCATCATTTAAAATTATTTTGTGAAGAACTGGTAGCGGAAGACGTTCATGATATTTTAAGAGAAGCCTGTCCAGATCCCATTTTTATTTTTAAGATGAATCTATATATATAAAGACAAGTTTGGAAGCATATAGTCTTAAGTAGTTTTCTTTAACGGTGAGACCACGGGCCATCTTTACACATTTTCTAACTTTTTACAAATTTTTAAATTTTGTAATAACAATAATAATACTGTATAATAACAAGAATAGTATTTTTAAATGAGAAAGAGAGAAAAAATCAATAAATAAATTGAAAAAACTCCTTAAGAGGCGAACTGGAGCTGGCGGAGGGAAGGAGGCCCCCATGTGGTCACAAAGATGCATTTCCTTCCCGAATTTCCTCTGCTAGGTGGGACTCTTTTCCAAAGAGGAGGAACCTACGTCCCCCGGTGCCCCACACTCCTGGGCTTGGGGTCTAGCAGCCGGGGTCCTGAGGTGCCCTTTGTTTTCTCTGTCAGCCTGGGCTGAACGTTCAACCAGGGGTCATCCTGGATGCATTCTTCTTTGTGTATAAAGTGGAATCTCCCCAGGAGTGGAAGAGGGGAGACTCTTTACTCAAACTGGTTGGAGAGGTCTGTTCCCTTCACCTCATTTTCTTTTCCTCATTTCTTTCTTCACCTCATTTCTGGTGCCCACCAGCTCTCAGGGATTGTCCCTAAAATGGGAGGGGGTAGGGATTTCCAGCTTGGAGCCCCTGGCATCCTTTTGCCTTTTGGAGTAAATCCCTGAGAGAGTAACATCAGCCCACTCAGTACAGCAGAATGTTCCGGAATCTGCCCCGAGGTCCTTTTCCTGTTTTTTCCCTCTAGCTCTTCTCCTACATGAATCTTTCCTTTCCCAAATAACACATCTCCTCTGCCAGGGTGGATCTCTGTTTTGTGGACCTAAACCTTCTATAATTTGGGGAATATTATTAAGAAAAATACTTCACAAAATTACAAATTTAAAAGTAGGGGGCCGGCCCCCTGGCTTAGCGGTTAAGTGCGCGCACTCCGCTGCTGGCAGTCCGGGTTCCGATCCCGGGTGCGCACCGCTTCTCCCTCCATGCTGAGGCTGCGTCCCACATACAGCAACTAGAATGATGTGCAGCTATGACATACAACTATCTACTGGGGCTTTGGGGGGAAAAAAATAAATAAATAAAATCTTAAAAAAAATAAATAAATAAATAAAATCTTTAAAAGTAGGTACAGAGTTGGTGCAAGGGAGGCACTCTGAAGCTTAAGCTTCATTAGCTTAATGGTAAAGTCTTTGATTAAAAAAAAAAGCCATCAGAACATATTTAGGCCTTGCGTAGGTTGGCACATATACACTGGCAGTATTGTGGGAGGAACCGGGGGTCGGAGTCCTGAAAGTTCGACCACTAACTGGTTGAGGTCCTTGGGCAGGTCAGCCAGCCTCTCAGGGCTCTCCTTGCTCATATGTACAATGAGGAAGTTGGCCTAGGCTATCCTGTAAATTTCCTGGGTCTTACCTTCCTTTCACCACCAGTTTGCTTTGACACTGGACCCAACTGAAGACCACTGCTCCACTCTCATTGTGGCCTGTTTGGTGGTGACTCTGCATGACAGCTCGCTTATCTTCTCATGACCCCTTGTGTGGGCCAGCTCCTGGGTTACCCTGGTGAAGGGGGCTTCTTCCTGTTCAAGGAAGCAGAGGTGTTGTCTCCATGGTGATATGGCTCCTTGGGGTCCTAGTGCTTCCATGATGGGATGTATTTCATGCCTCATGGAGGATGTGAGCAGCTCACACCCTGGGCTTATGTGACCATCTGCGTGTCCCTCGAATGAATTCTTCCCAGGAGAGAGGAGCTGATTGGGTCGGTTCTTACATCCAACAGGCAGTGCCCCTTTTGAGCAGAGTTGGAAGCCAAGGCTGCCAGAGGTGGTTGGAGGCCAGAATAGCACTGTTAGTTGCCTCTGTGCACTTGGCACAAACCATCAGCAACTTTTTGTGGAGAGAACTGTGTGGATTACTTTCCTCCAAAGGGAGTGGTGGACATGAGAAACCTTTAAATTTCGTGAGCCTCTTCCAATACAAGCCCTTATCGCCTACTCTGGCTGTTTGCGCTGGGTACTCCTCTGGGCAAGGGCCGTGACTTGCTCATCTTTGTGTTCCCCAAGACTGGTAAACTGCCTTGCACACCACTGGGAAGAAAGTGTGTGCGTGTGTAAGCCAGTCATGGTGCCGATAGGGAGACTTATCTGAGGGCCATGTGTGGGAGGGATGGAGAGGGATAAGAGATCAGTCAGGAGGCTACTGCCAGAGTCCCAGCATGAGGTGAGGAAAGGTCCGACCAAGTGTAGCAGGAGGGGGACAGAAAGGAAGGAACAGAACAGAGAGAGCTGAAAGGATATGCAGTAAGAGGCAGCAACCAACCGCATGTGCAGCGTATGTGAAAACGGATTCCAGGAGAGGTCCTGAGTCTGAATGGAAACAGCGTGCATCTGCAACAGAAATAGAGTGATCAGAAATAGGAGCTAGTTTTCAGGAACGTGATTGAAAAAAATTCAACTTTTGATATATGCCAGGGCCATTTCTAGGTAGAAATTACCTATCCCGGCAGATTCTCAGACCAGCTCCATCAGAGTCTCTGCGGAAGCTTGTGAAAGATATAGTTTTCTGGATCCCATCCCAGATTTACTGAATCAAAATCTCTAGGGATGGGCCCTGAGGACTGTGGGGAAAACTTTTTTAAAAGAAGTCTGTTTTTAACAAGCTCCTAATAGGGATTGAGGGTAGGGATGGGGGTGGGGCTCTGATGCACAGTCAAGTTTGGGCAATTATGATTTGCCCAAACTTCCACCTAAGACAAGCATCCCTGGTAGGTAGCTCTCCAGACTCTGTTTGCAAAAAGAACAAAAACAAACCCCACTTGGATTGGTATTCAAGACCTCCCATAGCCTTTCCCTCCATTTCCAATTTTTTGGCTCAGTCTGTCCAGATATGTGCTGTAAGATGGCATGAGAATCTCCACTTCTGTGCCTTTCCTCATGTTCTGTCCCCTCCTCTAACCCACCTAGAGCCCCACATCTTTCCCAGACCAGCTCATGCCCTAATTCTTCCACCAAGCCTTTGTAGCCCAATCAGCCTTGGCCAAGCTCATAACTTTTAATATTGGTACCATTCATTTGGCACTCAGGGAAAAATCATAACACAAGGTAGTAGTGTCCTAACTCACCTCATAGATCATAAGTTTCCTGAGAGCAGGGGCTCTATCTTAGTCCTCTTGTCTCCCCTACAGGCCTGATACCCTACAGGGCCTGATAGGTTTACAGAGCATAATTGCTTAGTACAAATCTTAACCGATTATTCTATGTAGTGTGATGAACTATGGTCCCAAGAATTCGTCACTTCCCTCTGGTCTATTACCACTGCCACCCTCACCTCTTTCACCCTCCTAGAAAAATCCAAGGTGGGGTGGTCGTTGAGCGTCTGCAGCTCACCCAGAAGGAGCCTGGGGAGGCTGGTGAACATGAGACATGTGAGCCCAGGGGATCAGAGAGGCCTGAAGCACGTGGTTCAGACTGTTCCTGCTGACCCAGGAGCCCCTGCAGGTACTTCCTATGCTTAGACAGGTACAGCAGTGTGCATAGACCTTGATTTTTCCAGCTGCTCCCTTAGGTCTGAGGTTTTCCTTGGGAACAGGCACACAGCCTAAAGATTCAGTCCTAGGACTTTCACAAAGGTTGTGGTAGTCATTACTGCGGTTCACCGAATATTTCCAGTTGGCGTCCCCTGAGGGACATGGCTGGTTGGGTTGGGCCATGAGACAAATTCTGGCCAATGAGTTGCCATTTCTGGGCTAAGCATTTAATTACAGGTTGGGGACCTCCAAAGGTTTCATTCCCTCTACTTTGGTGACCAGCAATATTTAAGAATTAGCCTGCATTCTGGAGGGAGGAGACGTTAAATAGGGGTCCCAGCCAACCCCTGACGAGCATGTAGCATGAGTGTGAAACAAACCTTTGCTGTAAGAAGCTCTGTGAGTTTGGGGTTAATTATTACCACAGCTTAACCCAGCCTATCTTGACTGGTACCAAGTCTTGGTGAAAGGTGACCTGGCATTGGGGCAGATGTCCTTGGTTCCAGGTGGTGTCTGTTCCAGCTTGACTTCTGTCTCACACAAGCCTTTCTCACACCAAGGGAAAGAAGGCTCTGTCTGAGGGCCACCGAGGACGATGCCCTGCAGCTCTTAGAGCGGCAAAGAGCTGGAGAACTTGCAGTTGGCTCTGGAGTTCCTCCACAGGGCAAGCGCCAGGTCCCTTCCTAGAACCCTCAGGGAAGACTGCAGAAGGAGTTTGGTTTTCAGGGCCTCAGCTCTGAGGAGCCATCTCCTTTCCAGCTCTTCTGCTGGGAGGCCCTGCAAGTCCCTGGGATCAGCTGGCTGTGGACCAGCGCCTCACAAACATTCGACACCACAGCACTCAAGGACGAAGACAAGTGAGTGTGTCCTGTGGGTCTGGACACCGCCTGAAGTGGCCCGCAGCAAGCCAGGAGTTGTACTGAGTTGTCATACTTCAACGATCCACATAAATCTTGTAGTCCCCTATAACACTTCCATGGTTGTTAGAATTTTAAAAGATTGTTTTGACTTATGAACCACTGAAAAAAGTTGATGATGCGGTGCTTCAAGACCCTTCTCTTGCTCCCACACCCCTTGTCACTCTGGACCTTCCTCCTGGGGGGGGGTCCACATCTCAGTCTGAGAAGCACAGCTCCAGGGAGTCTCAGGTGTCGCTGAGTTTCCACCGTGAGGACATCACCCTCAGCTAACCTGAGGGAAGCTCCTGATGTGGCTTTAGACAGCCAGGGGCAAGGTGGGAGTGTGGCAAATGTGTGGAGGAAGTTTCAGTGCCCTGGCATCCATGATTGCCCTTCATGCTTTCTAGAACCTTCCATAGCCTCCGTTATTTTGATATGCTGATGTCAAAACTTGCCTACGCTGAGAGTGTCAGTGACTGACAACAGCTTAGAGAGTGACCCATCCCAGGGCCCCTGCATCTTCCCTGGGGTCAGAGCTTTGAGCCTCAGGAATGAAGGATTAAACCCCAGGGCATTCCAGGCTCCCTCAGCAGAGGGAAAGACTCTGGGCCTGGATGCTCCAGGGCAGAAGTGAGGTCACCTTGAGCTAGTAAAGATGAGGAGGAGAGCAAAACAATATAGGTGGGTCTTACTTTAAGCAAACCCCAAATGTAAAAAAATCCAGACGTGAAACAAGCACAAGAGTTTGTTTTTAGATGTATTTTTAAAAATTCAACAACTAAGTTCTCCACAGCTTTTGAAAATACCATTTTAGTTACAAAAATTAGATTTCTCACCATATGTATTCAGGAACACCCACTGTGCAAAACACGGCCCATCTCAGGAATGACATTATTAATTGTAATAGAAACAACTTATTACTCAGATTCTGATGCATATTTATAAGAGATTTTGAAGTTTTAGAAGGCTGATTCCTGAAATCATCAATTTTTGATGACCTTGTAATGAATACAAAACTGCCTGTGGCTTTCAAGAGGGAAGCCTGTCATATCAAAGGCTAGTTTTGATGAAATTAGGAACATTTTATGGGGACACCGAGTCCTTTCTAGCTTGGCTAGGGACAAAACCTACTCAGTAGAAATTAGTCAACAAGTCCATATCGAGTACCTACCAAGTCCAATTTATAGATTTATCTGGATAAAAGAGAATATCTGAAAATATAACTGTCCTAGGAAAACAGGTGTGCAAGTTCAGCCTGGCATTGAGCATGAGGAGTCTATAATCAAGGTGACCACATTTTCTAAGCAAAAAACCCAGGGTTTTTAGTATAACAAAGGATTTTTATGTCATTTACTTATGCTAAGAGATAGTCTGGGAGATGTAATTTGAACCCCCAAAATAGAAAAATCTGGGACAACTTATAGATTCATCTGGATAAAAGAGAATATCTGAAAATATAACTGTCCTAGGAAAACAGGCGTGCAAGTTCATTTGTTCAGCAAAAACTGCTCAGGGTCAAGCATAATGATGAAATGTGCAGTTGTTGCCTCAAGAAGCTGAGTGTCTAGTGGGAGACGGACATGCAAACCAACAACGATAAGGGCGTGGATGTGAAAACAACATTCAGTAGAGTGAAGAAGGAGTGCTAAGTCTTGCCTGGGAGTCAGGGAAGGCTTCTCAAAGCGTGCAACTTGAACCAGACAGGGAAGGGTCAGTAGGAGTTTGCTAGGCAGACAAGGTGGGGCAAGGAACATTCCAGACAGGAATCAGAATGTCTGGGGAATGAAACAATACACTTCTAAATAACTCACAGATATTAGAAAATATTTTGAAATGAATGAAAATGAAAACAGAACATGTGCAATATTTGCATGTTACAGCTCAAATCATACTTGGAAATTTAAATCCTTAAATTCACACATTAGAAAAGGAGGAAAGGCTGAAAAATCAGTAATACAAGTAACCATTTCAAGAAATCAGAAAAAGGACAATAAATTAAACCCAAAGAATGTAGAAGGAAGGAGATAATATAGATAAGAACAGAAAACGAATGTTCATAGACGGGATCAACAAAGCCAAATTTGGCCAGTGAAAAAAACTAATAAAATTGATCAGCCGTAACCATGACGGAGAAAGCAAGAGAAAAAGAAATAAGCTACACAGAGGTGACATGAGGAATGATAAATGAGAAGGCACTTCAGATCCTGGAGACAGTGAAGAGATAAAAGAGGAATATTATGAACAACTTGATGCCAAGAAGTCTGAAAAATTAGATGTAATTTTCAAGGAAAATGTCAAATTCCTTGAAAAACATAATTTATTAAAACTGACCAAGAAGAATAGAAAATTGAATACTTTTATATCTATTAAATAGACTCTATAACTAGAAACCTTCTAAGAAGGAAAACTTGAGGCTCAGTTGGCTTCACTGGTGAATTCTTCCAAATATGTAAGGAAGAGCTAACGTTAATCTTACATACAATCTTCCAGAGAATTAGAAAACTAGGGAATACTTCCCAATATATTTTATGAGGCCAATGTAACATTGATATTAAAAGCTGAAAAGACGAGAGAGGACTATTACAGGCCAATCTGTCTTAGGAACTAGATGAATCCAGTAACATCTAAAAGGATAAAACACTATGACCAATCAGACTTATTCTAGCAATTCAAGGTTGATGTAACATTTGAAAATCAATGACTAGAATTCATCACATTAATAGAATAAAAGGGGAGAATCATATAATCATCTTGATAGCATTTGAAAAATTCAACATCTACTCATGATAAAAAACTCTTAACATACTATTCATAGAAGTCCTGTGGCTGCTGTAACAAATAACCACAGACTTGGTGGCTTAAAACAACACACACCTATTATTTTACACTTCTGTAGGCCACAAGTCCAAATTAGTTTCACTGGGTCAAAACCAAGGTGTCGGCAGGGCTGCACTCCCTCCAGAGGCCCTAGAGGAGAATCCACTCCTCTCCTCTTCTAGCTTCTGGTAGCTGCTGGCATTCCTTGCTTTGTGGCTGCATCACTCCAATCCTGGCCTCCGTGTAGTATTGCCTTCTCCTCTTGTTTGTGTCAGATCTTCCTCTGCCTCTCTTTTATAAGGACACTTGTGACTGCATGTAGGGCTACCCGGATTATCCAGGATAATCTCTCCACTTCAAGATCCTTAACTTAATCACACCTGCACAGACCCCTTTTTCCATATAAGGTAACATTTACAGGTTTCAGGGATTAGGACTTGATATCTTTGGAGGCCATTATTCAGCCTTCTATAGAAGGCAATGTTATTAATCTGATAAAGGAGATTAGAAAACTTCTATAGTAAGTATTATACTTAACGAGGAGATAGATACTGGAAGGTTTTCCTTTGAGATTAGGAAAGAGGAAATGTCACCCAGAGCTACCACTTCTATTCAACTATGTTTCCAAGGTCCTGGCTAGTGCAATAAGGAGAGAAAAAGGAATAAAGAGCACAGATGATAAGAAAGGAAGAAATAAGACTGTCATTATTCACAGATGATATCATCGTGTGTGCAGAAAATCCAAAACAATAGACAGATGAACTGTGAGAATTAATAAGTGAACTTACCAAGTCACTAGATACAAGATGAAATACAAAAACCAATTATATTTCTATATGACAGAAATTAAAAAGTTAGAAAAGTTTCAAACAATTCTATTTATAATAACATAAAAGAACAACTACTGAGGAATAAAAATAATCAAAGATGTACAATATCTCTCTACAGAAAACTATAAAACATCACTGAGAAAAATTAAAGACCTAAAAAATGGTGGAATATACTAAGTTAATAGAATGAAGGACTAAATATAGGAACTACAATAATTCTCCTTTCATCCTTATCTATAGATTCAGAGTAATCTCAATCAAAATCACCTAATTTTTTGTGAATATTTACACACTGATTCTAAAATTTTTGTGGACATTCAGGAGGCCAGGAACAGCACTCCACTCATGAAGGAAGAGAACAGAGTTGGAGGAATTACACTACCTGGTACACTATTATGGTAATAAGACAGTGCGGTACTGGTGCGTGAGTAAATACGTAGATCAATGGAACAGAATAGAAAGTCCAGAAACAGACCTACACATATACCGGCACCCGATTTATGACAAAATTGGTGCTGCAGAGTAGTGAGGGGAAGAATGGTTTTTCCAATGAACCTTGCTGGGTTAGCTGGATAACCATATGGAAAAAAAGTCTAGACACACGCAGTACACCAAAATCAATTCCTGGTGGACCGCAGCTCTGGATGTAAAAAAATAAACAGTATATTTCTGGAAGAAAACATAAAGGAATATCTTCGTGCCCTAGTAAAAAGGTAAAGATTTACTAAAGAGAACACGAAAAGCACTAAATATAAAGGAAAAGATGAATAAATCAGACCATTATAATTAAGCACCCTATTCATCAAAGGACCCAGTTAAGAAAGCTAAAGGTCAAAGAGAAGATATTTGAAATGCATATAGTTAACAAAGGGCTTATATCCAAATATAAAAGTAAGGCCTACAAATCAATGAGAAAAAAAGACTCTCGTGGATAATCCAATAGAAAAATGGAACTTGAGCAGGCACATCACATAAGACAATGTCCAAATGGCCAATAAATTAGTACATATGACCATTTTGGAAAACTGTGTGTCATTAACTACTAAAACAGAACTGCTGAATACCTATGATCCAGCAGTTCTACTCCTTAGTATATACCTAACAGAAAAGCACACGTGTCTTCATCAAAGACGTGTACAAGAATTTTCATAGCTCTTCTTCCTAATAGCCGCAAGCTGACAACAACATAAACGTCCTTCAACAGTAGCTTAGATAAATAACTAATGAATATTCATATAGCAGAATATCATACAGCAATGAATGTGAACAACCCATTCTTACATACCGTAGCATGGCTGGATATCACAAACCTAATGAAGGGAGAGAGACATATAAAGTCCAAAAATAGGCCAAAAATGGTGTCAGAAGTTAGAATAGTGGTTAGTTTTGGAGAGAGGACACTATGACTGGGAGGATGCACAGGGGTGGTTTTGGGGGTACTGGTAATGTTTTATATTCTTCTTTTTGTTTTTAAATTAAGTTCTAAAAGGTATTTTCTTCTAACTTACTATTTTGAAAAATCTCAAGTCTCTAGAAAAGCTATAAAAATAGTACAGTGAAAATCCTTATACTCTACCTGGATCACCGATTGCTAACATTTTGCCATATTTGCTATCTCTCTCTCTCTCTCTCTCTCTCTGTCTCTCTCTCTCTATATAGATATGTATACATGTATGTATGTATGTATTCTGATTCACTAGAACGTTAGTGGAAGATATCCTGGCACCCCTAAATATTTCAATGTGCATTTTCTAAGGACAAGGCATTGTCCTACATAATCACAATACACTCAGGAAGTTTATCAACAGTATAATCCAATCATCTGTTATGCAATCCGTATCCTATTTTCTTTAATTGTCCCAAAAATGTCATTGATTTACTTCCAATGCAGGGTCCAATCAAAGCTCACGTGTCTTTAGATCGCTTTAATCTAGAAGAGTTGTCTAGTTTTCTATTTTCTTTCAGGAAGTTGACATTTTAGAAAAGTCCAAGCTAGTTTTGCAGAATGTCCATGCAGTCAACATACATATGACAGCATGGCTGGATCTCCCAAAGAAAACACTGGGGGAAACAGTATGTGAAGTTAAAAAATAGGCCAAAAAATGTGTTAGCCGGGATAGTGGTTGCTTTTGGGGAAAAGGATTTGTCTGATGGTTTCCTCATTATTTACATTGAAGTTCAACATTTTAGCAAAATGACTACAGAGGTGATGTTATGTCCTCAGTGCATTACGTCGAGAGGCAATGATGTCAGTTTGTTCCCCTATTGATGAAGTTGAATTTCATTATTCAATTAAAGTGATGTTTGAAAGATTTTTCTACATCCTGTTCCCCAATGATTTTCACCTAACAAATTTAGCAGCCATTAACGATTCTTACCTCAATCAATTTTTACAATGGTGGTTATGGTGATTTTATATTTCTATCATTCCTTTTACATCTATTAGTTGACGTTTTTGTAAAGAAGAGCTTCCTTTTTCCACCTAAAATTAAAAAAAGACAATATGGATTCACAGATTCTTTATTTTATTTTATTTTTAAATTATTTATTTATTTTTGCTGAGAATGATTGGCCCTGAGCTAACATCTGTGCCCATCTTCCTCTATTTTCTAAATGGAACGCTGCCACAGCATGGCTTGATGAGTGGTGTGTAGGTCTGCACTGGGATCTGAACCTGTGAACCCCAGGCCGCCCAAGCGGAGCACGCAAAGTTACCACTATGCCACCGGGCGGGCCCCCAGATTCTTTAATTCAATGAGCTATAACACATTTCTCTCTTTATTTGTTTTGATGCTCAAATTGACCCCAATTTAGCCAGTGCTGGCCCTGTGTTCTGTTGATGTGTCCTCATCAGTTTTTGAGCACGTTCCTACTTTCTGGCACAACAAGTTCCATTGTTCACGTTTTCGGTTTCCTGCTCAGCCCTCGATTTGGCCGTTTCTCCAAGAGTTCCTGGTTCCTTTTAATGGTATTTAACAGCCACGATATGGGCATTAGGAGTGCTCATTGAAACTGAGTTGTTGCTTCCAGCCCCTTTTGGAGGACAGAGTTAGGAAAGGTCTGTGTGTGTGAGTGTGTGTGCACGCGAGTGTGTGTGCACATGTGCGTGTGTATTCACAAGGCTACTCACGTTTCCAGTCCAACTCCACAGTTCTTCCTTGCTTTCCTCCAGCCCATATTTTTATCTCCTGTCTCTCACAATTAGAACCCTGGTTCCCCAAAATATCAATACATTTACTCATTTGCTCAAAAATAAATTTTGTAAGTTATACCAAAACAACTTACTAAGTAAAGTTCAATATCTCATTGTCGTTCAGTATCTCTTTTTTTCCTTAGGATGTATGCCACTGAGGGTGTTTTCTTCTTTGTGGTCATGTTATCAATGTGATATGCCATTAGGTTTTTTGTTTATATTTATTTTTAGGTTTATCTCCTCACACTTGTTGCACTATGTTTTGGAAATGTAAGACATTGAAATGATTCAAAAGTCAAGGCTATATAAAGTGTACGCTCAGAGAAGAGGCGTTCCCTCCTCCACCCTTGCATCTCATTTCCATCCACCTGTGAGTAATGTTCCATTTCTTGATCTGGATGTGAGGTTACACAGGTGTATTTATTTTTACTCTTCATAAAGCTGAACGCTTATGATTTGTGCATTTCTGTGTGTTTCATACATGAATGAAAAAGTTAATAAAATAAACCAGTGAGATGTGCCAGTCGGTGTTCAATCAGAGCAGCGGAATCACTGTAAGTATCACTGAATAAGGGAATTATTACAGAAATAAGGCCTTGCACAATTCTAGGATGAGCTGAGAGAAGTAACAGTCCAGAAGGGGGAGTTGGAGGATCAAAGAACAGTCAGTAAGGAGCTGTCCTAAAGCACGGCAACTGGGAGTCAGAGAGGCAGGCGAGTCTGGGGAGATGGGCACATGCCACAGCTGGCGTGGGACCGTGAGAGGCTGTGAAAAGGGCGATACGAAATGACCACTTCTGCTCAGCTACCACTTCTGCAGGTCCTCAGCTGGGCGTCTGGTGGCAGCACTGGGGCTACTGTTGATGGACAGGGCTGGTAGGGCTTCATGTGCCCTGTGGGCTGGTGTCTCTTCCCTACACTTTTGGGGTCTATGTGGCCTTTTGATCTTGGTGCTGTTGGCACCGACAAGGTCTGTTTTCACTTTCTAGGTCTGCAGTGCTGGGTCTCAGGCCAGGGGATCGTCCAGCAGAGGCAGCTGTGGTCCTGATTCTCGGGCGCAGTCCCTGCTGCTCCAGCTGTGCTCGCCTTCTGGTCTGAGGCCTCTTGGGACAGCCAGGGCAGCGTCCTGGGCCCCAGGATGGGGGTTGTGGCCTTTCAGGCTAAAATATTCAAATAATTTTTCTGGATTCAGTCAAGATCCTGCCAAAAGCCAAGAAGCAGCGGTAGTATCAGGGAAGAGGAGCTGAGAGGAGGAGACAGGCAACAAACCCCCAGTGCATCCAGTGGTGGGGGCTGCGGATGGGGGAGAGAGAGAGTGCTGTGGGCAAGTTTAGAGAAGACAGAGCTTGCTGAGGAGAGGGAGGAAGCTGGGGTGATCCTTAGCAATGAGTTTTCAAACAGGTGCCTTGAAGCGGCACTAAGAAAGATGAGACTGCAAGATTGTGAGCAGAGAAGGTTTCTGGGGGCCAAAATTGGGAGGGGTCAAAAGGTGCTAATTTGCTGTGAGGCAAATTTTCCCTATCTCCAGAACTTTCTAAGAAGTAATAGAAATGTCAGTGCACAAGGATGAGGGCATTGCAACACAGGTGAAAAGGTATTCATTAGACATCTCTGAAAAGTAAGGGGGTGTAGCTTGGGGGTAGAGCATTTGACTGCAGATCAAGAGGTCCCTGGTTCAAATCCAGGTGCCCCCTGAAGTGTTTGGTCTCAGTACCCACACCAAATGTCACCTTTAGGTTGGTTCATCTCTTCCCTGGATTGGGGTGGTATAGTAGTTGGTGATGAGGGTGGAAGTGAAAGGGATCTCCTGGGCTGGGGCAATGGAAAGTCCCAGAACCAGAGCTGTGGTTCTAAGCACAACCATGTTTGTTAAGGTGATGCGTGGACTCTGGGAGTGTGGTCAGGCATCCATGTTCCCTGGGCCCCACGTCCAGAGATTCTGATTTGTTAGGTCTGAGCTGGGGCTTGAGTTTTATTTTTCAAGAGCCCTCTTCTTTCTTTTCATCTACCCGTGTCACAGAAACACCAGAGGATTCTTCTGGGCTGCCAGATTTAGCAACCACTGTTCTGGATCATTCTAAAAGCCTTTCTAGAATAACATCAGTGGCTTTAGATGTCTTCGCCATGAATTGGCGGGAGGAGAGGCGGCAGGGCTACGGGCTCCCAGGCGGGAGAGGGTCAGGGCCTGGGGGAAGGAGCAGGTGAGCAGGAACCGGTTAGTTTGCAGTGGAGCTGTTCTCATGGGCTGACGGAAAATAAACCGAGTGTCACTGAGGCTACACGGGTGCTTATTCGACAGTTACAGCAAGTGAGGGTGCAAGCAGGGCTGGAGCCTTTGCCTGCAGAGCCAGTGGTCTCCTGCTGAAACCCATGTGCCTCCTACCTGCCTTCAGCTTTTTACTTATTGAAGGAATACCTTTTCCCCTCTGGGTCCTGTGGAATTGAGTCTTCCTGCAGGGAGAGAAGAGAGGAGAGACAGTTCACATCTTCGCCAGAAAGGCTCTCTAGCTTCCTGCAGCCCCAGGTGAACCGCTCCAGGGCTGACTCGGTCCCCTCCTTAGCACTCATCCTTAGAGTCTCGCGGATGTTGCCTTTGCTGTGGGAACATCCCACCTCCACCACACGTGGCCACCTCCGTGGGGGAAATGTGAGTTTTGATGCCTCTTGTCTGCTCCCCCAACACTGAGCACAGGGCTATGCCCGCAGCAGGCCCCTAGGGTCCAGTCCGAGCTGCTCCCAGGGACTGCACAGAGTGAAGGGGCTAAAGGAGGGGCAGTGAGGGGGCTCTTCAGCTGCTCCATTCGAGGGGCTGCGGCCACTTCAGTCATGAGGCCCCGTGCCACCCCGGGGGGCTACTTCCCTGCCCCCTGCATTCACGCAGGGACCCCAGTCACCTGTCCAGAGCAGGGACACCAAAATGCACCGGGGGACATCTGCTTCCCGTCTGAGCAGCAGGGACCCGCAGGGCCACTGGATGAGCGAGCCGCCACATGTTTTCTCAGGAAGATGAACAGGTGGCCTGCTCTAGGGAGTCGTGTAATGCTCACGGTGGAATTGTGGAGGAACCTGGCAAAGGCAGGGTTTCAGTTCTGTTCTCATTAGTGCTCAGTCACTGTTCGTGGCAGCATCCAGAGGGTGGACCAGTTGTCCCTTGAGGGCATTCTTATTTTAGGTCAATAACCCATGTCATGACCGTATAGGGGGCTTCCGGCCAATTCACTCCTGCAAGCTGTACCAGACTTCAGTGTGTGAGTTTACTGCCTTAGTTTATTCCACTTGAAATTCTTATTTGGGACGTGAGGAGACCTCTCACTCCACTCAACCTCTTTGTAGACTCAAAAGCAACAGTAGCTAAAAGCGAAAATCTGAAACCAATCCTGCATAATCCCTGGCAGGTTTTCCCCCCAAACAAGAGAATAATAATGGTCCACAGCAATATAATTGTAGCTGCAATCTGCTTACTCACATGAAATATTAGCTTAAGAGACAAATACCATCATATTGTAGGTGGCAAGGCAGTTTCTTTGCAAGTTTTGAAGATTGAGGAAGGAAGTCATTGCCTCCTCCAGGAAGCCTCCCCAGCTCTCCCTGAGATGCAGGCAGGGGCAATTCCAGCAGGAGAAAGAGCATAAGCAAAGGAGGGACGTCAAGTGCCTCCTGGGGTGTCCTGAGGTGCCTGGGGACAGAGTGCAGGGAGTGGAGAGGGGAGGGTGTGAGAGGGGCTCAGAGAGGAGCTGGAGGTAATGGGTCAAAGGGCTTTATATTCATGCTCAGAATTTGGTTTCAGTCCACTGAAACCCTCCAGCCTTCCTCAGCTCTCCAGACTTTTCTTTTTCCCCTTTGCTCTCTGCATCAATTTTCATCTCTCGCTGAGGCCAGTCACTCTGCTCTATAGATGGCCTGGTGGGAAAAACTGCATTGTCCCCTATGTGACTGTGTTCTTTTCCTCTGGAGGAGCACTGAGTGATACTGTTTAGTCAGCTCTTATTTCCTGATGGCCCGAGGAATAAAAGTGTCTTTTTCAGCTAAGCCATGAGTCTCTGGGAAGCTGCATTGGTCAGGACTTTACAATGAGTGGTGAGACTTGAAAGATGGTGTGGGACCAGGGCCCCCGTGAGTAGGACCAAGAGGGAGGGGGGAGCCTGGGATGAGGAGCTCGCCGGAGGCTGAGGTGGCCTTTGTCAACGTTCCAGCCTGCGTGGTTTTTATTATAGACTTTCCACATTCAGGACCAGGCTACCCAGCAGGGGCAAAGTAACGAGAAGTTCAGAACATATTTGCGGACTGAAAGACCTGGGATTCAGCCCCAGGCCTGGCCGAGCAGCTTCTCTTCCCCTGGAAGCTCAGGCCCAGGTTCTTGTTGCTTGTGGCTCTGCCTTTACTCCCAGAGCGGCTTCCAGCTTGCCAGCGGGCCTGTTCCATTGCTAAGCAAGCTCACTGCTCCCCTTCCAGCCCCACCTCTGGCCATTTCAGCAGGCCCTCCGCAGCCCTGAAGTCCTCGGCTGTCAGGAGGGAGGGGCGATGGAGAAGCTAGAATCACTTCTTTGGATTTCATTTTGGCTCTTTTGGTACCTAGGGAGCTACCGTCCTTTGGGAATGAGCTCACCCTCTGAGAATTTGGTGGGCATGTCCCCTGCAAAAGGGCACCCAGCACAAGAGGTGGCTTGTGCATGTCACCGAAGGGGACTTAGGAAGTGCCTCCATTTAATCAAGATGATGGGAAACCTTCAGAACTAGGTGTGACTACTGGGAACCGTGACCCAAGAAGCTGATGGTTGTGGAAAGCTGTGGCTGGCTAGAACATTTACAAAGGGGAAAGGCACAGTGACTATTTGTGTTTTTCTATCCCAGCAGGATCCAAATGATCCCTAGAGAGAAGGACTCTGCTGTGGGCCGGGCAGAGGTCACGAGGCTCTTGCCCAGCACAGGTGAAAACTCCTGGAGGTGTCCAGCCACCTTCCCTCTGTCTTCAGCATCACCACAGACTTTCCTGACTGTCTTGATGTGGGAGGGGGAGCCTCAATTAGGAAGTGAGAACAGTCCTATAATTGGAAAGATCTATAGCTGTGAAATAATTATCATATTTTTGAAATTGTAGTTTTTGGGAGGAACATCAAACATTGCAGAAAGATGAGGGCTTACCGTGGTGATCATGCTGAGACCCTGCCCGGGAGGCCCATCCGAGCAGCCAGCCAGCCTCCCCTCTGAGGACACCACTCCTGGGTTACCGAGACTGGAGCTTCTCAGGCTCCATCGCAGGCGGGGGCTTGCGGTCAGAATAAAACAGGAGACGTGTGCTTTCCCTGAGGGTCCAGGAACAGCCAGGTAACTGGGGCCTATGCAGCTTGGGACGTGGTTCTTGACATCACTAACAAAGCTTTAGGACTCAGGCCTAAGGCCACCTCTTCTCCAGCAGGAGCTTACAATAGACCTCCTGATGGATAACTTGATTGTTCCTCTACAAACACCTAAACAACCTCACTCATCCTGTCCGTTCAATAATGATTTCAACGTTCACATATATTTTATGGCCAATGTTCGTACAACTTTTAGACTTCCTCGTCTGCTTTCAGCTCTTCTTCCCTTCTCTGTGTCTTCTCTATGTTAAGCATCCTGAAAAGAGAAAATTTGGTGGGTCATTATCCCTGAGTGGGCAGAACCGCAGGTCACCGGTCCACCTGTTTACTGGCCAGGAGTGGAGGAAAGCGTCAAAGAAACTGATTAATATTCTGAGAAAGATACGAGAAAATATTCCACCTGTGAAACTAGAAGAGGATGCTGTATAAAAAGGATCAGTTATAGAATAAGAAAGTGCTCTTAGAAATCTTTTTAAAAAGGAGAGAAGAAATAAAAAATTCAATAGACAGTTTGGAAAATAAAGTTGAGGCAGTTTCCCATTAGGTAAAACAAACAAACAGAAAGACAAAGGAATAGTTAATAAGAGAGATAAAAATAATAAAATTAGAAGTTGAAACCAGGAGGTCCAAAAACCAACTAATAAAAGTTCCAGGGGCCAGCCCGGTGATGCAAGCAGTTAAGTGCCCGCGTTCCGCTTCATCGGCCCGGGGTTTGCAGGTTCGGATCCCGGGCGTGCACTGACGCACCGCTTGGTACGCCATGCTGTGGCGGCGTCCCATATAAAGTGGAGGAAGATGGACACGGATGTTAGCTTAGGGTCACTCTTCCTCAAGAAAAAAGGGGAGGATTGGCATCGGATGTTAGCTCAGGGCTAGTCCTCCTCACAAAAAAAAAAAAGAAAAAAGTTCCAGAAGGATGGAGGGGACATTATATAAGAAAATTGCCCATAATGAAAGGATATGGGTTTCCACTGGAAAAGACCCTCCAAGTACCCAGCACAATGAACAAAAAATGATCCTCACCAAGTACATCATAGTGTAATTACAGAAAACAAGGACTAAATGGAAGCTTTTAAAAGTTTAAGGGGTGAAAGAATAGGTGATACACAAAGGAGAGGGAATCACGGTGCATTCGACTTTTCATCAGCCATACTAGACACTAGAAGACCTTAGGAAAAATCCTTCACAATATGAGGGACTATGATTTGTCCATCCAGACTACTAATCAAGAAATGAGTAGAATTACAGATACTTGCAGACATGCAAGGTCTTAAAAAGTTACCTACACTCATCTTTCACAGAAAGCAATGGGAGGGGGTCTTCTGCCAAAATAAGTGAGTAAATTAAGAAACATTCAGGTTTTGGAATCCAGGAAAGCAGGATTGCCACACATGAAAGAGAGGTGGAAAGAATGCCCAGGTGAGGGTGTAGCAGGCTTTCCAGGGCAACCAGATCAGAAGTGGCAGGAAGCTGGACGGCTACTGAAAAACAGGAATTGGAAATGTTAATTTTCTGACAGCGTTCACAGTGTGGAAACTTGTTCTGAAAGGCATTTTATGGAGTGATTAAAGATTATGGAAAATCTTAGTTAGATATTCAAAGAAAACTAAGCAGTTGAAACATGAGGCCATCCCTAACTTTAGGAAAAACAAAAAGATCTACCAGAATTCTTAGCTCTATTTAGCACTGTGAACACTGTTAACTAATAATACTAAAAATATTAAATGTAGAAACATAGAAAATTATTTAACCAAAAATCAAGATATAATTATATTGGAAAACTGAGAAGGGAAGAAAGCACATGAGTTATAATCTTCATCATAAAAGTAAGTCAGTTGATGTCTAAATCTCATTAAGTTAGATATACCATATTATGAGATATTTATATCATTTGAAATCATGGAAGCAAATAGACTATAAGAAACAGCCAAAAGAGTGAAGAGTGGTTGCCTCTGGGCAGCAGGAGGGAGATACAGAGGATTGAGTTTTTTGTGATAAGTTTTAAAAACAAGATTTGACTTTTAAAAATAATTGCAAAAGATACTTCAATAAAAAGAAAAAATATAACATCAAAAGCATCCATGTTCTGGGGATGGAGGTGTAGCCTAGGGTAGAGCTTTTCACTGTAGCTCAGGAGTTCCCTAGCTGGAATCCAGAGGTCCTGTGTACTCCTCACGCTATGTTGCTCAATGATGCTTCCCAGGACGACTCCTTGATCTAGGTCAGAGACTGGGAAGTTCACTAATTTCCCCAACCACCCCCACCACCACCCTCTGGGTTTAATGCACAGATGCACAGACTGGAGAGACATCTTCAGATGTAGGTACTGCCTGTGTCTCCAAAGAGGTTGGGCAGGATCTCTTCAAATTGCTGCTTCGTAGTGTAGAACAAGAGGAAAACAGACAAGTAAATCCTAAGGGCCCTTCCATTAGTAAATGTCAGTGCTCCTCTGGGCTGCTGCTGTCACCACAGACTGAAGAAAAGGGGGAAGATGCAGGCATGTGAAGGAATAGGATTGAGAGACCCTGGGGACTAGGGGATAACTTCTCTGGGGTGAGTTTGTGGAGGAATAAGTTACTGATCTTACTAGCTCTCTAGAAATAAGTAGAAACTTCCAATGTGTTGTAGGAGTTCTGGGGTGTGACTATGAAGGTAAAAGGTGCTTATTAGATACCCTCAATGAGCAATGGGGTATAGCTCAGGGGTAGAGCATTTGACTGCAGATCAAGAGGTCCCTGGTTCAAATTTAGGTGCCCCCTGCCCTAATTCCCATTTTCCTATTCACAGCTGTTGTTCCTATTCCAGTTTCCATTCATCCATGCCAATTATGATCCTTCCTGAAATTGGAAGCCACAGGTCAGCCCTTGCACAACCGCAATCTGGGTGGATTACCTCTCCGATGTCTTCCTGCAGTAATGCTTCAGGTATCCCTCCTCCTCTTGGCATCTGGCTTTTCCCCCCTTCTGTATATATCTCATTTCTGCAATTCTATTGAATCCTCAAAAAGAAGGCAGGAACTCTGATGCAGAATTCTGCTGGGCTTTTCCAGGGCAGACCAGAGAGCTGTAGATACAGCAGACTTCCCAGAAACAGACAGTAAATGGTAACCCTAAATTATCACCCTCACGACTCCTTCCCACCAAAACAGTTTGGCATAGTGGAGTGGTGGTCACCTATGGAGACAAATCTTAGCATCCAGGTTCTCCATGTAGGGTACACATTTCCCTCTGGGGAACTGGTTTCTCCCACCCCAGAGCTCACTCACACACTTGCTTCAACCTTGCTGGCCAAGAGCCTGTCTTAGCTACTCTAAGAAGGGAGACAGGAGTTCTGCAGCATTGTTCCTACAAACCCAACTACTGGAGCTCCGTGACACCACCTGAATTAGAGTCCATTTCTGTCTTCACTGGAGAAACAAAGGCAAAGAGCTGAGAGCCTAGGTAGGAGAGTAGTTTTGCGGATGGTTGGCCAGCTCTTGGGCTAAACCAAAAAGGCAATGGGAAATGGGTTGAGGGTTCTTCAGGCACCTTCTCTCTTTTTTCCCTTGCTCATAACCCCACTCAGGGACTGAGGCTTGGAAAGCTACAGAGCTGGGGGAAGGTGTCTTACTACCAGCCAGGTTTAGCAGCTTCTAAAAGTCAGTCCTGGAAGGGAGCTATAACTTAATTTTGTAGAGCTGAGTGTTACCACACAGGTGAAAGGTATTAATTAGGTCCAATTAGTAACCCAGGGGGCATAGCTCAGGGGTAGAGCATGTGACTGCAGATCAACAGGTCCCTGGTTCAAATCCAGGTGCCCCCTTATTTATGCACAATTTTGACAGCTAAAGTTATCCACATGCATCTTACCTGGGCCCTCAGTGAAGGTTTAGGGGATCCCCATTAGTTAGGGTTTGTAGGAACAACCTTAGAGCCTCTCTCTCAGGGCCAAATAATATGAGGCCACGTTGATGCCCCTATATGTGAATGGGGCTCACCTCCTCAACTCCATTATGTAGTAATTAGGAATTAGAAAATACTTTTAACTAAATGATGACGAAAATACTAGATATTGAAAATTGTCACTTGCAACTACAGCAGTACTTAGAGGGCAATTTATAGCCTTAATGAATCTTTAGTATTATGAAAAGAAAAGGTGAAAATTAACTAAGCATCTATCACAAAAAGGTGTGAAATGGACAGTAAAATAAACTAAAGGAAAGAATAAGAAAGAAAATAATAAAGATTAATTAATGAAAAAATAAATTGATGAAATAGAAAACAAATATACAAGAGTAAGGGCTAATGAAGCAAAAGTTGTTTTTTGTTTTTTATTGATGTTTTAATGGTTTTTAACATTGTGAAATTTTGGGTTGTGCATTTTTGTTTGTCCATCACCATATATATGACTCCCTTCACCCCTTGTGCCCACCCCCACTGCCCCTGGTAACCACAGTACAGTTTTCTCTGTCCATGTGTTGGTTTATATTCCACATATGAGTGAGATCATACAGTGTTTGTCTTTCTCTTTCTGGCTTATTTCACTTAACGTAATACACTCCAGGCCCATCCATGTTGTTGCAAATGGGACAATTTTGTCTTTTTTTATGGCTGAGTAGTATCCCATTGTATATATATACCACATTTTCTTAATCCAATCGTCAGTTGAGGGACACTTAGGTTGCTTCCACTTCTTGGCTATGGTGAATAATGCTGCAATGAACATAGGGGTGCATAAACTTCTTTGGATTGTTGATTTCAGGTTCGTTGGATAGATTCCCAGTAGTGGGATGGCTGAGTCATAGGGCATCACTATTTTTAATTCTTTGAGGAATCTCCATACTGTTTTCCCTAGAGGCTGCACCAATTTGCATTCCCACCAGCTGTGTATGAGGGTTCCTGTTTCTCCACATCCTCTCCAACATTTGTTGTTTTTTGTCTTGGTGATTATAGCCATTCTAATGGGTGTGAGGTGATATCTTAGTGTTGTTTTGATTTGCATTTCCCTGATGATTAGTGATATTGAACATCTTTTCATGTGCCTATTGGCCATCTGTATATCTTCTTTGGAGAAGTGTCTGTTCATGTCCTCTGCCCATTTTTTGATCGGGTTGTTTGTTTTTTTGTTGTTCAGTTGTGTGAGTTCTTTATATATTATGGAGATCAACCCCTTGTCAGATGTATGTTTTGCAAATATTCTCTCCCAGCTGGTGGGTTGTCTGTTCATCTTGATTCTGGTTTCGTTTGTCTTATAGAAGCTCTTTAATCTGATAAAGACCCACTTGTTTATTTTTTCTTCAGTTTCCCTAGTCTGGGTAGGCATGTCATCTGAAAAGATTCCTTTATAACCAATGTCAATTGGTGTGTTGTCTATATTTTCTTCTATGAGTTTTATAGTTTCAGGTCTCACCTTCAGGTCTTTGATCCATTTTGAGTTAATATTTGTGAATGGCGATAGCAGATGGTCCACTTTCATTCTTTTGCATGTGGCTGTCCAGTTTTCCCAACACCATTTATTGAAGAGACTTTCTTTCCTCCATTGTATGTTCTTAGCACCTTTGTAGAAAATTAGCTGTCCGTATATGTGTGGTTTTATTTCTGGGCTTTCAAATCCGTTCCATTGATCTGTGTGTCTGTTTTTGTACCAGTATCATGCTGTTTTGATTACTATTGCTTTGTAGTATGTTTTGAAGTCAGGGATTGTGATGCCTCCTGCTTTGTTCTTTTTTCTTAGGATTTCTTTATCTATTCGGGGTCTTTTGTTGCCCCATATAAATTTTAGTATTCTTTTTTCTATTTCTGTGAAGAATGTCATTGGGATTCTGATTGGGATTGCATTGAATCTGTGGATTGCTTTAGGTAATATAGACATTTTAACTATGTTTATTCTTCCAATCCACGTTCATGGGATATCTTTCCATTTCTTTATGTCATCATGGATTTCTTTCAATAATATCTTGTAGTTCTCATTGTATAGGTCCTTCACCTCCTTGGTAAGATTTATTCCTAGGTATTTTATTCTTTTTGATGCAATTGTAAATGGTATTATCTTTTTGAGCTCTCTTTCTGTTAGTTCATTATTAGCATACAGAAATGCAACTGATTTTTGTAGATTGATTTTGTACCCTGCAACTTTGCTTTAGTTGTTGATTGTTTCTAATAGTTTTCCAACAGATTCTTTAGGGTTTTCTATATATACAATCATGTCATTTGCAAATAGTGCGAGTTTCACTTCTTCGTTACCTATTTGGATTCCTTTTATTTCTTTTTCTTGCCTAATTGCTCTGGCCAAAACCTCCAGTACTAAGTTGAACAGGAGTGGTGAGAGTGGGCAGCCCTGCCTCATTCCTGTTTGCAGAGGAATGGCTTTCAGTCTTTCCCCGTTGAGTATGATGTTGGCTGTGGGTTTGTCATAAATAGCCTTTATTATGTTGAGGTACTTTCCTTCTATTCCCATTTTGTTGAGAGTTTTTATCATAAATGGATGTCGTATCTTGTCAAATGCCTTCTCTGCGTCTATTGAGATGATCATGTGGTTTTTATTCTTTGTTTTGTTGATGTGATGTATCACGTTGATTGATTTGCGGATGTTGAACCATCCCTGCGTCCCTGGTATAAATCCCACTTGATCATGGTGTATGATCTTTTTAATGTATTGTTGTATTTGCTTTGCCAATATTTTGTTGAGGTTTTTTGCATCAATGTTCATCAGCGATATTGGCCTGTAATTTTCTTTCTTCGTATTGTCTTTGTCTGGCTTTGGTATCAGGGTGATGTTGGCCTCGTAGAATGATTTAGGAAGTGTTCCATCTTCCTCTATTTTTTGGAATAGTTTGAGAAGGATGGGTATTAAATCTTCTTTGAATGTTTGGTAAAATTCACCGGAGAAGCCATCTGGTCCTGGACTTTTATTTTTTGGGAGGTTTTTGATTACTATTTCAATCTCTTTACTTGTGATTGGTCTATTCAGATTCTCCATTTCTTCTTGGTTCAGTTTTGGGAGGTTGTATGAGTCTAAGAATTTATCCATTTCTTCTAGATTGTCCAATTTGTTGGCGTATAATTTCTCATAGTATTCTCTCATAATCCTCTGTATTTCCGTGGTATCCATTGTAATTTCTCCTCTTTCATTTCTAATTTTATTTACTTGAGCCTTTTCTCTTTTTTTCTTGGTAAGCCTGGCTAAGGCTTTGTCGATTTTGTTTATCTTCTCAAAGAACCAACTCTTTGTTTCGTTAATCCTTTCTACTGTTTTTTTGGTCTCAATTTCATTTATTTCTGCTCTGATTTTTGAAACAGATAAAAATGAAAACACAGACAAGATTGACCAAAGTAAAAAAAGAAAACATTAATAACCAATATAAGGAATTAAAAAGAAAACATTATTACAATTTCCAAAAACACCTTTTATTGCTTCTTTCCTTTCTCTGTCTGACTTACCTACTCCTTGCTAATGTTTTACTAGACTTATCTCCCAAATAAACTACTTGCACTCAAGTTCTAGTTCAGGGTCTACTTCTGGAAAAATTCAAACTAAGACAACAGATTACAGGGGAAAAAATCATGTGATCACTAAAACAGATGAAGAAAAACATTCAATAAAATTCAATACACATTCATGATTTCAAACAGATTCTCGGCAAGCTAGGACAAGCATTTACCTCCTTAATATGCTACAAAATATCTCCCTAAAATATAAATGTAAATACTATTTAATGGTGGGATGTTGGAAGCTTTCCATTAAAAATTGAAAACAAGACAAAAATGTCCACTATCATCCCTTCTATTCAATAATGCACTGAAGGTATCAGCCAGGGCAGTAGGGCTAGAAAAAAATAGAAACTTACATCTATAAAGGAGAAACAAACTGTGATATCTGCAGATGATATGGGTGTATATGTAGAACATAAAAAGGGTCTCTAAGCACATTATTAGAATTAGATGGTTTAGCAATGTTTCTGGATTCAAAATTAAAATTAATTGTATTTCAATGTACCAGCAACAAATTTTCGAAAATGAAAAAGATTCCACTTACAATAACATAAAATATCAAAGTCCAAGGAATAAATACAATCAAAGATGTGCAAACTCTGTGCAATTATAAAACATTGTTATATATATAATTTTATATAAAACTTATAATTCCAAATTATAATTTATTAATTTGGTATGACCACTTTAGAAAACTGTCCAGCATTATCAGTTAAAGTTGAAAATATGAGCACCCTATTATTCAGCAAATACATTCCTAGATATATACCTCGGAGAGTGTACACGCACGTACAAAAATGCTCATCACAGCATTTCTCTCTCTTTTTTTTTTTTGGTGAGGAAGATCAGCCCTGAGCTAACATCTGATGCTGATCCTCCTTTTTTTTTGCCGAGGAAGACTGGCCCTGGGCTAACATCCGTGTCCATCTTCCTCTACTTTATATGGGATGCCACCACAGCACGGTGTGACAGGCGGCGCGTATGTGCGCGCCCGGGATCCGAACCTCGAAACCCCGGGCCGCGGAAGCAGAGCCGCGCGCTTAACCGCTTGCGCCACTGGGCAGGTCCACAGCATTTCTCTTAATAGCCCCAAACTGGAAACAACTCAAATGTCCATCAACAGTAGGATAGATAACTAAGTCATGGTATAGTCGTACAATGGAATGCTAAACAGGAATAAAAAAGAACAAATTACTGCTACAGTGGACAAGTACGAATGAATCTCATAAACACGAGGTTGGGTGGAAGAAGCCAGACTCAAAAGAAAATAACTACTATATGATTCCATGTATATGAAATTCATGAACAGGCAAAACTAACCCATAGAGATAGAATGGTGGTTACCTTGTGGGGAGAGGGGATAATTGGGAAGGGGTCCAAGGGAACCCTCAGAGGGGCTAGAAATTCTCTTTATCTTGATTTGAGTGGTGATTATATGGGTAAAAATGTAAAAATTCATCATCGGGTACATTTATGATTTGGGTACTTTAAGTTACACTTCAATAAATAGTAAATAACAAGGAAAACATTCATCACGTTTTTCATTTCTAGAATCTTATTTGATTAGTTTTTCAAATATATTTGATCATTTGTTATAGTCTTTTGCTCCTCAATTCTGTTTATATTTCTCTTTTAAGATACTCTTTGATTTATTCAAATCATTCCCTATGTGGAGTCTTTGCAGGTCCGAGTTCCAATGTTTATTATTTGTGATGATTCTCATGTGAGTTTTTTATTTGTTTGCAGTTACATAGAGCTTACTATGTGTCAGTCCTGTTCCAAGTGCTTTAGAGGATTAACTCATTTAATCTACACAACAACTCATCAAGTATATACTATTATCATGCCCATTTTACAGATTATGCAGCTGAGGCATAGACAGGGGAAGTAATCTTAGAGATGGGGTAGGACTTGAACCCAGACTGTCTAGCTTCAGAGTCTATGCCGTTGGCCTCCATGCTACCCTGCTTCTCCCAGACTTACATTTGTTGAAACCCTCTGCATGGGAATTCTTTGAAGCTTCCTTCAGGGAACATTTTCATTTGACTAGGAGTCTGTGGCACTCAACACCCCCAAGTCCATCTGAAATTAAAATAACTGCCTATAGTTTTTCAGACCAGATAAAGAGTGCAAATTCAGGACCCAGGCCCCATCAGTCAGCCAGTGGCTGCTGATTCTCAGGGTTGCTTTCTTTTTCTGTCTTCTAATCACTCTCTCCTTAAGAGTTCAGCCCTTCCTAAGTCCTGTCTTTAAGCAAGGCTGGCTCTCTTCTGACTCTCCACCATGGGTGGGGCCTGAGGCTCTGTCTCTGGAACTGTCCTCTCATCCCTGGACGACCGACCCTCTAGGCTACAGTCAACCAGACACATGTCCAGGTGTCCTGCTACCTCGGCCCTCACCGTCCTGGACTCACGCTGGTGCCTAGTCCCTGGCCTCTGGGGGTTCTTTTGTGCCCTTGCAGGCTCATCAATCCTTTCAATTTTACCTAGCAGTCCTCCTTATTTCTGAAAAGAGAAATCCAGAGGCCTTTAGTGTCACGGTAGAATCAGTGTAGAAATCAGCCCCTTGGCCAGGAGAAGAGGGGAGAAGCTTCTGGACCACACTCCCAGGAGGCTGCCAGGACCCCAAGGGAAAGGCTGGCGGGTAAGAGGGAGAAATTCCAGCAGGAGGGAGAGACAGTTTGCAGAAGAGAAAGTTTACCAGCTCCTGTGACAACAGCAGAAGCCGGGCCTTGACATGGCTGTGGAGATGAAAAGGTGCTAATCAAAACATGTTTTTCTTCTAGATGTGACAGGGCTTTGCCCACAGATCAGAAAGCCACTGGGTTGAATGTAGTTCTTCTCTAGTAGCATTTCTTGGTCCTTGAATTATGTTAGCATAGGTCTGTTAATGCTTTTGTGGATTCCTAAATCTACTCAGCCATTCTGACTGTTTCTCAGAGTGGATCATTCTCCATCTATAACTGAAGAAGTGGAAGTTGGGAGAGTCATCTTGTGTCCTAGATTGTAGTTTAGTAGAAACTACCCTGAACTGAATGTTGGCCCATGAGGGTCAGGCCCTCATTACATGGGTTTGGACAGACACCTCGATCATGTCACATTTCTCTTTTTCGGGTATCTACCATGACAGGCACAGGCATTTGACTCTGAAGGCCATTATAAAAGTCAATGTCAATGCTCCTCCATGCTGCTGCCCACACCCAGGGACTGTAGGCTGGGGAGGACACCGGCTGCAGTGCTTTTGAGGAGGCAGCCTGTCTCCCATTACGCAGCAGACTGATGAGTTTTCACCGAAGCAGGCCTGGCAGCTCCCAAGAGAGGTCCATCCTGAAGTGGCAACTCATAGGTTTACAGGTAGTCTGGGTGTGACTGTACAGATGAAAGATGTTAATTAAGTCACACCATAGCAGGAGGGGGTATAGCTCAGGGGTAGAGCATTTGACTGCAGATCAAGAGGTCCCCAGTTCAAATCTGGGTGCCCCCTATGTATTTCTAATTTTGACCTTTTAAATTGGTGCTGCATTTCAACTTCTTCTTCCTTATTAGACATGAGTGTAAAGATTTTTTTCTTGGAACCAGTCAATGTTGAAGCTTTAATATGGTAGTTTGTGGTTCTTAGTTCCAAATATAAATTAGAATCACCAGAAGAGTCTATAAAAGTGTCATTTCCCAGGCCCCACCCAGACCAATTAAATCAGAATATCTGGGGTGGAGCCCAGGTATGGTAAAGGTCCCCAGGGTTCCTAGTTTGCAGCTCAGTTGAGAACCAGCTTTCTCAGAGCTTCCAGGAAGCCTTCTCAGACCAAGGTTGCCTCATCCTGGGTCTGTCTGTCTAGCATCTTGTGTTCTGGATTCCTCTTATTCATCCTTATGTGTATATCATTTGTAACTTGACCTTAACAGTATCTTCCAGGGACAACCGCTGTTTCAGCATTTCTCAGTTTCCTTAATTTTCTGCTTCTCAATCCAGGCATTCTCCCTGGGACGAGGTGGAATTGGTTTTCTATTTCCCACCAAACCACCAGCATCTGTGTCTCAGGGAGTGAGCCTTCTTGGGGCCCAGAGAGTTTGCAGAGGATGGAATAGCAACATGTTAAAGTGTAAGTTTAGGTTGTGCAACCATTAAAGACAATTTTATGTCTTATTCAAGCTTTAAAAGCAAACTTCTGCAGAAGGGACCAGTGAATTTTATCAACCATCTCAAAACTAAAGAATGTGATGGCTTTCTATGGTTTGGAGAACAAACAGTTGAACATTTTGGTAGAAAACCTCAGAATTCATTGTGGGTTCAGAGATTATAGCATGTAATTCAGAAGTACAATTCATAATTTTTATTATCCCTTAAACTATCGATCTTTTATGACATTTCTCACAACTACCTAAAAAACATTTCACAATCCTTCAGGTTTATATAAGCAACAGAAGTCTATACTTTAGATGGGCTAAAAACGAGTTCTCATAGTAAAACTATGACATCAAGAAAGTCTTAATCTCTTTACGTTGAATGACAGGAAAACACACCAAAGAAATAGCCATTTAAAAGGGAGCAGGGCAAGTCTAGTCTTCCTTAAAACTTTGTCTAACTCGATAAGTTGGCAAATAGCTCTTTGTCTAACTCCCCGGGTTGTAAATATCCTGTATCCTCTGAATTCTCTTATCAGCATACGACATAAGTGCCTGAAAAAACAAGACTTCTTTTATCTTCAGTGATGTGCTTCAGAGGTTCCCGTTCATTAATGCTGATTCCTTTTGTTAATGAGAGACTCGAATTTCTTAATCAGTATTTTTTTCTTCAAAGAGGTTTGTTGTTCCGGTTTCATAAACACTTGAAACTTTGGCTTAGAACCTGGTTCCTTGTCCCTTTCCTGTCCCTGCTTCTGATATGAAAGCAGGGACACCTTCTGATACAAAAATGATCTCTCTAGTGGCAGCCTCCATCTCACCTCCTCCTTCCTATGACGGGTCCTGCAACCCAATCCCGCCAGCCCCACAGCCACTCTGTGGAACCCCCGTTCAATGGGGACCAGTTTTCTTTCTCCTTCACCTTTCCCTTTAACTCCCCTTTTCACATATCCTTGCACACCTGATGCCCAGCGTTCCTCTGAAGATGTCCCTCTCCCTTCAACCTCCCAGCCAGAGAGGGTCCCTCCTCCCCCTTCCTATTCCTTATTCCCAACATTGCCTCTTCTAGATCCTAGCTCCTCGACCATTCCTCAACACCTCTCCTTCAAAGCCATCTCCATCCCCTTAAGCCATGCTCTCCTCGTCCTTGTTGATGTATGCATCCATATTTGGGACTCCTCAAACTTAGCGGGAGATTTTAGAACCAGGCTAACAGTCATATTTTCCTTGTCTCCCTGTGCCTTCACCCTCAGTAATGTCAACATCACATTGATGATCCTTCCAATGCTAAAGCCTCGTGAGGTTTCCATCTTCTTGGCTCTCACAGTGTTCACAGATTCCAACCCACTACAGCTATAAAGAAGTATGGTGAGGCAGAGATTGAGTATTTCCCCCAGTATCTGTTCTATCCTCTTTCTTGGTTGTTAGTTGGCGACATGGTTTCACAGAAGAAAGACTACATTTCCCAGCCTCCCTTGGAGTTAAGTGAGGCCAAGTGCACAGGCTGGTCAAGGAGATGTAGGTGAGAGTGATGGGTGCTCTTAAAGGGAGAGGTTGTCTTTCCTCTTCCCCTTCCTGCTGGCTAGAAGATAGACATGATGCTAAAGTGGGAGATGTCATTTTGGACCATGAGGAGAACTTTGGAATGAAAGCCGTATAGGCTGGAACAACCAGAAAGAAGGAATCGGGTTCCTGACCCTATGGAACACCAGACCAGTCCTGGACAATCTAAGTGGACTTTTACGTGAGAGAGAAAGAAATTTCTTCTGGTTTGTTTGCTGCTTTGTGTTTTGTTTTGATTCTTTGTTATTGTGGGTGCTCTGCACTCCTGGCCAAATCTCCTAACACACAACCCGAACTTGATCATCGCTCAGAACTATTCCCTCTCAAGATCTTCAATCTTAAAAGTCCTTTCTGATACCTCTTCTAGTTTTTACCTCTTCTTGTCCTTACTGTTACTGACATTGTTCATTATCCTCATTTTGACCTTAATCTCTTTCATTTCTCTGTGTTTCTGCACCATCCCTAAGCCCCCTTGTGTCTTACCTGTCTGCCTACCCATTATGGACCCCACGGTTAGCCTCACAATCATGGTTCCTTTGAGGTCTTTGCCTGTGGTCTGTCTGCCTTCTTCACATGCCCTTCTGCTTCTGTGGATACAACGCCATTGACTTTCTCCACCTTCGCTCTAGGAGCTGGAGTAAATTGTAGAGCCAGACAAATGATCCCACTGCAAATCTATGCCAGTCTGACCTCAAATGGCAGCCCTCTGCTAATGAGCAATGATTCCATTCCTTTCTAATTCACCTCTCCTCCATTTCCCACAGCGTGTAGTGCAAATTTTGCCCTTCCTCTCAGGTAATGAGTGCCACCCTGCCTCCTTTATTTTTTTATTTTATTTGATTTTTGGTGAGGAAGATTAGCCCTGAGCTATCATCCGTTACCAATCTTCCTCTTTTTGCTGAGGAAGATTGGCCCTGGGCTAACATCTGTACCCATCTTCCTTTACTTTATATGTGGGACACCTGCCCCAGCGTGGCTTGATAAGCGGTGCCTAGGTCTGCGCCCGGGATCCGAACCTGCGAACCCTGGGCCGCCGAAGCGGAGAGCGCACTCAACCACTACACCACCAGGCCGGCCCCCCTACCTCCTTTATTCTCTCTGGAAGACCTTGTTTCCTACTTGACTGAGAAGACCACGGCCATGTGATGTGAGGTCACTCAGCGTCCTTATGCTGCTCTCATCCCCTCCAGCCTAAGAGAAAACAAGTCTTTCTCCTGCTCTTTAGAGCAAATCCTGTGTTCTTGATCCATTCCTCTGCTCTCCGTGGGATCTTGTCCCATCAACTATATCCTCTCTTGTTTGTTCACACATTTTTACACATTCATATATTTATTGGCCTCTCACTGTGTGAAAGGAACCTTGCAGGCACAAGGTTGCAGTGATTATGGTAAAGTGTGATGTGTGATATGACAGAAGTACAAGGTGCCACGGGAGCACACGGCAGGGGACCCACCCGTCAAGAGGATCAAGGAAGGCTTCCTAGGAGAACACCCATTATCTGCCCAATCCCCTTCCCTCCGTGTGCTCGTCTTCACCGCTCTTGGCAAAGTCATCATGACCATCTGTCATGTTGATTCTCAGTCCTTGACTCAATCTCTCAGGAGGCCTTCTTTCCATTGACTTTGGACTGTGACTCTTTTTGTTTGTTTGTTTTGTTTTCTTCATACCTCACTGCCACTTTTTCTCAATCTCTTTTGCTGTTTCCTCCTCAACACACCAACTTCTAAACATTTGAGGTTATAGGACTTAGTCCCCAGACCTCTTCTCTTTTCTACTCACATTTGCCCAGTGAGCTCATTCAGTCCCTTGGCTTTAATGGGCAGATGACCCTCAAATTTACATCCTCCACTAGGACCTCCTCTTTGAACTCCAGCTTCATTTTCGACTTCTCCACTTGGCTATTTAACAGAAGGCTCTAACTTAATGTGCCCCAGATTGAAGTCCTGATTTCCATTACCTGCTAGGATTTCATTTCTGCTGCAATCTGCCACATGTCAGAGAATGGCAACTCCATTCTACCAGCTGCTCAGGTCAAAATCCTTGGTGTTATCCTTGACTTTTCTCACACCCTGCATTCAAATCTTGGTGAATCGTGTTCACACTACTTCAGAATTCATCCGGAATTTGACCACTTCTCATCACCTCCACCAGTACTGCATTAGACAAATACAAATCATCTCTCACTTGGATTACTGCAATAACTTCCTAAACTTGTATCCCTGCCCCTAGTCTCCTCATAACAGCCAGAGGAGAAAACTAGCTTATGTCATTCCTCTGCTCAAAATCCCTGAATAACTTCCCATCTCCTTCAGGGTGAAAGCTGATGTCCTTACGTGATCTAGCCCAATGGTAAGTAAAATAGACATGGTCTCATGAAACTAGAGGGGTATATAGATATTTACAAATATTCACAAAAATTAAAAAACTGAAAATTAGGAGAAATAGATAAGATGCAGTGGTACTATAAGAATGTATTACTGGGATATCTAAGCTATTTCAGGAAGCAGGGAAATTTTCCTTGAGGAAGTGATGTTTGAGTCATTTTATGACATAGTGATAAATTCATTTTATGACATACTGGTAAGGTAAACTACTTATGTAGTTAATAGGCAAAAGTAGTGTGTGTCTCGTTGGAGCTGATGTGGAAAATTCCCTCTCGTGGATGGTGAGGCCACACTGCCTGCTTCTTCCAGGGCAGCCCCTGTCCACTTTAGCTGCAGAAGCTGGTGCTGGAATTCAGCTGCTTTGCTCAGCTTAGGCCTCTGCACAGCGAGAGGAGGCAGATGATGTGACCCCTGCTTCACAAAATTCCCATTGCTCACTGTGGTCTCCTCTAGCGCTGCCTCTATGTGGGCCCTATGTGAGTTTAATTCTCCCAACCACTTTTCAGCCTCCCTGAGAGAAGATAGTCCTAGATATTCTATATCTACATAGTATCTAGATAGTTCTAGATAGTTCTTGACATGTTCTAGACTGCCAAGTTGGGACACCAGGAGCCAGTCTTCACTGCATGCCTCCCCCTAGAAGACAAGTTCTCCTTTATAAAGTAGAGTTTGCCATCACAAAAGATGTTTGCTCATCCCTTCTCTTCTCTTGCAGAGGGCAGGATTCCAGCCTCTGGAGGTAGGGCAGGGGGATGAGCAAATTTGCCTGACTGCTTTCCTTGCGTTCATCCTCTCGCTTCCCTGGCCTCTTGGGTTTTTGTTACCACCTCTGGTTTTGCTATGAGCCACCCTCTGGCATGGTCAGTCATGCCTGGGGTTCCGATTGCAGCCCTCAATGTGCAGGTGCCCTTTCAGTGGGAACCCACCCCAATTTTGTAACCTCAACCCTTTGGTCTCCCTACGATGGGCACATTAGGCTGGGTAGTTTATGCAGTTTTCCATACAGAAAGGTTAGGGAAGTTTCATAAGGGAATTATAATGCAGGAGGGAAGTAGGGAGGATGGGCCCAGACTCTGGCCAGGGTGGCCACGGGCACTCCCTTGATTCCTTGTTGATATTCCCGCCAACAAGAGCTGCAGGCCAGTGGCTACTTCCACTGGTGGACTTGATAAAGGAAGCCATCTCTCAAGGACAGCCACTGATTTTTTAGGGCCGGTACAGTCCAAGCCCTGACTAAGAAGACAGGGGCTCTGTGGTGCTGAGGGTCAGTAGGTCCATTTCAGGCAGAGGAGCCTTCAGTTTCCTCCTTCTCCATGTGGGGCCCACCAGAATCGTGTAAGAGCTGCCTTTGCCTCTTTTGTGCCCTTCAGGAGGGCTCCCTAGGGACTCCCCCCACTCCCTAGTTTAGCCATCTCCCTCTTACAGGGAAGGGGGCTTGTCAGTTTCTCTGCCATGTATATGATTCCATTGCTGAGCCAGAGCCTATCCCTTCCTTGATTCTCTTGCTCCACATATGAATATAAAAATCTCTCTCTGCCTTTAAAAATGTTGTCATCATCATTTTGACTTTATTGTGAGCCTCAGCTGACTTGAAGTGAGCGTGCCTCTCATTATTTTCACAGACTCCCACACGGTTTGTATGCTCCTCGGGTATGCCCTACTCTCCCATTAGTGCCGGTTCCTCTAAGGCTGAGAGGCCCTGGGGAGGCCGCAGGAGGTCAGGGTGGAGAAGGCAGGTGTGGAAGAGGGCTGGTGTGTGACTTGCCTCAGGTGCAGCTGAGGGGACAGGGGTGAGGTGCCTCAGGGCCTGGGTGGTGCTGGCTGTACGTCTCAGGCAGGGGGTTGCCCCCAGCCCACTGCAGGGGCGCCCCTTGCCCTCAGATCAACCAAGGACATCATGCCATCTAGCTGGGTGGATGGTGGACAACTGGTGTGTGAAACATCAGAGTGACAACGTCAGAGGGGAGGGGGCTGAAAACCAGCAGAAATGAGAAATGCCTGAAACTGATGTGGCAGAGGCAAGGGATGAAGGAAAGGCCAGGGGGGTTCTGGATCGGCGGCTGCCTGTTTGGGATCTGAAGAAGAGAGAGGAGTCAGGATGACTGTGGCAAAGGCGGCAAAGACGTCCTGGAGGATGTTTATAGTGCTTTCTCTCATTTATTTTTAGCCCTCAGTACCTGTAGACATTGGGATCATTATACCTGTACACTGGAAAATAAAAGAATCCCCCACCCTCTCCCTGGGAGTAACTATTTGGCTTGTTTCCTTCCATAGGAGATCATATACACATATACACTTGTACATATGTATACACACATGTTTATACGTAAATATCTTTGTATGTGTGTATAATCTTTTCTATTATATAATAATATGTATATGTAGTATCTTTTTAAAAGCCCAAGTGAGCTCACATCATACATATGTCCTACAATTTGCTTTTTTCACTTAACGGTATTGTTTAAGCGCCTTTCCATGCGAGTACTCTGGACCTATTTTACCTTTTACTGTAGCATCATATCCCATCCTATGACTGTACCACCTATTCCCTGTTGATGGATATTTAGGCGGTTTTCAGTTTATTGCTAATACAAAAGAAAAGGCTGCAATGAGTCTCCACATTCACGTCTTTGTGAACTCATATGAATATTTCTGAAGGTGGACAGATATGAATATTCGAGAAGTGGAACTCTTCCAGAGTATAATTTTTCCTAAGCGTCATTTTTTTTTTTTTTGTAAAGGCAACATGCTCAAGATGGAAAAGTTGAAAGATCAATAAAAGCACATTAAAAAGCTGAAATCATCTATAATTCCTCCAGGCACACTGGTTTGTAATCTGCCTTTTCACTTGATGAATTATCATGAACATTGTTTTATCTCATTAAACAACCTTCGGACATGAGCTCTGAACTTCCTTTCAGCACAGGGGAAGGCACAGCCACCTAGTAACAGTTATGTCACCATCCCAGCACGCCTGACACACAGTAGATGCTCAATAACTGCTATTGTTGAAGAGCATTATCTGGAGTATAGGTTTCCCCACCTGTGAAGGTCAATAAGGCTACCCAGGGGTCCTCAGCCAGGTGTATATAGAAGTGATGAGGGAAGCGGCAGGGCTGGTTCATGGTGGGAGGGAGGTCAGAGTTCAGAGAAGTAGAACAGGCTCAGACATGCCAACCAGAAAGACTGAGTCCTAGTGTGTTGATACAGGTAAGAGGTGTTAATCATACCATGCTCCCAGGGCAGGGGGTATAGCTCAGGGGTAGAGCATTTCACTGCAGATCAACAGATCCCTGGTTCAAATCCAGGTGCCCCTACTTTACCTCACTTCTAATCCCAAAGCGGGTCCTATATTGCCTGTTCCCCCCAGGCCAGAACACAGGGAGAAGAAAGATGAAGCAGATCAAACTCTGACCGACAACTCCTCAGGAAGTGCAGACCCATTCTGCATTTAGAGACGCTCCCTCAGCTGAATTATATGCACATCACAGTTTACAAGGCACAGATCCCTGCTTCCTCCAGTCCCTGTGACTCTCACTCAGTTCCAGCCTGAGATTTCCCCTTTCACAGGAGCTCAACTCTCCTCAGATCCATGTGATCTCCACAGATAAGGCTATGTCTCCATCTCCTGTTGTATGCGCCATAGCGCCCCACTTGGGTTATGACACAGGAGTAGTTGAACCAACAGGAGCACCATGTACCCCTACAATGGAGTCGCTGCTTAGCTTTCTGAGCTCAGCATGCTGGGCTGCGGGTCAGAGGCCCTGGACTGAGGCTCCATGTTCCCAGGTCTTAGCGCTCCCACAGGGGCCTACTCCAGACTCACAGACCCACACCCTGCCCTACTCTGCCCAGGGCCTGGGGAAGAGCGGGATTCTGGTTGGCTTTGTGGGACTAATGGCAAGGAGTGAGAGAGTGGAGAAGATGGTGGAGGATTCACCTGGGGCTTCCCAGAGGACTGGCCTGACCCTCCCCACTTCTTTTCTCTCTCTCCTCAGTGCAAAATCATGGGCTCCAGAGAGGAAAAGGAAGCTGGAAAATCAGTGAGTAAGCATAAGAACAGATAAGGAGCATCTGTCCTTAAAAGCTCATCTCATTGTGATTGTTTAATGAAGACCTCTGACCTCTGTAATTTTTTCCGGAACTCCTGCAGAACACTGAGCTATGTCTAGTCAGTCCACAAGACCTGCTCTACTGCAGATGGAAGGCCTTACTGCTCACCATCCCCTTCTGCACAATCCTCTGCCTATGCCCATCCATCCATGGCCAAGGACATCAGTGTAAAAGCCATGGCTGTGTCAGTGGAAGGCCTCTGGACTAAACTGAAGCCATGGTTCCCCAGCTGGGCTGCCCATCACAGCAAATGGTGTGTGAGGTGGTGAGAGCAGGGAGTGAATTTTCATGGAAATGAAGTTCATAGGCTCCAGGTCAGACCTCCTGGATCAGAATAGTTGGGAGTGGGGCCAGGAGACTCTATTTTTAACAAGCTCATTGGATGATCCCAATGGAAAGTCAGAATTGGGAACCACCGACTTAGTTTGGTGCTCCGTGTTGTAGGCTTGAAAAGTGGCTGTAATTAAAAGACGTGGCCAAGTATACTTGATCAATAACAAGGTTGAGGCCAGATCACACATGGCTGGTCTTGAGCTCTTTCCACTCCCCCAATGCTGGGGCAAGAGACAAACTGGCCTGCTGCCTTCATCTGCTTCCCATAGCTGAGCCCTCACTGGGCCAGATGACATAGACCTTCCCAGGAAATGAGCAGAATGATTTCCACCCTACATCTAGTACTAAATGAGATAAGCTCACAGGGGCATAGGAATCGGAACCACACACCTCTTGACCAGCAGTCAGCTCTCTTCCCCTGTGCCAGGAGCCCACTTCAAACTATTTCCTAATTGACACCGTTTCACAGTTGTGGCCTCCCCAGGGAGGGATCCTCCATAACCCAGTCATTTCTCTTTCTCCCTGCTTGGCCTGGTGTCCTGGCTGACTCACCCTCTCCTGGCCATAAGCTCCCTCCCTTTTCCCACTGACCCCTCATTTGAGTGCCCAGAAGCCTCCTCTGCCTTGCCTGGCACCTTCCCTCCTCCTGTCTCTGGCTGGTGCACTTTATTCTCACTGGACCCTCCCCTCCTCTTCCCTCTGTACTCCTTCTCCAGCCCATTTGTTCTAAAATCTCCCTGGTTCTCCCCACCCTCAACCTCTAGACGACAGGCTGGATTTCGCTTTCTTTTCCATCTTCTACCTTTTCTTCCTCTTCATCCCAAGGCTAAATCGTTGGGCTGAGACCAGGGGAGACATTTGGCCAGAAAGGCTGAAGCCATCCTCCTGGTGAGCAGCCCCACCTGCCTTGAAGGCCTCACATCTGGGGTCAGCACACCTGGAGGGGCAGGGATTGGGCTTAAACCTGCCTGTTTGGGGAACCAAAGCCCAAAGGGGCTTCTGAACTGGGATGGGGACTCTCTCCATCTGTGGGCTTGGCCACTGCCCAGAAAAGCCCGGCCACACCCACCTCACCCCGCAAGACAGGTCTGCAGGGGACCCCACAGTCCCCTACTGGAGCCACAGGCCGTGTGGATTCCAAATGTGTAGCACAAGGATTCTGACGGGTTGGAAAGACCCCCATTGTGATAACTGAAACTGCTCTCCCCTGAGAAATACCCCGACTTTCACACAAGAGACCAGGGGGGACTCTGAATCTAGCAACTGCAGGATCACACTTTGCCTGTGGTGTTCCGTTACGTCACGTGGTGCCTTAGACAGATTCTCTCAGCACAGTTGTCAAAAGCCCCATGGGCCCTTCTGTGCATGGAGTGAAGAAGCTGGACTTTGATCTAGTCATTTCTGGTACGTTAGAAGCAGCCCCCGCCCCTGCAGCTTCTCACCCTGTCTGAGGGCAGCAGTGACCAGGGCTCTTGCTCTCAATGGGCACTCCACGTCAGCTGACCACAGGCAGCAATTTATTTAGCTGTTTTGCTTCCATGAACCGTTGTCTGCTAGATTCCCATCCAGGAAGGACCAACTGGACTGGTCTCAGCCCAACTACTGACTTAGTAAAACTAGGTCTGACAATTAACCCCAATTCCCACACACCCCCGTTTCCCTGAGGAGCTCTTGCTTGCAATTCACTCCTGGTAGCAACTACTATACTAGTCAAGGCACACAGGTGCAAACCCAGAACCTGACTCTATCTAACAGAAACAGACGAGACGATCGCCGACAGGCCATCAGGAGCTCATGGCACTGGAGGGAAGGTGGGAGAGCCCGGCAGCCAGAATCACAGCCAAGGCCACAGCACAGCAGCATGCTGGGCAGGAGCCACTGCTGCTCCCGCTGGACACTGAATGAGCCACCAGCCCTGCCTCAGAGGCCAGAGCTCTGCCTGCCTGAGATGAAGTGTAATCGGTCTCCTGCCTCTGTGTATTGCTCACTCCACAAAGTCTGCGCTGGGCCCTTGGCCAGCAGTCACGGGGTGCCAGTATTTGGCACATTTGTTTGGTGTAACAGGTTGCAGAGCTGTGCTTTCCACCAAGACTCATACTATTGGGGGTTGCTGAAATAGAGGAAGAAGGTTCAGGTGCCAGGCAGTCAAAGAATAACAGAAATTTCCACCTGAAGCCAAAGGACAGGGGCTGACTAGCACAGTGGGGTTGGGTGGTGGAGCCCACTGGGGTCTGTGAGAAACACAAGGGTGAACCCATCAGGTCCTGGCCCACCTCTTCTCTCTTCCTTCTTCATAGAGGTTTCAATGTTGGGGGGACAACAGCTATTACAGGAGATAAAAGCAGACACACTAGGGGGCACCTGGACTTGAACCAGGGACCTCTATGATCTGCAGTCAAATGCTCTACCCCTGAGCTATACTCCCATCTGCTCACTTATGTCTAATAAACACTCTAAAATTATACAGCCACACCCTGGCTGGCACCATCTTGCAATGTGTTCTTGCTAGTGATCTGTCATCATACACCCCTGCAAAGTGAAGTTCTCCTACTGTGCCCACCCCTGTCCCCCCACCTCTACACACTTGACTGACACCTGTACATATAACCAGCATCCTTCTTTCCCTCAGCTCCTGGCTGAAGGCCTGGCATTGAAATCATCAAGGTTTGCAGCTAGAACATCCTTCAGACTCACCTAGAAGAGCAGGACTTAGAATTGGCTGCTCAACAGACCCTTTGAGGTTAGGGTGGGGTAGGCAGGGTCGGGAAAAGTAAAAGTTCTTGGGCCCCACCTGAGAACCCCTAAGCCAGAGTCTCTGGGAAGGGGACACAGAGTGTGCCTCTAACAAGTTCCTGGTGATTTTGACTCACAGACAGTTTTGGAGCTATTAATTTACTCTATGCCCATCATGGTATAGATCTGAAAAAATGACAGTAATTCAAAGCATGCCCAAACAAAACACATATGATTAATGACCAGGTCATGACTCAAATCCACGTTTATGACTAAGGCCTCTTTGCACTAAATATTCTGAGCAGGAGATGAACTGCCCTCTTCATTTCTGCTCTTCTTTCCCCACGTCCTCCATTTGCTGCATCTTTCCAGGTGACAGATGGAAGAAGTAACTGGAAGAGAGGATGAAATCCACAGAAAAGTGATGAAGCAGGAATGGGGGAGATTTATGGTCACTGGAGCATAGACACAGGACAGAGGGGATGCAAACATGTGGTCAGAACAAAATGAAGAGCCAACAGCTGACACACAGACTTGAGCCAGGGGCTACTTGATATGCAGTCAGATGCTCTGCCCCTGAACTATATCCCTTTTCTGTCTAGACTTTCCTCATTAGCACTATTTCACCTGTGTCATCCTCTGCCTCCCCAGGATCCAATGTGTATTGTAATTTCTCATTTCTAGTGAACTAGTGGGAACTGACCGATGAACCTCATTTAGGCAGAACTCCATCTGGCTGTGAACTTGGCTCTGTCCTTCCCCAAAGACCTGTCACATGACTTCTAGAAATCTTCCCTTCTCAGAACCCCGCAGCCTCCTCCTCAGTACCTGTGTGGGGCACCAATCTGGAGAACCACTATTTAGAGCTGGAATCATCCTTCTTTCCTTCCCTCCTCCTTAAGTTTCATCTTTGCTGACCCACTCCCTGTGCTCTCTCTCAATCTCACCCTCACCCTCCGCACATTGGTGCACTTTGGGCTGTGTCTTACGTTTCTCACTCTCTGCTCTTCTCCCTCTTCTCATTTCCTACTCCTTGGCTTTAAAAGGGAGACACCTTACCAGAGAGGTCACGGCGCCATGCTAGTCCCAAACCACCAGCTCAGCACAGCTGGACCCTCTAGGACCAGGTAAAAGGACTGGCTATTTGAGCACCCAAACTCAGGCCTCCAGTATCCCCTGGACTGGGACCAAGGATCTTGTCCTCTGTGCACTTTTCCACTGGAAGTTACCACTATGAGGCCAAAAGACCACACAGATTCCAAGGATTCAGAGAAAAAACAATCATCCAAAGAGGCAGGGAATATGGAGGCAAAGAACTGTAGGAATGATGTCAGGAAAGCTGGAGCCCAAAATTCATTGCGATTTGCAAAGGATGATCAGGGCAAAGATAGAGCGTTTTCCTCCTTGGGGCGATAATCTATGTAATTATCTTGATTAGATAGGAAATACACTTTTAAAGTAGAAAATATAATTTTTCTAATGTGCCTTATAGAAATTAAGAGTATGGTATGTAAAATGTTAAAACATTAACAAGATAGGGAACACGAATAAACATGAAGAAAAAAATTAAATTACCTGTAATGTCATCAGCTAAACAAATGTTAATATTTTGATGCCTATTCATCCAAACTTATAGTTTAGAATAAAATTTCTTCCTAGGAGAAAAGTTAAGCTAATCACTAGCCACTTGGTGGTCTGCTTCCAGGCTTTCTCTCACTTTGGCCTCTGTGTTCACTTAGAAACATTCTTATTCCTTTCCTGAAAATAAAAAAAAAAGTAGGAGTTAAAGAATTTCGTTTTATCACCAGATCTTTCTTCTTGTTGATCTTCTGGCTTCTACCAAAAAATAACTCTTAAAACCACATTTGTGGAATTTTCTTCAAGGTAAGATGAAGGAGTTTTAAGCCTGCCAGTACTCCTGCCAAGAAGAGCTAGAGAAGTCAGTTAAACAATTTTAAAGGCATCAGGGAATCGCAGAAGCAGCAAGGATTGGACGAGAGAGATGAGAGGACCTCTTAGAAGTGAGTTGAGGGGTGGCAGCCACATTTTACCTGGGGCTATTCTCCAGTCTTGGGTGCAGGCTGACCAACTGGGCTAAGTGGATGGCTGCTGCCAGGGGACTGAGGAACCTGCAGAGCTTTTAGGTGGTCTCTCAGAGTTGGAGGGACAAAATTGCAGACTTGGAGGACATCAAACATATGGCTGGTTTCTACCTCTAGACATTTGCTGAATTCTAAAACTGTGTAGGACAAGAAGCTATGAAACTAAGCAAAAACCTCTGAAAAAGCACAATAGAGTTTATAACAGTCTCATGGAATGGAGAAGATGAAAATCCATGAGGAAGGGACCCCTGAGAACACACCAGGAGAGAATGAGAGCCTGGAGGGGGTAGTGAATTGACACCGATGATCTGTAGCCACTGTTTCCCTGAGACACTTGCCAATCCTGGGCCCTGCTAGAGGCTGAGCCTCCAGTGTTGGCACCAGCACAGAAGTGCCAGGAAACAGAAAACTCAAAAGAGCTTTTGGCAGTTGTACTGTGCTGGAGTTAAAAAAATGGAGACTTTGGGGTCCTTAAATATGCAACTGGTTTCTCTCTCTCAAGATATTTCTGTATTATGAAGGTTCTGTGAAGCAAGAGGCTAGAAATGTAAGCTCAAACCCTCTAAAAAAAAAGTGATTTTCCTGTGTTTCAAGGCTGAAGAGACAAAGACACTTTCCAGGTTTGCAATTGAAAACCTAGGAGGGCCACACTCTAGAATTGGGACAAGACACAGGTAGAAAGAGTACTACAAAACTGCATTTTTGTTTTTCTTAGTAGGAAAGACTGCTCATTCCCTTATTGGTTTAAGGTAATCAGCCTTCAACTATCCTTTTTTTCAGAAGAAGAGTGAATTCTGTCTAGTGAAATATTTCATCTGGAGCCTTTTTTTTTGTTTTTCATACACATTGTCTGACATTCAATAAACGTTACTAGATTACCAAGAGACAGAGCAATATGAATAAAAACCAAGAAAAAAAAAAAACAGACAATAGAAGCAAGAGATGTAGATGTTGGATTATAGAATTTAAAATAACTTTGATAATACATTCAAGAAAATGGAGAAAATGGAAAACAGTATAGAGAATTTCACCAGTTATAATAGATTTAAAAAATCAAAAGGAAATTATGAAACTTGGGCCGGCCCCGTGGCTTAGCGATTAAGTGTGTGCACTCCGCTGCTGGCAGCCGGGGTTCGGATCCCGGGCGCGCACTGACACACCACTTCTCTGGCCACGCTGAGGCCGCGTCCCACATGCAGCAACTGGAAGGATGTGCAACTATGACATGCAACTATCTGCTGGGGCTTTGGGGGGAAAATAAATAAATAAAAAAAATTTAAAAAAAAAAAGGAAATTATGAAACTTAATTTAACACAAAGAGTTTAATGCATGTGTTTAACAGAAACTTGGGCACAGTAGATGACAGGATTAGTGAATAAGAAAACAAATCAATAGAAAAATAAATTGAAGCACAGAAAGGGAAAGAATAGCTAAAAAGAAAAAAAAACCATAGAAGACAAATAAGACAGTTAAAAGTTCTAATTCACAGGTTATTGAAATCTCAAAATTTGGAGAGAAGAAAGAAAACGGAGCAGAATTATGATTTAAAGGGATAATTGCTGAGTGTTTTCTAAAACTGATGAAAAACATCAACCCACTGATTTAAGAAACTTTGTAAGCCAAAAGGAGGATAAATACAAATAAAATCACACCTAGATACATCATCATAAAACTGATTTTTTAAAAGAGAGAGAGAGAAATCTGAAAAGCAATCTGTGAAAAACATTCAAATTTTATGATTGACAGCTGACTTATCAACATAAATGGTGGTACCCAGGGGACAGTGGAATAAGATTTTTACAGTGCTGAAGGAAAATAATAGCCCAGCTAGAATTCTATACAACAGTAATTACTTTAAATACAAATTTATTAAAAAATCCAATTAAAGTATAAGGTTTTCAGACTGAATGAGAAGACAAAACCCCACTATACACTACTTACATGAAACTCATCTTAAATATAGGGACACAGAAAAGTGGAAAGTGAGAGTGTAAATAAACATATACTGTGCAAATACTAAACAAAAAGGCTAGTGTAGCAATATTAACATGATGCAAAATAGACTTTAAGTCAGTAAGCATTTCTACAGATAAAAAGAATATTTTAAAATCATAAAGAAGACAACTCATCAGGAAGATATCATAATTCTAAATCTAAATAAAACCAATAACATACTGTCAAAATATATAAAACAGAAATGAACAGAACTAAAGGAGAAATAGACAAATCCTCAATCCTAGTGGGAGATTTTAACACACCTTTCTCAATAGCTGATAGAACAGGCAAATAAAATATCAGTAAGGATGTGGAGAATCTGAATAACGGAACTAACAAACATGAACTAATTGATATATATAAATCATTTCCACAAAAATCAGGATACAAGCAAGAAGGAAAGACGTCGTGATAGGGAAGGAGAACACAAAGGGGTCCTGGGAAGGGGGGCAATGTTCTATTTTTGAGCTAAGCAATGGATAAACGAGTATCTGTAAGTATTTATTAAACTGTACTAAATTGTACATATAAGTACATATATACTTTTCTGTATGTATATTTCACAATTAAAAATCCATTTGTTGGTACTTTCATATACTACTGGCGGAAGTGCACAGGCTGTGTGTAAGGGTAGAAATTAGAAACTGCATAGACGTCCAACAATGGAGGGTTGGCTAAAGAAATTGTAGTAGCAGCCATAGAGAAGAATCCTATGTGGACACTATGAAAGGTGTCCTAAAAGTTTTTTTATTGGCATGAAAAGTAATCAAGACTTTTTAATGTTAAAAAGATAATAAAACAGGAAGTAAGAATAGTTTCATTTTTGTAAGAAAATTGTATCATATTGTGAACATGTTATCCCTGAAATGACCTATTTGCATATCTCCAGACAATTTACTTTTGCTTAAAAAAAAAAAAAGCAACCATTCCAATTGCCTGTGTCACTTACACAAGAGGTGCTTTTATCTGAAAAGAAACCGATTCCAACAAGTATTGAACTGGGTCAGTGGAGACAGGTCCCAAATGTCCAAATCTCGCCTGCTCTCTTCCTGGTGATGTTGCATGGAGGACCCAGCATCCAGGCTGGTGGTCTCATAGCGCAGGGCCGTCCTAATTAAGGGTCTCTGACCTCATTTGTGTGACTCCAATGGTTTTATTACTTGGGAGAGTTTTTGCATTTTTGCAGAGCCAGATAGATTTTTCTTACAAAGCTTCACTCACCCACTGGCCATTCCAAGTACGTCACTACATTTCTCTTCCAATCGCTAGAAAGTAAGGCAGGGTGCAGGCAGCTGTATCAGCTGGTGTTTTTTCACAAACTGCTCAAAAAGACTCTGCTTAATTTAAGAAAAGAATTTATTGGAAACACGTCACAGAATTGCTAGGAAGCAGAGAACAAGGCTTGGGAAAGGCAGGACCAACTCAGCCTCAGAGATTCTGAAGTCAGCCTCAGAGATCACAACAGCAATCTCACCATGAGGCCAGAGTGGTTGGGGAATTGCATCCAGAACCAACCATTCTGAGCACTTTGTCTCTGGGCCACTGCTCGAATTCCAAGAAGAGAGCATCCGCAGGAGCCAGCTAGTGTCAGGGCGTGCCCACCTCTTAGCTATAGAAGGTGCAAGGCTCCACTCCTACCAGACTGTATCCGAGGAAAACTGGGATGTTGTCAGGAAGGGGAAATGGATGTTGGGAAGCCAAAAAAACTCCCATATGTCCACGACATCAATTATTATTGAGACACTTGCATCAAGAAATGTATAGGAATGGTTGCTGTGTTTGCAATATAGAAATAGTTGTCACAATTGGACGTATGAGAGAACGATTTTGGGAGTTCAGTGTTTTCCTGTTCTTTATCTTCTGTGTCTGTCAAATATCCCTCTGAACTCAGTATCAAGGCTGTTTCTCTTATTACAAAGTTCAACTTATCATTGGATAAAAAGTGGGAAGGCTAGGCCATTACAGACATTCAAATGAGAGATAGCAAAGTTGTGTGTTTGTGCGCATGAGTTAAATATTAGAACAAAGCTTTGGGGATTGCTGCAAATATGAAAACATATATATATACACACACATATATACACACACACACACACACACACACACGTACATGTAGGTAGAACTTAGCAACAAAGAACACTCCCTGTGTTCTACCTGCCTGCTCAGGGAGACCCTTTGCGTCTACGTATTTTATCATCACTGGCACTACTACCTGGGTAACCGGAAAAGCTCCCAATAAAGGCTAAGGTGAGAGCAAGATGAGGCAACTGGTCTTTCAAGCTTGAGGCGGTGTCCTGACACCTTCTCAAACTTCACTGGAGTGGGCTGTAGCCAAAGCGGCAATTCATACAAGACGAGGGAGACTGTGAACCCAACTGGGATGGTAATCTGACAATTTTGCCTTCGTTTTTCAGCAATCACAGTCATTCAGCAGGATGAATGAGTTTTTGAGTGCAGTCATCGGAAATCTGCCCATTTCCATCCGTGTCCAGAGAAGAGAATATAACACGTGAGCTTCCTGTTGTATGTCTTTGAGCTTCCCAAGGCTGTCAGACTCAGCGTGGGCCTTCATAGTGTTCTGGAACAACACCTGGTCCCTAAAGGCTTTGTCTTCAGTGGGAATTTTATTCCAAGAAAGATTGATACTCAAAATATTTAGCCACGACTACAGCACAGACACTGACCAAGCAGGATGGATGCCAGCCATAAACAGCCATTAAAAGCCCACCAGATGATTAAGCTGCCTTGAATTCAGGAGGTCAATTGTATTTATGTGATCAATTACTCAGCTATTTTACCACTGACAGCCTTGGGCTCCCAGATTCTCAGCCCTGAAGAATCAACAAGATTTCAACTTCCTTCAGTCCCAAGTAGGACAGAAAACAAATCCTATATCCACACCATTTTCTTTAAGGTCTTTTGCCTGCAACCCACTCCAACCATTGTTATCAGCCGAGGCACACTGTTACAGAAACAGAAACTGGCTCTGCTACTGAAAAAGACGAGGCGCTCCTTGCCTGGGTGTCAGGGAGCTCATGGCACTGCAGGAGAGGTTGGAGACGCAGGTTCACGAAGCAGGGGCGATCCAAGGAAACCCAGCCAGCCAGGCTCTCTGGCAAGTTACACAGGTTAGGGTGCTGCTGGACACTGCTCAAGCTCTGCCAACACTGGAATCTGTGTCACTCCACCTGTGAGTGTAGTGTGAGCCGGGGGCACCTGTTTGGCCAGAAGTGCCAGGTGGCAAACTGAGAAAGTAGCTTTTAATTTTGGCTTCTGCAGTTGCAAGCAGAGCCATTTCTCCCACCAGGGCTCACACAACTGGGGATCAAAACACGGAAAGAAGACTCAAAGGTTGGGGGAAAAAAGAAAAAGAAAACAACACATCTGAATTGGAATCAGGCACCCCTGGATCGTCCATCAAATGCTTTCCTCAGAAACAACCAGTGTTGTCCAAAAAGCATTTTTCAATTCTAACTATAATGCAGGGAGCCGAGTTATTATCTCTGGGCTGTCACCACACCTAGCAGAGCTGTGCCACTACAGTCTGTCACCACTCTACCACACCCACACCTTCTTACCTTTCCCACATTCTCTACCTCTAAAGGCCCGGCACTGTCTCTGCTTACAGCTCTGCGTGTTGCCTTCCCTCCGTCCTGGGCTGAAGGCACTAGTTTGAAAATCGGTGTTTACCACCAGTTTTTTAGAATTATATACAGTTGTAAGTTCCAAAATAATTTTCGAGCCAGTGACAATCATAGGATGTTAGGATGAAGGTTAGCAGGGGAGTGTGCTTCCCAAAATCAAAGTTCCCACGCCAGTCCTCAGTCCTACTAAGCCAGAATTTCTAGGAGGTAATCTGTATTTTTAGTAAGGCCCTAAGTAATTACGACACAATAAAGCTGGGTAACCTCTCATTGAATGAGTTCCTCCATAATGTAAACTTTAAAGAAGATCACGTAACTGAGAACTCTGAAACACACAGATCACTAACTGACAGCACCAGGACACGTGCCAAATAACAGAAGTCACTGGAGAAATTTGACGGTGAAGGTCAAATCAGTGAGGGGCATGACTTGACAGTAAGAAGAACTCTAAATAAAGGCCTACCTCTAATTGGCAATAAAGCAGACAGCCAGAAGGGAGGACCCAAATTTGAACCAAAGACCCCGTGATCTGCAGTCAAAGGCTCTACCCCTGAGCTATACCCCCTGGCCTCAGGCCACCTCCTCCTTAGCAAACTTCACCTGTCTTGCCACACCCAAGGATTCCACAGCCTACTCTCAAGCCTCTGCCTTCCTCATCAGCCTATGGAAACTGGCAGACCCACCACAAGCTGACTAGAGGCCACTCTCCTGGCCCCAAGTTCACCTTTCAGTCCCCAGAGACCTCTCACTGGTCTAACAGGCACTTTTCAGCTCCGCAGCCACAACCTGAATTCCTTCAAGAAACTGGAATCTCTTCCTCTCCCCTCACTCAGGACTTGGCGGGCGGTGCAGGGAGGGAGTGGGGACGAGGTGGAAGAATCGTGGCGGTAGAGTCACCTTTTCCTCACGAACGCTTCGCAACGAATCGTCCCCAAATTCAGGTGCGTGCAACAAGAAGCATTTCTTTTCCCGTTCACAGGTCAGCAGTACGGATGCCAGTCAGCTGATCCAGGCTGGTCCTGGCCCGGTGGCCCTGCCTCCAGCTGCGGGTCCAACTGTGCTCGGTTTCTCGCTGTGAGCTGGGCTCGGGTCTGCTCCACGTCTGCTCCTTCTGGGGTCCGGGTTGGAGCAGTAGCGGCCAGCAGGGGGACCTTTTCTCCCTGCAATGGCGGAAATGCAAAAAGGGAAGCCCGACTCTGCCAGCAGGTCTCAGCCTCTGCTTGAATCACGGGGCTGACATCCCACCAGTCAGAGCAAGTCCCAGGACTCAGCCCTAAGTCGAGGGCAGGGAACACAGTCCACTTCTGATGGGGCATCTGGAAAGTCTCGGGGCAAGGGGCCCAGAGAGAAGAAGTGAAGAACTGAGGCCAACAGTTTCATCTACCGTGGTCCGCCCTCTGGGTCATAAATACTTAGATCTCCCGCACATGCAGAATAGACTCAGCTTTATCCCACTGCCCTCAAAGCCTCATTCAGTCAGACAAAGTCCAGGATCTTGTGATCTGCATTAGATCCAGGTGAGGCTTCTCTCGATGCAGAGACCTATGAACTTAAAAGACAAGTTATCTACCCCTCACACATCCAGAATCCAGTCATGGTACGGGAACACACTTCCTGCACAAACACTGACACGCAAAGACTGGACAAGATGGGAAGCACACACAGTCGTGGAAACTGGGTATGCAAAAGAGAGCGCCAGGCCCCCCCTTCCCCTTTGGGTACAGCCAGAGCCTCCTTCTAGATGCCACTTTCAGTATTGGCCCACCTTTTCACAGCACTGTGGCGTAACAAACCACACCAAAGCTCAGTGGCAGGCAACAATGAGCATTCCGGGAGTAGGGAACGTCCCTGGATTCGGCTTTGGTTCTGCTGCCTGGGAGTGGCTCCCCGTCCACTGTTCTACTTGAGTCTTGGCTCCACCCTCTGAGAAGTCTTCCTTCTCCATCATCCTCTTTTGCCATTTCTGAAGAGACCATCGGGAAAGGTGTCCTCTTTGGTGGCGGTGCATTCTTCTCAGCTTGCTTCCCGGCTGTAGCATGGCGGAGTCCAGGGGTCTTTTGACTTCCCAGGCAGTCTCAGTCTCTTTTAGTCCCGTCAGTGCTTTGAGGCTGTCCATGCTTTTGTCCATACAGCTCTCAAGACATGTGTGGGTTTCCTATGTAACTGACTCCACGTGTCAAACGCCATGATCACCATTCTTTTTGACGTGTGCTGTCCCTCCAGCTCAACTGTAAGTATTTGGGTCCTCACATTTCTGTGAGACCACGTCCCTAATCTTTCTTGGAACACTTTTGTCTGGCTCAAAGAATATACTTGACACCGCCTGACCCTTCTTATTAAGTGCTCTTCATAAAAGGCATTCAAGCCGCACCTGGGATTTGATCTGTTCCCCGAGGCTATGTGTTACCTGAGGGCTCTGGAGTTAGTCTCTTTCCTAAAGTGATGGAATAATGGCCTTGCCTCCGTTGTGGAAAGAATGGTTTCAACTTTACAGCTATGCCATTTCTGGACTATCTCTATTGCCTCTGAATTCTGATTACAAACCCGTAAGCTCTCTTCTAAACTCAAATCTCTTTTGTAGTACCTTATCCAAGATAGCCTGTACCAAATAGCTCATGCATTCACCATTTTGCCTTGAAGTCTCCTGCCCCCACCTCTACAAGTTCAAGTATACTTTCTGCCACTCAAGTTATCCTGAGCCTCTGTTTTTCCCGCCCTCAAGAATAGTTTCCTCACCCTTTCCCCGGCTGACTGTAACAGCTTCCTTGCCCCCCACTGCTTGATCACGAAGCCCTGTCACGTACTTGAGGCTTTTCTTACGGCAGGAGCCCCCTTCTAGATATCCGTTTCCGTATGTTCCAGTCTTATCCACAATAATGTTGCATAACAAGTCACCCCCAAACCCAATGACACACAATAATCGGCAGTGATTTGCGTGGCCCTGGGTTGGCAGCCTGGATGTGAATCGGCTGATCCAGGCTGGGCCTGGCTGGTGGGCTCGGCCTCGAGCCGCGGGTGGAGCTGGCCTTGGCTCCTCTCCGCGAGTCGGGCTCAGCGTTGGGCATGCGTGTTCATTCCGGGGCCCAGGCGGAAGGGGGGGGCTGACAGGGGAAGCACGTCTCCTGGTACTGGGAGAAGAGCCAGAGGGCAAACTCAGCCGTGCAAGCGGATCTCAAGCCCCCGCTTGCATCGCATCTGCTCACTTCCTGTTGTCCAGAGCCAGGGACGCGGTGTGCCAGGGATCAATGTATTGACCCTCGGCTCCAAATCCCCCCCTTGCATCCCTGCTCTGGGCAAATGGGCTGATTCTAGAGGCCTTTCTCCAGAAGTGAGCACAGTGCTCACAGCTGTCAGCAGAGGGCGCTGGAGGGATGCTGCAGGAGGAAGGGGGCTCCTGTCCCCGGTTCCTGCTGCAGGTCTTGCTTTTTGTCCCCCGGCTCCTGCTGCACGGTAGGTCAGCGGTGCAGGTGTGTCAGGACACCTGGTGGTGCTCCGCGCCAGCCACACACCCAGAGAAGGAAGCCCCTCGGCGAGCTCGCAGCCCCAGCTGGACCGCTGAGCACCCCCGTGCCCCCGCCGCCACAACTCCCTCTATGCACCCGCCTGCCAGCCTCGGCTCGCCCCTGCGCAGCGGCCTGTTCCCGCGCCCTCCAGGTGCGGACACTGCACGCTCCAGGCCTCACACTTCCCAGTGGCTCACCTGTGCCCCCGAAGGTCGCTTCCTGCCTGCCTGGCCACTCTGAACAGGTCTGGTTGGGGCAACAGGGTGAGCGGGCTGCAACCACACCTTCCCGGATGAAGTCTGGATCCCAGCTCTGGGGGTGGTCCCCCTTCCAGATGGGTCCTTGCTTGGGTCCCTCACCTCAGGGGAACCTTTAGACTTTTCTTTGCACCTTTATAGTTACTCTCCTTTCACAGCACAAGAGTTCTGTACCGGAAACGTCCCCTGGTCAATTCCTGTGTGGCTTCTGTCTCCTAGTTGGCCCAGACTGATGTATACGGTCAGGCCCAGAGCAGAGGGGTGCAGAGCACACTCGCCTCTGGGGGAGACACGAAGAGTCCCAAAGCGAAAGGCATGGAAACGGGGAGAGGTGAAGAACTGCGGCCAGGGGGTCAATCTTTTTTTTTTTTTTTTTTTTTTAAAGATTTTATTTATTTATTTTTGACCCCGACACTTTCCTATGGCAGAGGAGAGAAGACACCCGGGAAAACAACACGGTCGGCGAAGAGTGGTGAAGGAAGACTGCAGACACTGCAGCTCAACAGAAGGTGAGATCAGGGAAGCCCTTGATCTGTACTTGGCAATACCGCAAAACACCGCCAGGGGGCGCCCGGAGTTGAACCGGGGACCTCTTGCTCTGCAGCCAAACGCTCTAGCCCTGAGCTACGCCCCCTGGCCTGCTGGGGGCCCCTCCTGACATTATTTCATCTGTGGTGCCACGCCCAAGGATTCCAGAGTGTCCTGGAAGTTCTATTCATTCTCGGTCCACCTCTGGAAACGGCAGACCCGCCACCAGCTGACTGGAGACCACTCGCTGGCCGGCACTTGGCCTTTCCATCCCCAGAGGCCTCTTCCTTGTCCAACAGGCACTTTTCCTCTCTAGCCACAACCTCAACTGCAGCTCCGGGTCGGGAGGCCCCAGGTTTGAGAACAAGGACTGTTACAGTGGGCACCCTGGCGACCCCATCCCTCCTTCCTTCCCTCCTTGCCCAGCTCTAGCTAGTCGGCCTCCTCCTCCCCAGCCTCCCCCCTCCTCACTCTGCCGCCTGGCTTCACATCTCACACTCTCTCTTGCCTCTCTCCCTGGCTGAGTCCCTGCCTGAGGCAGTCTCCTAGGGGCTTGGCTGAACCCAGGGGAGACAGCGCCAGAGAGGCAGCCACCCCTGAATTCTCGGGACAGCACCACCGAGGGAGCCAGGATGAGGCATCAAGGCTGCTTTGGGGGCCCACAGCCTGGGACCAAGGGGCCCTGGTGTGTGCTCAGAGGTCTCTCTTTCCCTTCGCCCCACAGCGGGAGTGCCCAGGCCCTACATGTCCCACTTCCCTGGCAGACCTTCATTCCCATAGTGAGGACACACACCAGTCCTTCCTAAATGGCACCAGGCCCTAGAGACCTTTCCCACCAGGTCTCCTTCCCGCCCTCTCCCTCCTTGCCCACCTGGCGGCTTCTCAGCCCCATGCAGAGGGCACCAGCTTGAGAGTCATACGTGTTTAGTTGAAACGCCCTTTAGAATCATCCAGGATAGTCTTCCCCAAAATGTTTCTGTCAGATCATCTAGTGTTTATTGGGGTGGAGAAGGTAGGAAGAAGAGTAGAGATGTTGTTACCAATCTAGAGGTGGGTTCGCCTCCTGGCCGCGTTAAAATCAGACTCTCGGCCAGAAGTAGGTGTCACACAAAGTAGAACCTATTTGCAGCAAACAGGAGGCCTCAAGGAAGCATTTCCAAAGTCGTGGCTGTCCCTGAACGAAGGGAAGCAGGGGCCTTTTATTTTGGATGGGGAATGAATATTCAAAAGGGAGAGGTGGGCACTCGCTAGTGCAGGCCCCGTTGGAAAACATGCTTCCACAGACACTGCAGGTTATGGTGATAAGGCCTCAGCTCCTCCTGGAGAGGAGATCTTAGCGTTAATAACGAGGCAAAGAGTCATAGGCCTGGCTCTTGTGGTGAGGCTTGGTCTGGTTCAGGGCGGTTGGTGATTGCATCTCGTAGGCAATTAGATGCTTCCAAACCCACCCCTGAGTTCCTTGGGGCAATTAGTCGGTGACAGTATGTGTTGTTTTTCAAATTAATGTATAGTATACAGTGGGCTCCTCAGAGCCTTGGGGCTGAGTTCCAGGAAACAGGCACATAAGCAGCACCACAGTGGCTCTGATGCCCCAGAAGTTTCCCAGCTGCTACTCAGTTTGCTCCCCAGGCCTCCTGCCTCCGTTGAAGTGAGAACCAGTAAACGGGTGAGAGCTGACCAGACATACATTCCTGGGGTCATAGACCAGACCTCCAATTCTGCATCAGGAGGAACTTCTCCTACAAACCACTTCCTCAGTCAGAAGATTCACATTTCCTCTTTTCTCTCCCCTCTCCACTTTCTGTCTGCTGATCAAGATGGAAGGAAAACCAGCAGGGGGCACCCGGATTTGAACTAGTGACCTCTTGATCTGCAGTCAAATGCTCTACCCCTGAGCTATACCCCCGCACCCACATCGTGCTTCTAATTAGTGACCTCTTGATCTGCAGTCAAATGCTCTACCCCTGAGCTATACCCCCGCACCCACATCGTGCTTCTAATGAGCGTCATTTCACTGTGTTGCAAACCCCAGGTATCCTCCAGTATATTGTAATTGCCATTCATTGTCTGCACCAGGGAGCACCTGCAGAACTGCATCCCTCAGTGACCCCTCTGGCCACCAACCTCCCTTCATTTCCCACAGAATTGGTCCCTTCTTGTTGGGTGATTCCTCTACAGACTGTATTTCAGCTGGCCTGGTTTTTTTTTTTTCTTCTCTGTGAAACTAGTTATCACACATCCATCTGCTTTTTGTCTTGTGGGTTTATACCTTTTTTATTGCTTTATTATAATCAGGAAAACCATCTTATTTTTAAAAGTTGTATATTTCAGTGAAAATATATACATAAATAAAATAAAATAAAGCAAAGTTAAATAGATCTGACAGATCTGTAATTTAGTAGGAAAAAAAGCACATTTTTCCCCTTGGAAGTAAAAAATTCAAACCATATCTCAAATGCCACAGCCTCAAATGTATTGTTTGCACAGTTAAACGCATAGGGTTTTTAAAAAAATAAATATTCTCAGATTAAACCCAGGATGGTCAAAATTACTAAGTATTGTTCAAAATGTATATTTTCTCATTGTTTCGAAATTATATAATTCCTTCTTTTACTATTTGTGTATTAAAAAAAAAAAAATTGTAGCCAAGAAGTATAACCCAAAGTATGAAGCACTGATAAACACATCTTTTTAGCGTGTAGACCCTTGAACTGTGGCATTTCAAAATTCTAAAAAAGTTTTGATGCTTTGATGAGATGAGCAATTGAATAATCAAGTTGTCTTTACTGACATTTGATACCATTATAAAATAGATATTTTTTAGGTGCTGAAGAAAACTAACTTCCAATCTAGAACACAGAACCCAGGCAAACTAAAGGCATTTAGTTTCAAGCATGAGGGCACAATAAAGACATTTTCAGATGTACAAAATCTAAGAGCATTTATTGGAGCAGAACCTCACAAAGTTAGCAACTGAAGGAGAAAGCAGGGAGACGAACCCTGGGCAGGGACAGGGAAATGAAGAGTTGACGGAGGACTCCCCAGTCGTCCCTGCGGCCTCCTTCGCCCCTGGGCTAGGGCCTCATCTATGATGTCTTCCTTCAGAGACCTAACGGGCTCTCCAACCACACCCGGACGAGAATCATTAGTTCTCACCCCTAACCTGCTCCCTCCGCGCTGCCCACCTAAATAAAAGGCGCGATTCTCCCAGCAACACGGACCCAACACCCGGCAGCCATCGTCGATCCGTCCCTTTCTTTTGCATCCAAAGCCACAGCCAGTCCTGCGGGCCCCACTGGAAGATGCACCCGCGTCCGAGCACTTCCGGCCGCCCACCACCAGACCTGCGGTCAGGCCCACTGTCCGGCTCCCACCGGACCCGCTCGCACGCTCTGCTGACAGCTCTCCAGCGTCCATTCTTCCCGCACGTCTCGTCCCCCGGCACCAGAATGATCTTTGCGAACAGGAGTCGGATCACGTTTCCCGCTCGGTTCAGTAGCTCCCCGCTCCGCTTACAACGAAATCCCGGTCCACACTTGCGGCCTGTGGGAACCCCCAGGAGCTGGCCCTGGCTGCTTCTCCTACCCGCTTCCTTCCTGCCGGCCAGCCGCGCCAGTCTGCTGTTCCTGCGGCGCGTCCAGCACGCTCCGCGGAGCCGCCACCTTCCGCCGGACGCAGGCCGGACAGCGCGCCTGCCCCTCGCTCGGGCTCTGCCCACGCCGCTCATCCGCAGGCCTCCTCCGGCCGCTTCGTCTAAACCGCCCCATCGCTTCTCATCCCCTTGCTCTGTTTCATTTTCCTCACAGTCCCTATTACGACCTGAATTATATAATTTAGATTTTTGTTAATTGTCTGCCTCCCTCACTGCAACGGGAGCCCCATAAAGGCAGACACTTCGTCAGTTTCCTTCTGTGTGCCCCACGCTCAGCGAGCTCTCAAAAATTTTGGTGAATAAATGGATAAATAAACGTTAAACAATGAAACAGATGAACTTGTAGACAAATAAATTTAAATACAGATGATAAAAAAATAATAATAATTACTAATTTCTTTGGGTTTAAAAATATGTAGTGGTGAAAGGGCCTAAAATATTAGGCAATAAAACAAGAAATATGAATGCAAGTACTCTCAAAATACTCTCTGAAAAGGTGAGTTTTGAGAGAAGTTAAAATACTCCACATTCCCTCTCTTATTCAGAAGAGAAAAAAATATATTATTAGAAAAATTAAGCATACCTGTTAAAAAGTATTGAGTAACCACTAAAAAATAATATATAAATTTCAAACCAGTGGGGGGAAAGTAAGGGTGGGAGTGGATAAAGGAAATTAATAAAATTAATCAAAATAAAATAGTAAAAAGACCAAAGGAGGAAGTGTAGGAGGAGCAAAAAAGAAAAGAAAAAAAGGAAATGGAAAAGCAAAGTGATAGGAATAAGTTCAAATCTGTCAGTAATCACAATACATGTTAATAAATTAAACTCAAATATATCCACAGCTAGCTGTTCATAAGAGAGATTCTCAAAACATAAAAAAAAGTTTTAAGATAAAGTGAATGAAAATGAATACCAAGAAAATATCAACCAAAGAAATATTTACATAGGAAAAAATTCACTCAAAGCAAAAAATCATTAATAGGAATAGAGGGATTTTACATTATAATAAAAGGAATAAGTCTTCAAGGTGTAGCAATCATACTAAGCTTTGAAATATCGGAAGAAAAATTGACAAAATTACGCAGAAATGGTAAATCCATAATCATTCATCTTTTTTACGTACCTCTGAAACCAACAGATCAAATAGGTGAAAAGATCAGTAAGGCTAAAGGAGGCTTAAAGAAGTAAATAATAAAATTAATAAAGATAGACATTATATATGTGTAAATATGTAAAAATCTCTCTCCGGCATGCTAGAGAGAGAGCATCTCTAGAGAGAGCAAGCAAGAAAGCAAGAACTACAACTCTCAAATACAGCAACCGTTCCTTTAAAGCACTCACGGAATACTTAAAGTAACTGATCAAGTACCAAGACAGAAGAGAAGTTGGGAAAAACTCTAAGGAATCACCATCACAATAACATTAGGAAATTCTAATAAAATAATATAAAAACTCCGCATATGTTTAGAAACAGAGAACACACTACCAAATAATGGATAGGTTAAAGGAAAAAATCATATTCAAAATTACAATACAATTAGAAGTAAATACAACAAAAGCAGTGAATACGAAAGGCTTCTCTAAAGCAGTATTCACATTGATAAGTTTGAACAAAAGAGAAAACGAATGAGCTGACCATTCAATTTAAAATTACAGAAAAAAACCAACAGAATAAAGCCTAAACATACCAAGAAGGAAATAAAAAAAATAAGAAGAACAATTAATAAATAGATATCAAGGAAACAACAAAGAAGAGCAAATACAAGTTAGTTCCTTGAAACAACTCATAAACTAGACAAAGCTCTGGCAAAGTCAATTAAGAAAAAGAGAGAACACACAAATAAACAAGAAAAAGAAGGGAAAGATGATATAAATAGAGATATTGTAGAGATTTTTAAAATCATGAGATACCATAAACAAGTCTCTAACAATAACTGTGAAAACTTAGGTGAAATGCACTTCTTTTAAAGAAAGTGAATAAATGATCCAAAATTTCCATTCAAAAAATGGATAAAACTAAGATGACTTTATAGATGATTTCTACACAATTTTCAAGAAACAGATCATTCCTGTCTCTTCTAGAAAATAGGGATTTTCTGGAATTCATTTCCTTTCATAAGGCTAGTATGACATCATCTCCAAAGTTAGACAAGGACAATACATGAAAAGAAAATACAGATGAATTCCACTTACAAAAATAAATGCAAAAATCTTATAGATGAGGATAAAGTCGATAAAATTCAATATCTAATCATGATTTTTTAAAAACATAGCAAATTAAGAATAGAAATAAATTTCGTTAACCTGATAAACAGAACCCACCATAAACCTCCAGCAGATATAATACATGACAGGCACTCCTGTTAAATTCAGAACAAGGATGTCCATTATCACTCTTACTATTCAACATTGTACTGAGGATCCTAACCTCTACCAGAAAATGAAAAAGAGAGAGAGAGAGAGAGAGAGAGAGGAAGTCAGGCAGGCAGGAAGGGAGAGAATGTATTGAAAAGAGACCAACTGTCCTTATTTGCAGGTATTATGATTGCCAACACTCAAAGTAGAGAAAAATTATTAGAACCAACAAGATAGTGCAGCTAGATTGCTCAATGCAAAATCAACATACAAAAATGAATGTCATTCCTCCTACACCAGCAGTAACCAGCTAGATTATGAATTAGAGTAAAAATTCTATTAATAACAAAAACAAAAATCATAAGGTAACTAGAATAAAGTAATACATGGCAAGTTCTTTATGGACAAAACTATAAAATATTAGTGAAGGATATAAAAGAGATCTGAATTAATGGAGATGATACCATATTCATGGATGGGGAATTCAATATTATAAGGATGTCAATCCTCTCCAATTCAATCACTTGGTTCAATGTAATTTCAGCAAAGGGTGAAAAGGATTTTAGTAGAACTTGAAAAAACAGCAGAAGTTTAAGACTAGTCGTGATAATTGAAGAAAAGAAAGCAAGACAGTAGGACGTGTTCTGCCAAATGACAAGACTTATAAAGTGAAGATGATTAAACTAGTGAGCATAGGAATAGCTAGACAAATGAATGTAACAGGAAGTGTGACCCACGCATATGCGGGAACTTGGTATATGAAAAGGGTGACTGTGATGGTTATTTTTGTGTGTCAATTTGAGTGGGTGAAGGGATGCCCAGAAAGCTGGTAAAACACTATTTCTGGGTGCGTATGTGAAGGTGTTTCCAGAAGATATTAGCATTTGAATCAACAGATTGAGTAAAGAAGATAGCCCTCACCAATGTGGGTGGGCATCATAAATCCACTGAGGGGTCAAACAGAACAAAAAGGCGGAGGAAGGGGGAATCTGCTCTCTGCTGAGCTGGGACATCCATTTCTCCTGTCTTCAGACATCAGCGCTCCTGATTCTCAGGCCTCTGGACTTGGGCCAGGACTTAGACTACTGGCTACCCTGGCTCTCAGGCCTCAGGGTTTGGACTGGCATCATATCACCTGCTTTCCTGGGCCTCCAACTTACAGATGGCAGATCATGGGATTTCTCGTCCTCCGTGGTCAATGAGCCAATTCCTCATGATAAACCTCTTTCTATACTGTATATCTACATATATCTCTCTCTATATATTCTATGGTCTCTGTTTCTCTGGAGAGCCCTGACTAATACAGTGACTATATGTCCTAATTTGCTTGGGACAGTCCCAGTTTATGCTTGTGGTTCCAGCATAAACATGAATAGCATTCCCCTCCGCTCTCAAAAGTTTCCTGGTTGGATGATAAATATTTGGTCCTCCTGTACATGATGAAAGTGGAATTACAAACTAGTGGGGAAAGTACCAAATTGTTCAACAAATGTTACTATTTTAACTGGTTTTCCATACTAAAAAAAAAAACGTAAAGCCTTCACCATACAGAAAGGTAGGTTCCAGATGAATTAAAGACCTAAATGTGAAAATCAAATCTTTAAAATTATTTGAATTATAAACAGGAGACTATCTTTATACTCTCAGAGAAGGGAAGGATTTCTTTTTTTTTTTTTTTTCTGTGAGGAAGATCAGCCCTGTGCTAACATCCAATGCTGATCCTCCTCTTTTTGCTGAGGAAGATTGGCCCTGGGCTAACATCTGTGCCCATCTTCCTCTACTTTATATGGGATGCTGCCACAGCATGGCTTGCCAAGTGGTACGTTGGTACGCGGCCGGGATCCGAACCTGCGAACCCTGGGTCGCCGAAACGGAGCGCGAGCACTTAACTGCTGCACCACTGGGCCAGCCCCAGGTAAGGATTTCTTACACAGCACAAAAGGCACAAATTACTTTTAAAAAGATAGATCAGTTTGTCTTCCTCAGAATAAAAAGTAGAATATAATGTTTTAAGATGAGTAACAGTTGTTTCTCAGGGGTGAGAGGCACGATCTCCTTTGTAGTCTTTCACTAAATTATCTTTATCTGGCTAATGACATCTAGTTTGACCCATAGGTCATATTTCCAAATCTGGTGACTGCATTTCATATTCCTTATGTCTGCTGAGCTGTGACAACTTCAAGGTCATAAGGGATGTTAGCGAGTGTTTGGTGATCTTGGCAGATAGTTATGGGTGTTTGAATTTCTCACTAAAGACAGCTTTCAGACTCACTCAGATACTAAGTTGACAAGTGCATTGCCCTTGAAGCTGGAGGTTGAGTGCGCCCACATGGGAGACAGCAGCGAGTGGATCCTAGTCCACTTTGGCTTTGGGAGGTATTTCTTTAGATTCTTTTGTTACATTTGGATGAGGTTTTTAAATATGCCTAGTAACCCACCCTTAATTCCTTTCTCTACCATGAATGAAGAAAATCATCATACATGGGGAATAAACTAAACACAACTATTGAATTATGTGTGCCACAGACAGGTTTTCTTAACCAAACAACAGAAAAGCATGATATTAAAGCCCTGAAGTGAGAGATTCCGGGTATTCAAAATATATGTACACCTGAGATATTCCGCTTGAGCTGTGCCTCTCAATGTCATAGAAATGGTCCTTACCAGCATTTTGAAGATATGCTTTTATCTTATCTCTCATTTCAAAAACACACAGAAGCACTCTAAATAGCCAATATATGTCAGTGTGGAAATGCAGTATCGTGTATTCACTCCCCATTTCTTGGCCAGGATGCTAAAATAATATATATTTAATGGGGGCTGGCCCTGTGGCCTAGCGGATGAGTTTGCGTGCTCCACTTCGGTGGCCCGGAGTCCACGGTTCGGATCCTGGGCGTGGACCTAGCATTCCTCATCAAGCCATGCTGAGGCAGTGTCCCACATAGAGCAACTAGAAGGATGTATAACTATGACATACAACTATCTACTGCGGCTTTGGGGTGAAAAAAGGAAAAAAGGAGAAAGATTGGCAACAGACATTAGCTCAGGGCCAATCTTCCTCAAAAAAAAAATATATATATATATTTAGTGGCTGCCATTTTATCAGTTACAGTTTTCACTATTTCCTTCCACAGTGATCAACTACCATATTTTTTCTCCGGATGAAGCAGTGTGTGGTTTAGCATTCAGGTGCAAGCTCTTCTGTGTGGCATTGCCCGTCTTTGCTGCACACAGCTAGGCGAGGCAGAGCTGACCCAACGTTCCCGTCCTAACGCCTATATGGCTCATCAAATAAGCATTAATCAAATGGAAAGCATCTTCTCTGGTAGCAGAGCATGTCAGGGATAAACAGAACAAAGAGCTGAGAGGCACTTTCCCCACCTGTACACACATATGCCAACGGCTGATTCAGACTCTGCTCATCAATAATTTCACCCAGAATTAAGCAAAGTATTTGTTAACCCACACATACAATAGTAACTTCTTTGCCACAGTGTACATCTGAAATGCAACCAACTTGCTCTGTTTTTCTCTCTCAGCTTAATATCTATCATTAACTTCACACCTGGTTTACCATTGTCTTGGCAAATGTGTGATTTATGAGTTTTGCTATCCCAGGAATACAGACACCCACTCTTGGCCCCTTCCAGTCCATTCTCTGCACTGTAGTCAGAGAAATCCGGGGCTGCATTTCTGCCCCTGTGTTCCAGGAGATGTAGCTGGTTCTGATAAAGAATTCTCCTTTCTTTGCTTCAGCCACGCCCTGGTTGTTTCTGTTACTTGCAACAGGGTTCATCACTTGAGTGAGATGGATCTGCCTTAGCAGGTTTCTATGGAGAGGGAGAGACTGAAGATAGAGGAGAGAGAGCTGGGAGGAGGTCTGACGACCAGGTCCTGAAGGGTGAGGGAGCATGAGCAGAAGGGGTGATCTTTGAGAAAGAAAGGACCATGGAAGGGAGGGAATATGGAGTGTGAATGGGTAAAGACTCATCCTAAACTTGGAGGAACATGGGGCAGTGAGGAAGCTAAGGCCAAGGACACGGTTCATCTTGTTCATTGTTCTACCCCAGTGTCTCGCACAAAGTCTGGTGCATAGTAGATACTTGAATGTTAAACAAACGAATGAGGTAAGGTCAATAGACTCTAGTTTTTTTGAAGTAGAGGGCAAAGTCAGGTACTTCTTCTGTGTGAGAGTGAGGGATGAAGGGAGACGGGGAGGAACGGAGGAAGGAAGAATGTCGTGGGTGAGCCTGGACGCTGGTGACGAGAACTGGGTGGTTCAGTGCCCAGCAGTGTAGTTGGAGATTTCTCCCTGCCCACTATAACTTCTCCCTTCACTGACTGTACATCTGGGTCGCCTCAATACAGTATCTCTTCCCAGGGAAGTTCTAGAAAAACACTGATGACTTTCACTTTTCTACAGGAATATGGAAGAGTAATAGATGAAAGCTAGCTTTTATGAGGCAAAACTGTGTGCCAAGTATGTTATGGGATACTTTGACTATCATTTCCCACTTAATTCCCACCAGAGCCCAACGACTTAGGCGTTAGCATCCTCATCTAGAAATAAACAAACTGAGGTTCAAATAGGTTAAGTGACTTGCCCCAGTGCCAGCGCTCACTCAGGTCTGATCCCAGAGTCTGCATCCATTTCACCACACCATGCTTCCCTCTTAAAACCCATGCCGGCAACTCAACCCATCTCTCAGGTGCGTCCTTTCTTTTGAGATGCTTTTTCTTAGCTCAGGGGGTTATACTTTTTCTTCATTGGACGACAACTTCTCTTCAAGTTCTTGGAGATAACTTCCTGTAGTTTCATTTGCCCTAAAAAGAGTGAAAAGGATTTCAGACCCAAGTCCAGGATATGGACTCAGGTGTCCAGCCTTGGTTCTGAAGAGCACTGTGGCTCTGGGTGATTCACTCCATTTCTCTTGGTAAGAGAGAGGCCCTAGTTGACTTTTGAAGTCTCTACCAACTGTAAAGGTAAGTGGTTCTCCCTGCTGGGGCCCTCAACCAGCGTGGGGAGGGTGGGACCTGAGATAAGAGGAAGGAGGTCCTCATAGGAAGAGGCCATGCCACCTACTCAGAAGCTGTACTAGTTTCCTGTGACTGCTGTAACAAATTACCACAAAAACTGGGTGGCTTAAAACAATAGAAATTTATTCTCTCCCAGTTCTGGAAGCTAGAAGTCTGAAATCAAGGCATTGGTTGGGCCATGTTCCCTCTGAACGGCCTGAAGAAGAATCCTCCCTTGCATCCTCTAGCTCCTGGTGGTGGCTGGCAATCCTTGGCGCTCCTTGCCTTGTAGCTGCATTATTCCAGTCTCTGCCTCTGTCATCATATAGCCTTCTCCCTGCATGTGTGTCTGTCTCTTCTCCTCTTCTTAGAAGGACGCTGGTCACTGCACTAGGGCCCACCCTAATCCAGTATAGCCTCATCATAACTAATTACATCTGCAAAGACCCTATTCTAAACAGGCTACCTTCACAGGTACTGGGAGATAGGACTTCAGCATATCTTTTGGGGGGACACAGTTCAACCCACACAGAAGGCTTGCCTGCTCCTTGGACACACAGGAGCAGCAATGAGTTGCTGGAATTTTAGATGTGGTGTCAAGAGTGAAAGGTGCCCAGTAGGGGATACTCATATGCAAAGGCTTATAGCTCAGGGACAGAGCTTTAGGTCTCAGGTCAAGAGGTCCCCGGTTCAAATTCACATCCATCCTGTTTACTTTCTACTGTTCTTTACAAAGGTATCTGAGAAAGTAAAAATGAGCTCAGAGGGAGAAAGTACAATTCTGCTCAGATAACAGTCAGCGGGAATAAGGCTAGCCGCAAAGTTAACAGGAAAGAATATTTCTCCCAGAGATACACTGCAGCTGGAAAATGTCATAGCAATCCTCTTAGAGAGAGAGAGAGAGAGAAACTTTATTCTCTAGTATCAGAGACTATCAGAAACTTCGTTGGGTGGAATTTTATCGGTAAGAATGAGACAGCCCACTTTTGCCAGAGCTGATATCATTCACCCCTGTATCCCAGGACCCAGCACAGTTTCTGGCTTGTGGTAAGTGCTCGAAAACGTGTGTTTGATGAGTGTGTGCCTACTTAATTTCCTCAAAGTGCACTGAAATCTCAGCTTCTGTTGAGTGCTCCACAGCGCCCAGCACACAGTAGAACCTTAAGAAAGGGAAGTTAAATAGAGGCTCTAAGAACTCTCCAAAGACAAGGATGTTCAGACGCATCTCTGGAGGCAAATTTCACGTTTCCATGTTCCAACCTGTATATTCTCCTTTGTGCGGCCAAAGAACCTCTCGTCTTCTGTTTCCTCACCTGTAATGTAGGAATAATAATACAAACCCCCTTGAGCTGGATTTTTCTGAGATAAACTGAGCTTTTCAACTCCTACTGGGCTGCTCCAGATGGAAGAGGTGGATTTCCTCCTTGACTCACTTGAATAACGTTTCCCCGTACTAGGGAAGGGGCAGAAGGCTTCCTTCCAACAGGTGCAGTCCACACGCCAGGCTGCTTGAGTTTTAGTTTCCTAAATAGTAAAATGGAAAGAGGGCTAACGGAGGACAAAGAAGACCACCCCAGTGGTCCCAAGCAGGCATGGGAGGAAAGAGAGAGGGACCCCAGGACACTGCTGTTTGGTGGAGCTGGGAGACCAGCACCTGAGGAACATGCAGAAGAGGCACTGGCGAACAGGCGCCTGAGGTGTGGCTGTAAGGTGAGAATGGCCCGGTCACACATGTGTGGAGGTCTAGAACAGGGGTCTCAATGTATGGCCCCAGACCAGCAGCCTCAGCATGACCTGAGACTTTTTAATCAGAAACTTTTAGGGTGGGGCCCAGCCATCCTTCTTTTAATAAGCCTTCCAGATGATTCTGATGCACTCTAGAATTAAGAACCACTGGTCTCGAGCAGAGTTCAGAGGACAAGCAGTTTGGCCTCGGTCCTTGGTTTTTTTTTTTTTTTTTAATTTTTAATTTATTTATTTTTCCCCCCAAAGCCCCAGTAGATAGTTGTATGTCATAGCTGCACAGCCTTCTAGTCACTGTATGTGGGACGCGGCCTCAGCATGGCCGGAGAAGCAGTGCGTCGGTGCGCGCCCGGGATCCGAACCCGGGCCGCCAGCAGTGGAGCGCACGCACTTAACCGCTAAGCCACGGCCGGGTCCTTGGTTTTAATCCTCGTTCTCCCCACCAGTTCTGGCTAATCCTGGGGCAGATCCTAGCATTCCAAACCCATCCGCTTCTTGGGTGTTTCAGTACCCGAGTTTTCCTGCAGGGGGCGCAAACGGAAGCCCATCAAGATCTGTGGCAAGACTTTCTAAAGTGGGGTCTCCCGACTCTCCATAAGGAGCTTGTTTCTAATGCCAGATCATATCTGCATGTTTGACA